>NC_056680.1:72891419-73222491 GCF_018350215.1 Panthera leo | reverse complement strand
TAAAGTACCTAATTGAGACTTAAAGTTGACGTACATAGGTGTCCTGTGATAACTTTAACAATAGTAATGATAATAATAATTTTTTTTTAAGTTTTATTTACTACTCTCTACACCCAACGTGAGGCTTGAACTCATGACCTAGAGATCAAGAGTCACATGCACCTCCAACTCAGCCAGCCAGGTGCCCCAATAATAAAATAATTTTAATAATCATGGAGAAATCAATTGTAGTATTTGGCTTAGCATATACTCATCATTAAACAAGTAAAGGCTATGGCCCTAAAATATAATCACTAGAAGGTTACAGATTTGTGTTCCTGTATTTATGTTGGACTTTATTTCCCTAGAGTTAAGACAGCAATATAGCCTTTCCCCAGAGGGCTCTTATCAAGCCTAAATGATTTAAGAGTTGATAATCCAGTTTAAACATTTATCCTCAATTCTTCCAGTAGAAGCAGGGTTTTATGATTATTCTTTCTTACTTAATCTTCATAACAATCCTGCATGGTATGGTAGTATCCCCATTTTACGGATGAGAAAACAGAACCCCAGGGAGATTACCCAACCCAAGAAGAGTGATCTCCAATGAGTGACCAAGCTCTAAGCCTGGTCTCTTGACAACAAATCCTGCAGATCCTTACCACCCGATGTCTCCTATTTCCTGCTCATCAGCATTCTGTCACACACAAAACGCTTCCATCAGTTATCTTGTTCGCTGGGGACTATAATAAAAAATTTGGAAAGAGAGGAGATTGAAATGGTACTTTAAATGAAATTGCTGATTTATCTGTTCAATCTGTTTTCCCTACTACTCATTTTAATAACTAGTCTTTCAAACTAATCGCTAATTTCAGGCCCCTTCTTGACAATATGGAGGAGGTCAAAAGTAAGACTGTTCACAGGGTGCCTGAGTGGCTCAGTCGGTTAAGCATCCAACTCTTGATTTCGTCTCAGGTCATGATCTCATGTTTGTGGGTTTGAGCCCCTCATCTGGCTCTGCACTGACAGTGTAGTAGTGCCTGCTTGGGATTCTCTCTTACCCTCTCTCTCTGCCCCTCACCCACTGTGTGCATGTTCTCTCTCTTTCTCTCTCTCTCTCTCTCTCTCAAAATAAATAAATAAATAAACTTTTAAAAAAGGTAAGACTGCTCACATACCTTACATTTGATGAATGCTTAACTTTTCATTTAGTATTGATAAATACTAATATTCACCATAGTATCTGATGTGCTATCTGAATATTTGTATTTGATATTCATAAATTTGCAAATAAAAATTAGCATGTAAATATGGTAGAATGTCCCATAGCCTTTATAGTTACAAATACACTGTGTTCGTATTTTTAATAATTATTTAGTGAGCGTCTACATGTTTCAGGCATGTTCTAAGCTCTGGGAGATGGAGTGATGAGTAGAATAGTCAAGTCCCTACTCCCAAGGGTTAAATTCTAGTAGAGGGATATAGACATTGAGCCAATATATAAGAACATATCAGATAATGAAAATACTTATAGGAACTAATAAAAAAAACCCTACAAAAGTGTGTATGTATACATCCTTACATGCTAACAATGATACAGTGATCAAAAATATCAAGGGGAGATTTATAGAGTTGAAGATAGATGTGGGAATGTAAAGTTGTTTAGTTGTACTATTATTTTAAAAATCAGATGTTTAGAGAGAGATCTAAAAGTTCATGATTTGCCACTCTACTGAGTAGTATAAGTCACTTTTTTGATTTGGTTCATTTTAGAAAAGAGATTTCACAACTCTCAATGCTTACCTAAATATTGAGTTACTTTCAAGTTATTTCCACAATTCTGGCATGAAAATTTATATTTAGTGTCACATTGAAAAGAATTTTTATGTATTTGATTAAATATATTTATAATCAGGGTGCCTGGGTGGCTTGGTCGGTTAAGCGTCCGACTTCGGCTCAGGTCATGATCTCACGGTTCGTGAGTTCGAGCCCCGCGTCGGGCTCTGTGCTGACAGCTCAGAGCCTGGAGCCTGTTTCAGATTCTGTGTCTCCCTCTCTCTCTGCCCCTCCCCTCTTCATGCTCTGTCTCTCTCTGTCTCAAAAATAAATAAACGTTAAAAAAAAATTTTTTTTTAAATATATGTGTAATAGCTTTTGTAGGTATGGTGTTTTAAGGAAGAAAACAGCACCGTTTTCAAGCTGTAAACAGTCTAGACTTAATCATTTAACCCTGGCTTTTTACAAATGTCGAAGCCACCAAATTACCTAAAATGAAAATTTAAATTAATGAGTTTTTACTATCGGGGAAACCTGAATGAAAAGTACATGGGACCTCTCTGTACTATTTCAGCAGCTTCACGTGAATCTCTATTTCATCTTCTGTAGTTTGTGGAGGACTACGAGCCTACCAAAGCGGACAGCTATCGGAAGAAGGTCGTGCTGGATGGGGAGGAAGTGCAGATCGATATCTTGGATACAGCTGGGCAGGAGGATTACGCTGCAATTAGAGACAACTACTTTCGGAGTGGGGAGGGTTTCCTCTGTGTCTTCTCGATTACAGAAATGGAATCCTTTGCAGCCACAGCTGACTTCAGGTGTGTCAGGGACGAATGCCGTTGTACAGGTGTCCTCCCCAGAAACAAGTGGACAACCAGAGGTGGTTACTTGTTAGTCTTTCCCTCTGCGTGCAGTTGTGTTTATTCCCTCTTTGATGGTAGTGCGTGACTCCATCCACAGTGCATGTACACTCAGGTGTTCCGTGTACGTCGTGTAATCTTCCAGCCATCCCCGTGCCCTCTGTATTGGCGCGTGAGATGGTGGCAGCCTCAGTCCCCAAAGTCTGTTAGGCATTACTGGAGTATTTCTCTTCAGAGTACAGTACTGATGCTGCTGGAATAGTTGATGCTTGGATCACATCATGGAGCTCTGACCCAGATTTCAGATCTTTCTGCGTTAGTCACTGGCTTTACAGCACCTGTGTGATGCTGAGCGGGCACATCGCCATCCTCCTCACCACACAGATGCCCCGACAGTGCACACCGATTATCTTAATAGAAGTAGGGGCGCCTGGGTGGCTCAGTCGGTGAAGCGTCCAACTTCAGCTCAGGTCATGATCTCGTGGTTTGTGAATCCAAGCCTCACATCGGGCTCTGTGCTGACAGCTTGGAGCCTGGGGCCTGCTTCAGATTGTGTCTCCCTCTCTCTCTGCCTCTCCCCCACTTGTGCTCTGTCTCTCTCTGTCTATCAAAAATAAATAAATGTAAAAAAAAAAATTAATAGAAGTAATAATACCGTAGAGTGGTACACTGGGTTGTGTGATACAATAGTTTTTATATCTCACTTACTATTTGCCTAATCAAATTCTGTCATCCATTTGGTTTGCAGGGGGGCGGTTGGTGAAGGGGAGAGGGGTTCTTTTTTTTGTTCGTTTTGTTTTTTGAGGGGGGAGAGGGGTTCTAAGGGAAATATGCCATGAATAAGTTCTTGAATAGCCTCAGTTACTACATGCGTAATCAAAAGTAGTCTTTTTTTTTTTAATTTTTTTTAAATGTATATTTATTTTTGTTAGAGACAGAGCACAAGTGGGGGAGGGGCAGAGAGAGGGAGACACAGGATCCAAAGCAGGCTCCAGGCTCTAGGCTGTCAGCACAGAGCCTGACGCGGGGCTCGAACTCACAAACCGTGAGATCATGACCTGAGCCGAAGTCAGACGCTTAACCGACTGAGCCACCCAGGCGCCCCAAAAGTAGTCTTTAATTATATATTTTTTATTTCTGTTTAAGTATTTGCCTTGATATAAGGGACACAAAAGAAGCATGTGGTGAACCCTCTGTTTTCAAGATTCACACAGCCTAGATGATGAAGGCCTGAAACCAAGAGCAAGGTAGTGACAGAGTAGGAGATGTGGGCAGTGATGATTACAAGGACCAGGAGAGGAGAGGAGCTCAGAGGCCTTCTTGAGATAGATGAGCATGAAGGATGAGAAGGATTTCCACAGATAAGGAAAGAAGTTTTCCAGCACTTGAGCAAGAACTGAACCTGGGCTTACATAAAGCCTCCTTTCCGTGTGCATTCGAAAGTGTCAAGAACTCAGGGAATCTCAAGGACAAAACACGTCATTGAGAAACTTTTAAAATGCACATCTATTTGTAAAATTAACTTTGTTGTCTCGAAAGAAGGAGTTACGTATGGGATAAAGTGCACACGGTGGCAGGCCCTGCTAACTTACAGTCCTGGGAGACGTGTTGAAAGTTAGAGAACTGTCAGTGCTTATTCACTCATTCAGCACATATTTGAGCGCTTACTATGGAGCAAGTCCTGTTCTAGGTGATGGGATAAATGTGTCACCGTAGTTGCCAAAGCCAAAGTGGTGTCTCAAGGGAATAAAGAGAGTAAGAATCTTGGGCTGTGGCTTTTACAGAAAATAAGTGAATCATTCATTACTCTTCTGTTGTCCCTCCAGTGTGTTGCCCTTCCCATAACAGTCCCGGTGACTCAGTGGCGACACAGGAAAGGCATTTTTGAGACAGTCCGAGTGGTTGCGCTCCACCTGGTCTGACCTGCAGAGTGTGGCACCAGCGGCGGCTCCTCTCTTCAGCCTTCCTGGGCCTCCTGTCCCCAGGGCGGAACCCACTGCTTGCTCCTCTGTGTGCAGAGTGCCTGCCCCCACTCTGAGAGCACACTCGCTGCACTTGTAGCATCAGCTTGATTTGCATGTGTTTTTCCTGACCAGGAGAAAACTCTTGAGAGCAGGACCCATTTCCTATCCACCTGAGGATCCCCGGGACCCATATTTGGTACCATTCCTGGCATATATCATACAGGGCATGTTTAGTAAACGTTTGATAGAAATGTTAGAAAATGTTCTTTTTTTTTTTTTCTGGTTCTCACTTTTCTTATGTCAAAAATGAAAAAGTTGGACCAGTTTATAAAAGTACTTTCCTATTCTAAAATTCTATAATAGCCTCTAAAACTCCGCTTAAAGGGAGCATCACATTAAGTCAAATGCGTAGGAAGGTTGTAGATATAGCAGTGCCTTTCTCTGACATCCAGGAAAGTAGCTAATTAAAACCAGCTAATTAACTCTCATGAATATTGTCTTCTCACCTCTGAACCCAGAAGGTCCAGGCTTTCCAACGCCACATTTCTGATAGCATTAATCACACTGTATTTTCAGTATTGGTCTTCCTGGAGCATTGGACTCAGTAACTTATGAGGTATTTATTAAGAAATAAGTTAATGACTATATCTACATGCGACCAGAAGTACTGGTCACAAATGCCAGAGTCAGTCTCTGGTGGTTAGTGAGATTAAGTGGTAAGTCAGGTGTTGTTAACATCTTAGTGTGAGGCTGTTGATCACAAAGGAAACTGGTTAAGGAGGTTACAGCAAATTTGTTGTCACCAGCAGTAGAAAAAGATTTAGACTGGCTGATATCCCCTTCACAAATACGTCATAAATTTAATAGTAGTGATGGTGAGTGTTGACGTGCTCTTTGCAAGAGATCATGTGGATGGTAGACAACATCACAGCCCTGTAGTACAGCTTAGCATGTGTCACCAAGTCCCTGTGCCTGGCTGACATTGTAACTTCCTAAAAGGATGGGTAATAGGCTAAGTACCAGTCAGTGGAAGATGGAGGTGACTATATGGTCTACAATCTGTTCACGGTAGAAAAACTAGGAATTAAAAAAAAAAAAAAGTTAGGGGGACCTGGATGGCCCAGTCAGTTAGCATCTGACTCTTGATTTTGGCTCACGTCATGATGTCACAGTTCATGGGATTGAGCCCTGTGTCAGGATCAGGAACTGGGTGCGGAGCCTGCTTAAGATTCTCTCTCTCTCCCTTTCTCTCAGCCGCTCCCTCTCTCTCTGTCTCTCTTTTTCTCTCTCTCTCTCAAAAAAAGAAAGAAAAACTAGGAATTCAGGTCCAAAGAGCTGCCTACAAACACTGAGTCTGTTAGAATATTTACAACAACATCGGAAATCAGGTGAATGAAGTGATATGAAAGGTAGTAACACTGCCTAATACTCATACAGTGCTCACCACACACTAGACACTTCGAAGCATTAACAAGACAAGCCAGATACTAGCGAATTTCATGGATTCTAAGGCACCCATTTTTTACATCTTATCTCTTAAAATCAGAAGCACAAAATCTAAGAAGCACAAAATGGACAAATCTGAGATCAAGGCTTGATGAAGATTCATACTCAGTCTCTCAAATGTATCTTATCATGATAGATCCTCGCAAAACCAGGTATACTCTGCTGACCTGTCATCCCAATAATCCCTTTAATTTTCTCGTTTTCTCTTAGTCTGAACTATTTGTGTTCCTGTAGTTCCAACGTCTTTTAATAATTTCAGAGGGGAGGCACCGGTAAGTTAGCAAGAAAGTGTTGATTTTATAAGAAAACCACTTTCTCCAACATAGTAATAATAATGATTAAGAACAGCTAACGTTTACTGAATATTTACTACGTGCTGGGCACAACTCTAAGTACTTTGCGTTTCATCCTCATAGCAACCTTATAAGGAAGGTATTATTGTTAGCCCCATGTTACGCATGGGAAACTGAGGCAAAGAAGTACTTTGCTCACAGTCACCTAAGGAGGACAGAGAGCCATGATACCTTTGGAACTGGTGACAGCATATAACTTCTCTGTGAATACAAAAGCTGTACTCCAGAGCAGACTTGCAGAGATTTCTGGCACGTGTGGGGTTTTTTAAAACATTTGGTAGGACCATTGATATGATGTAATAGGAATGGCACTCTCTCCCTCTGTGGTCTTCCTCCCCAAATCCCATGACCCCAATTTAATCATGAGAAAAACATCAGACAAATACCAGTTGAGAGATTTTCTACAAATTAGCTGACCAGCACGTCTCAAAACTGTCAAGGTCATCAAAACCAAGGCAAGTCTGAGAACTGTCAGAGTCACATGGAATCTAAGGCAAGATGACAGCTAAATGTCATGTGGTGTCCTGGATGGGATCTTAGGACAGGAGGGAAAAACTGAAAACATCTGAATAAAATTTGGACTTCAGCTAATAATGATGTATCAAGATTGGTCCCTTCGCTATGATAAATGTACCACGCTGACGTAAGGTGTTAACAGTAGGGGAAACAGGGTGTGGAGAATACGGCAACTCTCTGCACTGTCTTCACTACTTTTTGCAAATCTAAAACCATCCTTACGTTGAAAGCTTATTTTCAAAAACACTTGGAGGAAGTAGCCTTTGACACTTTGATTTTGTGCCTCCACTACCATATTGCTACTCTCTTCAGTGTATTTTCCCTTCGACAGTGAAGTGTGTAATTCAAGTGGTTGGTGGTAGAATAAGGAAGAGGTGCAGCACACGCCCTACCGTGCCATGAATGAGTTAATTGTTGTTATGTAGACACACACACACGTAAAGGCTAATGGCAGATGGTGTTAGTTATTTTGTTAGCTTAACCTGTGGGGGTGATATTAATATTTCTTTCTCATTTTCTTTTATCCAGGGAGCAGATCTTAAGAGTAAAAGAAGATGAGAATGTTCCATTTCTGCTGGTTGGTAACAAATCAGATTTAGAAGATAAAAGGCAGGTTTCTGTAGAAGAGGCGAAAACCAGAGCCGACCAGTGGAATGTCAACTATGTGGAAACATCTGCTAAAACTCGAGCTAATGTTGACAAGGTAAAGGGTGGCTGTCCTTACTGCTACATCACGTTAATAAGCTGATTTGCTTTAACTCAGCTGCATTTTGTCCAGAGATTTGTGAAACTTTCAAATGGTGATTTAGTATGTGCTGATTATTATCTGCCCTAAATGCTCAAGTGCAACATGTTAGGCATTTCTCACTTCACCTTGTCCTCAGGCTCCCAAGAGACATTAAAACATGAGACACCACAGCTAAGTGGTTTTTTTCTAGCGCTAACAGGATTTCTGACCCGAATCGCTGCCTTTTCTTAATTTTTCTTTTTTCTTACCCTGAGCGGCTGGATAATTTAGAAGTGTCCTCTGAGCTGACACCTGCCCAGCCCTATTTAAGTTCTCAAAAGTAAAGGTACCTCCAAAGACAAAGGAGCCCCAGATAAGAGGGCTTTGAAATCTGTTACTACACCTATGCCCCTACCCTCACCTCTGTTTCCCCCTGAGCCCTCTTCTTTGTCCACATTGGCCCTTCGCCGAGTCCAGGCCAGGAACACCCTTGCCTTGTTCCTGGGAACCTGCCCACATACGTTATTTCATGCTGCTGCCGAGACCTGCGTCTTCAGTGTTTAGGAAGACTGAGGCACCGCCCCCTTGAGCCCTCCACACGAGGCCTCTTTTAGCCTCCAAGCATCTAGGCTCTACTGAGTGCCTCTCAAACTCTAACTGGCAGAAGTGTCTATGAAACTTAATACACGTGGATTCCTGGGTCTTACCCCCAGAGATTTTGCTTCATTTGCTGTGGGGTGGGACCTGAGAATTTGCATTTCTAGGAAGCTCTAGGTGGTACAGACTGTGGCCTGGTGGACCACACTTTGAGTAACACTGCTCTGGGTGGCTTTAAGTTTTAGCGAACTGGTCTGCTTGTGCCTGTAGACTCGTAATACCAATACAGAAATCATTGGGTTAAAAAAAATTAGTCTTTCTTTTCATTTGCTATGGGTTTTTTTTTTTTTAAGTTTATTTATTTAGTTTGAGAGAGTATGCATGAGCAAGTAGAGGAGGGGCAGAGAGAGAGAGAGAGACAGACAGTCCCAAGCAGGGTCCGCAGTGTCGGCACAGAGCCCAACACGGGGCTCAGACTCACAAACCATGAGATCATGACACGAGCCAAAACCAAGAGTTGGACACTCGACCAACTGAGCCACCCAGGCACCCCCAATTACTGTAGGTCTTAAGGTAATGTCACAATACTGTCTTAAGCTGATTAACTTTCTTGTCACATGGTGAGATTCCTGTAGTTCCAAGAGATCTGTACAAAATGAGTGTTATAAGATTTCTACATAGTCTATACCAGTTTTCTCCAAAGTTATGGCAAATGTATTTAAAGTACTAATAAAAATAGGTTTTAAAGTTCAGTGTGTTTGGGGTTTTGAAAGGCAGCATTGAATATTAGTGTGTGTGTGTGTGTGTGTGTGTGTTTCGTTTCTTCCAAACTGATGAGCAGTTGTAGAACATACTCTAAAACCTATTCAGACTAAGGACAGTGGGTCCAAGAGGTGAGCAGTAACCACAAAAGCTATGGAGCGGTCATTATAACAATCTCTGTGCTGTCATCTGCTGGCGTGAATTTTTTGCCATATGCATGTATTTTCAAAAGAGGAAAGTTGAAAGTGTAGGGCTATTTTAGTTACTCTGGCTGTGTAACAAAATATACCCCCAAAACTTATGGGTGAAAGTAACCATTTATTATGCTCATGGAATCTCTGGGCCAAAGTTTTGGACAGATCACAGTGGAGTTGGCTCGTTTCAGTTCCACAGTGTCTCATGCCTCAGCTGAAAAGCTTGAAGTCTGGGAACTGGAAGCATCTTCAATTAGGTTCTGTTCTTTTCTTTCTTTTTTTTTTTTTTTTCAATTTTTTTTTTAATGTTTATTTATTTTTGAGAGAGAGAGAGAGAGAGAGTGTGTGTGAACAGGGGAGGGGCAGAGAGAGTGAGACACAGAATCCGAAGCAGCCTCCAGGCTCCAAGCTGTCAGCACAGAGCCTGATACGGAGCTCGAACCCACGAACCATGAGATCATGACCTGAGCCAAAGTCAGAAGCTTAACTGACTGAGGCATCCAGGCCCTCTGATTAAGTTCTAAAGACTGTCCACACATGCCTGATCCAGGCAGTTGACACTGGCTGTTGTCCAGGGATGGCTCGGTTCCTCGCCATGTAACCTTTTCTGTTGTGTCCTACTTTAGGCTTTCTTAGAGCAAGAGCCAGTGTCACAAGAGAATAAGAACCAGGCAGAAACCATGTCATCTTTTATGACCTAGACAGGGAAGTTACTCAGCATTATTTCCACTTCATTCTGTTGGCTGGAGTAGTCGCAAGCCCTACCCAGGTTTGGGAGGAAGGGGAATGGTCTCCACGTGCTGATGGAGAATGGTAAGATGCTGGAAGAGTGCGTAGGGAGTATTGCTGTGGCCGGTTTTGCAAAGTATCGTCTGTACTCAAGGGTCACCTCTCCAAAGCAAAATTACATTAAATGTGGACGCTTATAAACCAAGGTACGGGGGCAGAGCAGGGTGGGGGTGGGCGCCTGGGTGATTCAGTCGGTTGAGCGTCCAACTCTTGATTTTGGCTCAGGTAATGATCTCGCAGTTCGTGGGATTGAGCCCCACGTTGGGATCCACATTAAATGTAGAGCCTGCTTAAGATTCTGTTTTCCTTTGCCTGTCCTCCCACTTGCACGGATGCACACTCAGATAGATAGATAGATAAATAGAAAGAAAGAAAGAAAGAAAGAAAGAAAGAAAGAAAGAAAGAAAGAAAGAAAGAAAGGTACAAGTTCATATGGAATATTGTAACTTGATGTACTACTTACCCTGAGGAGTGACTGCCAGATAAAATACCTCAGTGGCTAAATAAAAGTAACTTGCAGCAACTATTCAGTTTCTAGAATTAGGTTATATTTGGTTTCTTGCTGAGGAAATAATGTTAATAGGTAAAGGAGCTAATATTCAATGGTGTCTGTAAGACCCAGGCACTGTGGCCAGCACAGACCATTTGTCTTTAACTCTGTAAGGCATACTCTTCTCGTGCTCACTGTTTAGATGCGGAAAAGAAGTGGAAAGATTATACACCTGATTCAACTTCAAAAGGCCTGTGATGGCATCTGCTGGCTCTGGGTGCAGCCAACCCTGGTGCTCGTGTCATTTCTGCACTGTTTTACTCGACACAATGGTGTCTCCTGTGGTGTCCCCCAGGCTGTATGTCGCCCGCTACTGGAAGCCTGGCACAGATTGTCGGGGGGTGGCAAGTGTTAATACTGGCTCCTGTTAAACTGGCATGTATCTTGTTTGTCACAAAAAACGAATACTAGCTCCTTACAAGAGTAAGGTCTCATGTCTTGTCCTCATCTGGATTCCAAATAGACCATTGGGTTGAAGTTTCAAAGAGGCAGATTTTGAATCCTCCCTGTGAAAAGCTTCAGGACCATCAGAGTGGTTGAGCCGGCTCGAGAGGGAGAGAGAGAGAGAGAGGAGAGGGAGAGGGAGAGGGAGACGGGGCCTCGCCTGTCGCAGAGGCCATGCCTGTCACAGAGGAGTCACCCAGAGGCAGAGGACCACATGGAAAACCTGCTTGTGGACTCACTGGGTGCCAGGTTCATCTGATGACCTTGTTAGTAGCCTTCTAGCTAAATGCTCCGGCTCTTTAAATCATGGCTCCAAGGTTGCTCTTAATTTTTTTTTTTTTTTAAGGTTGCTTTTAATTTTTAAGGAACATCTTGGAGTAATGGAAACAGATTGAGCAAGTAGATGTCAAAAAGGAGAGTGTGATTTATTATGTCAGGAGAGCCAATTTAGGTTGGGGAAAGAATTATAGGAGAAATGTAGTCTGTTTATTTTTAAGTGTTTTCATTAAAAACATGAACACATGCTTATTATATAAAGAAAAATCTGTAATATGGAGAAAAAGTGAGTCACTCCCCTCCCCTTCCTGTAAGGTAACCAACCACTGCTGATCAGGTGTGTCTTTCCAGACATTTATCTACACTTACAGACCGGCGTGTAGAATCTGAGGGAAAGCTTGTGTTTGCTTGTTTTCCCCCCATATAAATAGGACTTTTGTAGTGTATGTAGCACATTTATATACATATGGTGTATATACAACATATATATAGTATTTCTGTGTATGTAGATCATGTATTTCTGTAGTTTGCTTTGTAAATTTCATAACAGATGTAGTTGTTTCCATGCCGTTACATATAGACATACCACATTCTTGTAAACATCTAGGAAGTGTTTCATAGTTGGGCTTTTTCGTAATTCAGCCATTTTCCCGTGAGTGACGTGCCGATTGCCCGCTGTGTCTTCTCTCACAGCAGTGCTGCGGTGAGCTTTCTGTGCACCCATGCAAGGTGCATTGTGAATTTTAATAACCGGGTGCCCTCCAGAAAGCGTCCTTACTTGCACCAAAACCCTCTCCCCACTGTCTTCCCAGCACCAGGTAAAGCAACCTTTCAAAGTCACCGGGGAGGTGGCTAAACCATTGTTTCTTGATAATTAATGAGACGTGTTATAGTTGATTCATGGGCCATTCCATTTGTACATTTTCTGTGAACTCTGAAATTACTTTCTTTTCTGCCCATTGATCTTACGGCTTTATTATTTTGATTCCTAAAGCGTACTTTATAGTAAAGACATTAACCGTTTGTCCATTTATGTCTGTTGTGGATATTGTCTCCTAATCCATACTACATCTTCTAACTTGGCTGACTCTTGTCTTTTGCCATGGAAAAACACTAGGGATTATGTTGTGAAATCTTTCAGTGTTTCCCTTTCTGACTCGTGGGTTCTGTGGCTTTCTTAGAAAAGCTGTCTCCCATCCTAAACTTAAAAACAATTAGAAAGTTAAAAAAAACTTACCTATAATTTTTTCCCTTCTTTTTTGTTGGCTTTTATGGTAGATCCTTAATCTGTTTGAAAATTTAATATTGTCTAAGTGCTTAAACAAACAAGGCAGAGGTTTAGATTTAAGCTAATGTCTGTTGCTGCTTTTCAAAAGAGAGGTGTTTGTCGTTTCTAGTAACTTTTGTTTTTTCAGCTGTAAGTATTGTAAGCCTAGCCTTCTGAGCCTGTTTGTATGTTTATCTAGTTTTGTCTTATTTTGACTTGTGTGAGAAGGATATCCTGTGATCTCTACTCTGGATTTAGAAGAGCCAAATTTTGTGTATACCAGGTTGCCCTAAAATGGGAATGGGAAAAGAAAGGAGACAGGAGAAGAAGAGGTGGGAGCAAACAGAGAAAAGTAATTTTGAAGAGTCTATATTAAAAAAAGTCAAAGGCAGCCCTGCGCTTTGGGGATGATCATGTGCCTGAGGTTGTCGAAGCCAACCCTTTATTCTTTTTTATTTTTATTTTTTTAGAGAGAGAGAGAGAGAGAGAGAGAGAACACGCAAGTGGGGGAGAGGGACAAAGAGAGAGAGAAAGATTGAATCCCAAGCAGGCATCACACTCAGCACAGAACCTAACACAGGGCTTGATCCCACGACCCTGAGATCATGACCTGATCTGAAATCAAGAGTTGGACACTCAGCCACCTGAGCCACCCAGGCACCCCCACAGCCCTTTATTCTTATCCCTAGTTATGCGTGTCCTTCCATGTGGCCGTTGGAACAGAGCTTCCATTAGCTTTAGCTCATTATAGTAGCTGATGCAGACTTTACAAGTTCCCCACAGCGTTTGCTAGTTAAGATGACCTTGGCGATTTCTAATAGGGATTCATTTGAAGTTCACTGCGGATACTTATCTAAAATTAGAAATTAAACCTTCTTCTGATGTCTATTCCATAGTGATAAGTCCACATCTGAAAGCCGCAGGGGAGTCCTCGGATATTACACGTAGCTAGTTTGGAAGCTCCCTGCCCTGATGGCCAACTGTGGACTCGAAGCACAGGGTTCTGAAATCTCCATCCTGGGGAAGCTGAGCCCATGGGCCCATGGGGTCTGTGTCACCTGTGTGTTTTCGTCTCCTGCATCCTCTGTGGATGTTCTTTGCTCACTTTTTCCCTGTTTTAACCATTCCCCTCACCTTGTGTGTTGGTCCTGTGTCCATTTGACTTAACCCACTAGTCTCTGATTGTTCCTTGCCTTATTATTTTTTTTTTAATAGCCTCCTTGCTTTCTGACTGACTTTTTGTTTTTCACTCCAGATCAGGAATCGGCCACTTTGTCTAAGAAATGCTGGTTCCGTTGGCAGGAATGGTATTTAGCAGCCAAAGCCTGGGGACTAATTTGCTTATTGCTGTTGGGCTGTCGTTGCTTTGTGTCCCTTCAGTGAAGTGCTGTCACATATGTATTCTTACAAGGAAGCAAATCCTGAGAGGCCACTGTTACTTCTGATTCAGGTTTAGCACTCGGGATTTTGACCCCTCTTCTCTTACACTGGAAGTCTTGGTTCCTAACCCACATCAACATAATTGCTCCCTTACACTGTCCTGTAGCATCTGTATAAAACTGTTCAAAAGGACGATACCACTGCTACTGGTAACAGCCAAGTTACAAAGTGATGTTGGAGATCCGTCTTTTTTATTTGTTGAGCTTTTGTTTTTGTTTTTCTGTTCGGCTTCTCTTCTGAGACGTACATTCTGTATACTGTGTTTTAAAGTCCCTCGAAATAATCCTGTCCCCCGTAGGATTATGTCACCAACTCTACGTATAGTCTTATTTGTTTTAGTTTGATTCTCAGTTTTTGGTCCAGTTTCATTTTTCAAGACGTAAGACATGTCCATTTCCAAAATAGAAGTTGTATAACGAGATGTATTCAGAGATGCCTCACTGTTCCCTGTACCCTGTTCCCTTCATCCTCAAAATAATACTAGTGTTTGGTTTCATTGTTTCTACTTCACATGCAGGCGGATCCACGTAACCCATATTCTACACACACACAGGCTCACTCTCTACCTGTGCTTTTCGGCGCCTTGCTTTTCCAGTCGGTCTCCTTTAGAGAGCTGGAGGCATGTTTGAAAAGGCACACTGGCCGTTACGTAACCCACATTTGTTGACCTAACAGCATACAGAATGCACAAGCTAACCACAATTTTTTAAATGTTTGGGGTTTTTTTTTGTTTTTTTGTTTTTTTTTTTTAAACGTTTATTTATTTTTGAGACAGAGAGAGACAGAGCATGAACGGGGGAGGGGCAGAGAGAGAGGGTGACACAGAATCGAAGTAGGCTCCAGGCTCTGAGCCATCAGCCCAGAGCCTGATGCGGGGCTCGAACTCACGGACCGCGAGATCGTGACCTGAGCTGAAGTCGGACGCTCAACCGACTGAGCCACCCAGGCGCCCCAAAATGTTTGTTTTTAATCGGTGTGGTGTCACTTCTTATTTCATGTTCTTGAGAAAAATAAAAAAATAAAATAGAAGTAATAACTGAATTTTTTAATTCAGAATTTGGGTATAAACCATAAAAGTTATTCATCCATTCATCACACACATAACTATTCGTGTACAGTGTGAGCCCTTATCCTTCTAGGCCCTTGTCTGTCTGCACTCAGACATTTGCTATTGATATTTAACTTTTGAGTTGTTACGTTAGTAATTTTTAAATTATTATACTAATATCTCTCCTTTGCCAGTTTCTAGACATCAAGACAGACTTGATAAATTCTTAGCCTCTGGTATCAAAATGACAAAGGAAGCACTCACTTTCCTTAGCTTTGTTTCTAAAAATGGACCTGAGGAAAAACCAGTTATTAAATATAAATTTTGTTAAACATAAATTAATTACTTTTAAAGATGAACTGGTAAGATACATTTATTAATTGTAAATTGCTCAAAGACGGTCCATTGAATTTTGTCTTTGGAGCTATCATCACTCGTCTTGAAAGTTGGGATGGGAAGATCAGGTTATATTTTGTGAACATTTCTACCAAAAAGCATAACTCAGAACATTTCCCGATTTTCCCAGTGTACTTGAAGAAGACTCTAGTTTTGTGCTTTCCTGTCCCTACACGCCTCAAACAGGAGCTCTTTTTTTTTTTAATGTTTATTTGAGAGAAAGAGAGCACGCATGGGTGGGGGAGGGGCAGAGATGGGGAGAGAGAATCCCAAGCCGGCTTCACACTCAGTGCAGAACCCAGAGCCCAACACGGGGCTCGATCCCACGACCACAAGGTCACAACCTGAACTGATATCAGGAGTCAGACTCTCAACCAACAGAGCCACCCAGGTGGCCCCCAGACAAAAGCTCTTAAGTAATTACTCTTACTTATTCCCAAGGTTTACCACTCCGGTTCCAAGAAGTACCAAGCTCATACTATCTGGTGGCTTTATTTACCCTATTTTTTTCTTTCTAGGTATTTTTTGACTTAATGAGGGAAATTCGAGCCAGAAAAATGGAAGACAGCAAAGAAAAGAATGGAAAAAAGAAGAGGAAAAGTTTAGCCAAGAGAATCAGAGAAAGATGCTGCATTTTATAATCGAAGTCCAAACTCCTTTCTTATCTTGACCATACTAATAAATATAATTTATAAGCATTGCCATTGAAGGCTCAATTGACTGAAATTACTTTAACGATTTGGAAATTGTTATGTATCACTAAAAGCATGAATTGGAACTGCACTGAGAGTCAAATTCACTTAAAAAAGAAATTAATGTGGCTTCACCAAGAAGCAGAGTTCAACTTCTCTCATAATTGCCTACATTTATCGCGGTCCTGAATGTAGCGTATGGGCTTGTGTGTCGCGGGCAGTCTTTCTGGAACTGTTAGAGCCGAGACGGGGTGGGAGGGATGAGAGGAAAGGCTACTTCCTCTGGTTTATTACAAAGCTTAAATTTTATATCATTTTAAAATGTCTTGGTCTTCTACTGCCTTGAAAAATGACAATTGTGAACATGGTAGTTAAACTGTACCACTTTTTTTTAACCATTGTTATGCAAAATATAGAAGAAAAGTTATTGGCATGATTGTTGCATATAGTTAAATTGAGAGTAATTCATCTGTGAACCTGCATTAATTACCTGGTGATTAACGTAGAAAAGTGATGTAAACTTGTACATGGAAATTTTTGAATATGCCTTAATTTAGAAACTGAAAAGTACCCGGTTGTGTCATTCTGGATGTGTCCCCGCTGGTGCCGTGGGCCCATTGCCCCACGTTTCCTGGTGAGAGTATTTGCCTGGTATGGAGTACAACTTTTGTATAGACGATTCTTGCAAAATAACTGTCTGCTAGGAGTCTGTCCAAACTTAAAATGTGTGCCATACTCTGGTTCTCGAAAGTAAGGGTCCAGAGCTCCTTGATCGCTTTTCATTAACCATAAGGTAGTTTGACATGAAGGGCCAGCCCATACTTGTAAGATAATTGTAGACTGTGGGGATTCAGTACAGTTGTTTCGGTGAACCCTCGGTCCCTGGAACTCCCTTTTTACAAGTGGTGAGCGTGTGTTAAGTTGTTGGTCTCTCGGGAGCAGGGCACAGGAAAGGTGTCGTTAATGCTAATGCATTTTGCACTAGAACATTCGGGAAGGTGTGCGTGCTTGCGGCCGGTTCATTTCTACATTTGCACTTAGGAGGTGACAGTTTGGCTGCGGGAGAGTTACCGGGAGTCCCTGTAGTCCGTGTTCATAATGGAGAACACCGGAGCCACACTTTCCTAACGCTAACATCACGCAGTGAACCCCGAGTATGGTGCAGAAGGCATGTTTGGCATCTGCAGACCGAACACCAGCCTGTGTCGCCCTGGCGTGCCGTGCCCACTGGAGGAATTCTAGCATGCTGTTTGGGAACATAATTTCAATGGGAAATATACCACTGTCCAGATTTTTGTTATCTTCTTCAGAATGGGGCTAAGACGGCTAATTCAATAAACTTTGTCTTTCTTTTTGCTCAGTCCTGATTTCAACAAGTGAAAAATGCATTCAGGCGTTCCAGGTAACGGGTGTGTATGTGAAGTTAACAAAAATAGGCTTTTTAGGAACTCAGCTCTTTAGATATTACATCTGACTTGTCATGTTAAATATTTGTCCTCAAAGGGTTTGAGATGTACATCTTCCGTTTCGTATTTTTCATAGGCTATGCCGTGTGCAGAATTCAAGTTACCAATGTAACCCTGGCCCCGCGGGCCCGGCGGTCTCCGTGTGTACTCATCACAGTCTTATTTAACCAGGGGTCCTAACCACTAACATTGTGACTTTGCTTTGAGACCTTTCCTCTCCTGGGTACTGAGGTGCTATGAAGCCAACTGACAAAGACGCATCACATGTCTTAGGCTGATGCCACTACCCGATTGGTTTATTTGCAATTTGAGCCATTTAAAGACCAATAAACTTCCTTTTTTTAAATGCTTGTGGTGTTACTTGATGTTTACAATATATGTAACATGTAAAATTCAGACGACCCGACCTGGGCCTCTTCATCAGAGATTTTAAAGCCACTGAGTGTCTTGAACTCTCAGTTTAGGGCTTTCTTTTGAGTGATGCCAGATTTCCTGGATAATAGAGTCATTGCTCAGGCTCAGGGAGGGCTCAGAAATGGGAGGACCCCATGTGCACGATTACGTGGAAGATACCGTTATGCGGTCACAACTGCGCATTACTTTTAGAAGACTGCCAAACTAAAATGGCTGGGGGCCAGCTTTATATCATGTTCTAATCGGAATGATCCCCAGAGACCATTTAATTTCCAATTGTGGCAGGAGTAACCATGCTGTTACCTACCATTCCTTTCTTTTCTTTCTTTTTCCTTCCTTCCTTCCTTCCTTCCTTCCTTCCTTCCTTCATTTCTCCTTTTTTCTTTCTTGTTGATAAAGTAAAAATTTGGATTATTCATCTGTTCATGACACAGTACACAAGAGGCAAAGCGTTTCACATAGGTGTCCCTTCCAACTCCCTGAAATGTTAATTTCTTTCACTAAAAAGACTAGACATGAGAGGCAGACGGTGCTTAGGCAACTGAAATAAAGATGGTGAGGGGACACTGCTAAGGTCATCCTCACGGGGACGGGCACAAGGGGGCTGTCAGTCACAAGCTATTTTCTAAAACTTAGCTGGAAACAAAGCACCACTCCTGGCCGCTCCTGCTGTCGTGGGCCTCGGTCACCCCCATCACACAGGTATGGCAATGCTTTCTGATGGTTGCCCTTCCTGTCTTGCTGGATGCTGTACTATGGGGACTTGCTGTACTTTCTCATGAATTCAGACCTCATTTTCACCAGGTCCGCTGCACTGCGAGAGACCATGATTCTAGTCAGGATTTTATCGTGAGTATCCTTGCCCTTCATGGAGTCGTACAGTCAGCAGAATACTGGGGCTTGTCCTGAATGCACTGGACCGGGTTCAGGAAAACATCTTCCAGGTGTCCTTTGACTCCTTGATGCTCTCCAGCATGTCCTAGCTCAGTAGCTTTTTATCCCTAGAAGTAGCCAGACACTTTCTGGAGGTGACACACTCTTCACTCATGGTGCGGATCCACTTGAACACATCAGTTCCTTTCCTCTTCACTCCAGCATCATAGAGATCCTGGGCATCTTGGTCAGTCGGTTTATGATCGATGACAGAGTCGTCTTCCATTCTACCCTTTTTGAGGGCAACCGTCGGCTTGCAGAAGTCACCAGATGTGTCAGAAACGATGTCCTCCAGATCAGGCTTGTACATTTCCTTGTAGATTCTGTTAACTTCTTGAAGCTCCTGGTTGGTCCTTGAGCAGATGATCTCAATGAGAGAGTCCCCATCAGTCCCTAGCCCCTTCATGGAGGTTTTCAGCTCAGAAGCATCACACGGAGCAGGTGGCTGGACAAGGCTAACTTCAGAGCTGATGCAAGTTTCTTTTTGGTCCTTCTCTGGTAGGCAAAGGCAATATCCTCTGTTCTTGGTGCGGTTGGTCAAAATGTTGACAATGGTGACCTCATCCACACCTTTGGTCTTGATGGTCATTTCAGTGTTCAGAGGATCACTCTCAGGCTGATCAAGATTGGTGTGCTCTTGGACGGACCTGTATGCACTTGGGAATGTGGAGTGATCACCCTCCAAACTGAGCTTGGAGAGAATTTCATGAACAGCAGACATTTTTTTAAAAGTTTTATTTACTTATTTTGAGAGAGAGACAGAGAACACCAGTGGGGGCGAGGCAGAGAGAGGAGAGAGAGAATCCCAAGCAGGCTCTGCACTGTCAGCACAGATCCCGACTCGGGGCTCGATCTCAAAAACCGTGAGATCATGACCTGAGCCAAAATCAAGAAGAGTCGGACATTTAACCGACCGAGCGGGCCAGGTGCCCCACTTTTCTTAGTTAATTCATAAGCAGTGCCAGAATGAGCACATATAAGTTATAACTGGCATAGTTTTAACCTCACTGGACCCATGTTTAACACCAGTATGGGGTATGATGTTACATATATACCAAACAGAGGTTAGATTAAATTCTGGTCTTAAACTAAATCAGAGTTTCATGTCTCACCATTCTGGGACAAGGACATAAAACTTAATATTTGGCAACCATCAAAGCATTTACCAAAAGTTCCTGTAAAGATTTCAAAGTAATGCTTTTGATTTAACCCAGTGTTAGAAGTCTCCTTTAGCAAATTACTTAGGAAGTCAAGAGTGGCAGGTCAATAGAGGTCTTCATTCATGCCTTCCATTTTCTGTAGATTTGTATATCCCCCACCGTGGGCACTGCTGGGAATATAGCAGATGAAGGACAAACATGAGTCAGAGACAATTACAGAGATTCACACGGAAGAAACTACCCCGGTGTCCCATGCCGATGGAGAGGAAGTTAAAAAACAACAACAAAGATTAGGTATTCGGCCTCCTTACTCTGGGCTAGACCGCCTATTTCTTATGATTGTCAACATGAAAAATAATTAAACTGTGCATCCTATATGCAAGATACTGTATATATGTATTTAATTTTAGTGTTAATCCTATGAGGTAGGTGCTATCATTTACCCCTATTTTGCAGATGAAGAAACTGAGGCCAAAGAAGAGCAGAATAACTTGCCCCGGGGCCACAAAGCTAGCAACTGTTACCTGGCACTGGAAGCATAGTGGTCTGGCTCCGTGCACAATGCACAGTGGAGACGAGAATTCATGGTGCGAGACGCCCCACACGTCCCCAAGGCTGCAGCCGAGAACGAGAGGTGGAGGCGAAGGGGCCTCCTGTGTGTACAGCCTGGTTGCTGAGACAAAGACCAAGCGCTGAGAGGGAAAACTTTGTGCAGAGCTCAGCTGTGGAGTCAAGCCTTACAGCGTTTTTCCCATAACGTCAGGAAGGAGTCAGCCTGCCTCTGGCAGGCCGGAAATCTCCTCCCATATTTTCTTAAATGCAGAATGACTTTCCAGGCCTTTGCTCCAGCAGCCCCACACAGGGCAGGGGCCTGGAGGCAGGCGGGAGGGAGCTTGGCCGTCAGTCCGTATTCTCCGTCTTTACAGGACGCCGTTTCTGGGGATGGGGAGGGGCCTGGGGAGCACTGAACTGTGCTCAAGAGAGGCCATGAGAGAGAGAGCACTGAACTGTGCTCAAGAGAGGCCATGAGGCCTGTGATAACTTGCATGGCTAATCTGATAGAAGAACAAGATTCCTTTTATCAAAAGCCCCGATGAAAACAAACAGCTGAAGTGTAAAGGTGTTTGCAAGCAGCTAGCAGGAAATGCCCCTAAGGGCAGAGTGTTTGAAACACCCAGGGGCCCCTGGGTGGCTCAGTCCGTTAAGCGTCCGACTCTTGGTTCTCTGGCTCAGGTCACGATCTCACGGTTGGTGTGTGGGAGCCCCGCATCGGACTCTGCACTGACAGTGCGGAGCCTGCTTGGGATTCTCTCTCTCCCCCTCTCTCTGTCCCTACCCTGCTTGTGCTGTCTCTCTCTCAAAATGAACTTAAGAAAAAGAAAAAGAAAAGAAACAGCCAAAATACAAGAGTGTGTTGGATTGGAAGGGAAAGGAACAGATAGATATGAAAGCCAACATCTGGGCCCCAGCTGAAAGGTGGGTGGAGGAAGGGTGAAGAATTTCAGCCTGTAACCCCGAGAGTTGTGCGCAGACTGATCTTTGCAAAGGATGCCAGATGTCGTGGAAAGACACGGAGATGTATTTTCTAGAGTCCTGGAGGTTGGCTTAGGAGGGGCCGTAGCCAAGATTCCCTCAGATTACAGGCCAGAAGCGGGAAGTAACTTGCCTAAAATCACACAAGTGATGTAAGAGCCAGAATTAAAGCACAGGTCTTGGCTTCTAATTCCTTGTGAGTGGGGGAGGGGTAGAGAGAGGGAGAGAGAGAGAATCCCAAATGGGCTCTGCAGCATCAGTGGGGGCTCGAGCCTACAAACTGTGAGATGATGGCCTGAGGCAAAATCAAGAGTCCAATGCTAACCGACTGAGCCCCCCCAGGCGCCCCTGAGGGTGCTTTAAATGGAGATAGCTCGGGGCACCTGGGGGGCTCAGTCTATTAAGCATCCAACTCAATTTCAGCTCAGGCCATCATCTCACAGTTGGTGGGATCGAGCCCCACTGACAGCATGGATCCTGCTTGGGACTCTCTCCCTCTCTCTCTCAAAACAAATAAATAAACATTTAAAAATAAAATAAAGTAAAAATAAATGGAGACAGCACAAGAGAGACTAAGGTTTCCAGAACCTGGTGAACCGGATTCCAGTCCAGCCTCTGTTGCTTCTCTCCGGCCTTGAGGAGAGAGTCGGCGGATTTCAGATTCTTGATTGTAAAACAGGCATGCACGGCCTACCTCCTAGGATTACTGTGAGGACCGCAGAGGAGTCCTCACCATTTTTGCTACAGGGCATGGATTTCGTATATGCAGAGGAAGGTTTTCACCGTGCCTGGCCCCCAGTTCCCAACCAAACCCGTGTCTGTGTGACATTCTGTTTGGCATTGATTAAACCGTGCAGATGCCTTCCTGAGCCCGTCTATTTCACGCTGACAGGTGAGAAAAAAGGAACTAGGAAACTTGTTGAAGGAGCCAGAGATTCAGGTTGTCCCACATCGGTCCTCAGCGAATCTTAGCCCTGAATGGACCCTCCGATGACGAGTCATGGGGACTGGAAAGTGAGGTCTGCAGAGACCGGGTGGCCTGTGCAATGTCACAGCAGGAAAGGCAGAATGAAGACAGTCCTGCTCTGCTGGCTGAGTCCACTCCATGCGGTTCTATCCCACTCTGGTACCTCATGAGAGTCAGGAATCCTCCCAGCGAGGTGGGGGATACTAGGCATGAGGATCGTGGAAAGAAGGACAGGTCGGATACAGCTCGTGATTCTTCAGCCTCACTGGAGCCCTGGGGGAGAGGCAAAGTCAGGAATCCTTAACATGGGCATAAGTAATCACTCTGGCCTCTGACATGAACCCTCCAGCCTAGGGGAAGCCTTCAGGACACGTATTGACCGAGTCTGGGGAGATCCAATCATTCAACGTCTTTTGACACTTGGTGTGCAGGAGGCACACAGTTGAGCATTGCTGAAGAATTTTGGGCCTGAAGATTTTCTTTTAAGATTTTATTTTTTAAGTAATCTCTACACCCAACATGGAGCTTGAATTTACAACGCCAAGATCAAGGGTTGCGTGTTCCACCGACTGAGTTAAAGCAACCCAAGGTACCAGCTCCAAGAACCAGCACCCCCCACTTCATAGGCTATGCATGAGGTTGCATTTGGGAAGGATGGGGGGCTCATTGACTCAAACCACCAAAGTAGAATCACCTCTTCACCTTGATCCTCCGTTCCGGTGGTCGGCTTGCGATCACAAAAAGCAATCTTCTTGAGTGGCCAGTAGCATACGGGAAGCACACGGGTGAAACAGGTACGTGCACCTACATATACACATCATACCGTGCCTCTCTCTTATCTGGCCCCCAGCGTACAACATTCCTGAGATAAGGAAAATGCTGTAAATCTCAGAAAAGTGACAGTAAATGAAAAGGACAGTACATGCTGAGATGGGCCAAATAAATTGTGAAACCTAAGTCACGGTTGTATATATTTATTCTGAGACAGAGTAACATTCGTGAGCTTGTATCAACATAGGACTCAGAAAGGCCAGCCCCAGCCAGCACCATATCTGGGTTGCCTCCCTGGGCCCCACCATGCCCTACTGGGTGTCTGCCAGAGAGAGATGGAAACATTCAAGACAATCAGCAACTGCTTTCTGCCTTTGCTCCTCTGCTGGGAGAGGCTTCAGCTGTGTCATTGTCCTGATGCCAAAGATAATGGCTTCTAGGAGAGAAGGCACAAACCTTCTGAGGTCATCGACTATGTGGGCCTTGGAAGGCCATCCTGAGATGGTCAAGGTCGGCAGGTCTCAGCAGTGCAGCAGCATGGGGTGCTTCTAGAGTGGAAATCTCGATGCCAGGAAGCAGGTTCCTTTTGTTCCATGACAGACCATTCATTCATTCATTCATCCATCCATCCGTTCATTCGTCAAACATAATTCTTCATTCTTCTCCATCTTTACCACCAGCATCCTCATGCAAGCAAAATGAGCTATTCCAATAGCCTCCTAGTTTCTCACTGTACCCACTCCAGCTCCCCTCCTGGCCCCGAGTCAGGCCATCCTGGTTACAGCAGTCAGAGCAAAGGTCAGAGCTGATCAGGTCCTCCCTTTGCTTAAACCATCGCATTAACTTCCAATTTTTTTGTTAGGATAAACACAGAACTTAAAAAAAAAAAAAAAAAAAAAAAAAAAAAAGATGTGGTAGGCTGAACAACACCCTCTCAAAGATGTCTATGTCCTAACCCCCAGGACCCATGAATATGTTACTACCTTACATGGCAAAAGGGATTTTGCAAATGTGATTGAGTAAGGCTCTTGAGATGGGGGGTCATCCTGGAATATCTTGGTGCACTCAGTGTAATCACAAGCATCCTTATAAAATGGAGGCAGAAAGGTCAGAGTCCAGGTTGGAGACAGAGACAGGACAACAGAAGCAGACAGCCAAGCCACTGGCTTCCTTCCCTTCATTGGCTTCCAGTAATTCAGGACCCAAGGACATGATGACCCCCCTGGATTATGTATTCAATGAGTTAGCAACAATGTTGCTTTTACTGACCAGCCTGTCCCCCTGGTACATACTAATGCTCAACAAGCACTGATGGGAGTGACTGAGGTTGGTGCAGAGATCAGACAGCCGCAAGGAGCCTCCACACCAGAAAGGAAGCAGTTTCTGTGCACAGCGTCAAACAACATAGGAAGTGCTATCGAAGTGTGAAAAAAAGTGGGGCGTCACTAAGCCACCCCTATCCACGGAGCCGTGTTGTCTATTTATTTAACTTTTTACGATGGAGAAAATCATTCACGCACACCTGTATCTTCCATCCAGTTTCAGTAAGTAGCAACATTTGCCAATTGTTTTCATCTTTTTCCACAACTACTTTTTTTTTTTCTGGGGTATTTTAAAGTAACCCCAAGAAATTATTTTACTTTACCCATAAGCACTTCTCTTTTGTTTCTGAATGTTTTAACTTTTTTTTTAATGATTTGCCCAAAGTCATATGGGCTTTTTTTTTTTTTTAAGTTTATTTATTTTTGAGACAGAGAGAGAGCATGAACAGGGGAGGGGCAGAGAGAGAGGGAGACACAGAATCAGAAGCAGCCTCCAGGCTCTGAGCCATCAGCCCAGAGCCTGATGCAGGGCTCGAACTCACGGACTGCGAGATCGTGACCTGAGCTGAAGTCGGATGCTTAACAGACTGAGCCACCCAGGCGCTCCTGTTTTAACTTTTTAAAAAAGGCGGCATCATGTGTATTTTATTTATTTATTTATTTTCTTATTTTTAATGTTTATTGTTGAGAGAGGAAGCATGAACAGAGGAGGAGCAGAGAGACAGGGAGACACAGGATCCGAGGCAGGCTCCAGACTCTGAGCTGTCAGCACAGAGCCCAACCTGGGGCTCAAACCCACGGACCACAAGATCACAATCTGAGCCGAAGTCATACACTTAACTGACTGAGCCACCCAGGCGCCCCTATTTATTTTTTTAAGTAATCTCTACACCCAATGTGGGGCTCAAACTCCTGAGATCAAGAGTCTCATGTTTGTTCTACCAACTGAGCCAGCCAGGCGCCACCATGATTTCTGAATATTTTATTTGTTTGTTTTAATTTTTTTAAATGTTTATTTATTTATTTTGAGAGAGAGAGAGAACATGAGGGGAGGGGCAGAGAGAGGGAGACAGAGAATCCCAAGCAGGCTCCGTGCTGTCAGCACAGAGCCCCACGCAGGGCTCAAACTCATGAACCGTGAGATCGTGACCTGAACTAAAATCAAGAGTCAGATGCTTAACTGACTGAGCCCCCCAGGCACCCCGTTTCTGGATATTTCGAAACAAATTCCAGTTCTCACGTCACTTCACTTACAAACACTTCAGGATACATCTCCAATAGGTGAAGGTGATTTTTGTTCATACACATGACATCATACCTAACAAACCTAAAAATTCCTTCAGATTGTTTAATACCTAGTCTGTATTCAAAATTTTCCTGTTTTCTCCCCCCAAAAGTCTCTTTTTCATTTGTTTCCGTTGGGATCCAAATACAGTCCACACATCATATTTTATTGCATGTTCCAGTCTTTTCTTTTATAAATTTTTATGTTAGAATAATTTTAGATTTACAGGCACGTTGCCAAGATCGTACAGAGTTCCTGCATACCCTTCTCCCAGCTACTCCCAGGTTATGTTAACATAACCAGGGTCTTGTCACAAGGAATAAATTAACACTGGTACAAAACAGTTAAGCTACAGACTACGTGAGATCTCACCACTGTTCCCCCTTTATCTGTTTCACGGTCTAATCTGGAACCCGCACTGAACTTAATCTTCACGTCTCCTCTGTCCCCTCCAGTCAATGACAGTTCCTAACAGAGATGACCGGAAAGCGTCGGGGCACAGGCCTTGTGGCAGAGAAGGCACTCAGTCACTGTGAGCTCCCCACTTTGCCTCACTGGCAATATGTCTAAGTCCCACTCATCTTCCCCGCCATCCTCTTTGCAGTCGGTAGGCATTGGCATATAAAATGGTGGGTCTTACATTCATTCAAAAGACATGAGGTTGTCGACCAAGGCGTGGGGAAACACACACAGCTGGGAGGGCGATTTGGCAGGGTCTATTAAAATATAAAACGTACGGGCCCTAATGCTCACAACACTCCCTTTCTCTGTGTCTCACTAAAGAAACACTCTCACGTGTGCCCAGAGTCATGTTCAAGGTGGTTTCCTGCAGCATTGTTCACTGGAGAAGCACCAGGAACCACTTGTCTAGGAGCAGAGGTGTGGTTAAACAAAACATAACACAGTCATACAATACAGTGCGTTTACAATAGTGTAAAGGAACATGGGGAACCTGGGCGGCTCAGCCGGTTGAGCGTCCAACTCTTGGTTTCCAACCGGGTCATGATCCCAGGGCCGTGGGATCAAGTCCCGGGTTGGGCTCTGGGCTGAACATAGACCTTGCTTGAGATTCTTTCTCTCTCTCTCTCTCACTTTCTCTCTCTCTGCCCCTCCCCTGTTTGCTCGTGCTCTCTCGCTCTCTGGCTCTGTCAAAAATAAAAAAAAATAAAAGTTCAACAGTGTAAAGAAACAGACTACAACTATTTATCAGCATAAGAAGTTCTCTAAGCCTGTGTGGCTCAGTCCATTAAACGTCTGACTCATTTTCAGCTCAAGTCATGATCTCATGGTTTGTGAGTTGGAGCCACACATCTGGCTTCTTCACTGAGCGTGAGAAGCCTGCCCGGGATCCTCTCTCTCTCTCCCTCTCTCTCTACTCCTTCCCCGCTCACACTCTCTCTCTTAAAAGTAAACTTTAAAAAAAATTCTCTAAAATATCCTTAATTCAAAAATGCATCTTGCACTGTGATACAAACAGTATGATAACTTTTTTGTAAAACCCATATATGAAACAGCACCATATACATTCTTTGAGTTTGTATATCTTGAGAAAAGCATTTTTAAAAAATCTAGATTATATACCTCATATACATAATAATGGTTATCACTGGGCAGATGGTGGAAAAGGAAAGGATTCAGGGATTGAAACCTTACCATATTTAAATAAGGAATGCATTTGGGGCACCTGAGTGACTCAGTTAAGTGCCCAACTTCGGCTCAGGTCACCATCTCACGGTTTGTGAGTTCAAGCCCTGCATCAGGCTCTGTGCTGACAGCTCAGAGCCTGGAACCTGCTTCGGATTCTGTGTCTCCTTCCCTCTCTGCCCCAGCCCTGCTCACACTCTGTCTCTCTCTCTCTCTCTCTCTCTCTCAAAAGTAAACAAACATTAAACATTTTTTTTAATTTTTTTTTAACGTTTATTTATTTTTGAGACAGAGAGAGACAGAGCATGAATGGGGGAGGGGCAGAGAGAGATGGAGACACAGAATCGGAAGCAGGCACCAGGCTCCGAGCCATCAGCCCAGAGCCTGACGTGGGGCTCGAACTCACGGACCGTGAGATCGTGACCTGAGCTGAAGTCGGATGCTTAACCGACTGAGCCACTCAGGCGCCCCTAAAAAAATTTTTTTAATAAATAAATAAGAAATGCATTCAGGTACTACTTACATAACTGAAATTAATCTTTAAAGCATATGATCATACATATCCAACAAAGGCCTTGTATCAAGAATATATAAAGAGGGGCGCCTGGGTGGCTCAGTCGGTTAAGCGTCCGACTTCAGCTCAGGTCACGATCTCGCGGTCCGTGAGTTCGAGCCCCGCATCAGGCTCTGGGCTGATGGCTCGGAGCCTGGAGCCTGCTTCCGATTCTGTGTCTCCCTCTCTCTCTGCCCCTCCCCCGTTCATGCTCTGTCTCTCTCTGTCTCAAAAATAAATAAAAAAAAAAAAGTTAAAAAAAAAATTTTTAAAGAATATATAAAGAATTCTCAAAGCTCAACAGTAACACACAAACCCCAATTAGGAAACGGACAAGAGACATAAACAGGTATTACACTAGATGGCAAACACATGAAACACATAAACACATGAAAAGATGTTCATCATCATTAGCCATTAAGAGAATGCAAATTAAAGACACTGTCAAGATAATGAAAAGATAAGCCACAGACGGGGAGAAAATACTTCCAAAAGGCACATCTGTTAAAAGATTGTTATCCAAAAACATGCAAAGAACACTTAACATTTAACAATAAGAAAACAGGGGCACCGGGGTGGTCCATTCGGGTTAAGTGTCTGACTCTTGATTTCAGCTCGGGTCATGTTCTCATAGTTCCCTGCATCGGCTCTGTGTTGACAGCTTGGAGCCTGCTTGGAATCCTCCCCCTCTCTCTGCCCCTCCCCTGCTCACTCTCTCTCTCTTTCTCTCAAAAATAAATAAATAAACATTTTTAAAAAAAATAAGAAAACAATTCAGTTACAAAATGGGCCAGAGACCTTAACGGACACCTCACCAGAGAAGACATACAGATGGCAAATAAGGATATGAAAAGATGCTGCACGTCATGTATGTCACCAAGGAAATGCAAGTTAAACCAAGGAGCTACCACTACCCGCCTATTAGAGTGGCCAAGATCTGGCACATTGACAACACCAAGTGCTGGTGAGGATGGGGAACAGAAAGAACCCTCATTCACTGCTGCAAATGCAAAACGGAACAGCCACTTTGAGCCCAGCGATTAATTTTATAACTATTATTCTAAATTCTTGTTCTGTTATATGGCTTAAATCGTTTTTGATCAGTTTGTTAGCTGTCGCTACTTCCTGGAGTTTCTCTTGAGGAGAGTTCTTCCGTTTCGTCATTTTGGGTAGTCCCTAGGGTAGCTTCAAACTTCAGGGCACTTCCCCTGTGCTGTCTGGAGTAACTTGTGTTGGTGGGCGGGGCCGCAGTCAGACTGGTGTGTACCTTCTCTTCCCCTCTCCCACTGTGGAGTGGTGTGGCCCCTGTCTGGGCTACTTGCACACTGCCAGGCTTGTGGTGCTGCTTCGATGGGATCTGGTGTATTAGCTGGGGTGGATCCGCAAGGTGCACAGCGGTGGGAGGGGCAGGCTTAGCTCTCTTTGCCCATCACAGGTCCCCTGTGGGAGGGGGAGAACAACCACTTTGAAAGACAGTTTGGTGGTTCTTACAAATCTAACTATCCTCATGCCATGCAATCCAACAGTTGTGTTCCTTGGTATTTACCCAGAGAAGCTGAAAACTTACATCCACACCAAAACCTGCACTTGGATGTTTATGGTAGCTTTATTTTTATTTTTAAGTTTATGTGTTCATTTTGAGGGAGATGTGGGGGGAGGAGGGCAGAGAGAGGGAGAAAGAGAATCCCAAGCAGGTTCCATGCTATCAGCACAGAGCCCTGCAGAGCCCTTTGTGGGGCCTGAACTCACGAACTGTGAGATCATGACCTGAGCCAAAACCAAGAGTTGGACACTTAACCGACTGAGCCACCTAGGTGTCCCACAGCAGCTTTATTTATTTATTTATTTATTTATTTTTTAATGTTTATTTATTTTTGAGAGAGAGAGACAGAGCATGAGCAGGGGAGGGGCACAGAGAGAGGGAGACACAGAAAGTGAAGCAAGCTCCAGACTCCAAACTGACAGCACAGAGCCCGATGTGGAGCTCAAACTCACGAGCCATGAGATCAGGACCTGAGCCAAAGTCAGACTGACTGAGCCACCCAGGTGCCTCACAGCAGGTTAATTTTTAATTGCCAAAACTTGGAAGCAACTATGATGTCCTTTGATAGGGGAATGGATACATAAGCTGTGGCACCTCCAATAGTGGAGTATTCGGTTCTAAAGAAAAATGAGCCTGGAGGAGCCTTGAATGCACACTACTAAGTGAAAGAAGCCAACCTGGAAAGAGTACATATTGTATAATTCCAACTACATGACACTCTGGAAGAGGTAAAAAGTAGTTAAAAGATCAGTGGTTGCCAGGGTTTAGAGAGGAGGGGTGAATGAACAGGCAGAGCACAGATGATTTTTAGGGCAGTGAAAATATTCTGTATGATACCATAGTGATGGATACATATCATTATAAATTTGTTCAAACCCATAGAATGTATGACACCAAGAGTGAAACCTAATGTAAACTCAGGATTCTGGGTCATAATGATGCATCAATGTAGCTTCATCAATGGTAATAAATGTACCGCTCTTGTGGGGATTGTTGGTAATGAAGGAGGCTATGCACCTGTAGGGGCAGGAAGTATACGTCTCTTAATTTTGGACCTAAAACTGCTCTAAAAAATAAAGTCTGTTTTAAAAATGCATGGAAGTGGTCCCTGGGTGGCTCTGTCGGGTAAATGGCTGACTCGGCTCAGGTCATGATCTGATGGTTTGTGGGTTCGAGCCCCGAATCGGGCACTGAACAGACAATGCAGAGCCTGCTTGGGATTCTCTCTCTCTACCCCTCTCACATTCTCTCTCTCTCTCTCTCAAAATAAATAAATGTTCAATTCAATTTAATTCAATTCAAATGCGTGGAAAAAAACCTCTCTATCTGCAGATGACATGATTTTGTATATAGAAAATCCAGAAGGATCCACTGAAAGCTATTACAACTAATAAGTTCAGCAAGGTTGAGAATACAACATCAATATGCAAAAATCAGTTGTATTTCTATATACTAGCAATGAACAATCTGAAACTGAAAATAAGAACAACAATTTCATTTACAATAGTGTCAAAAGAGTAAAATACTTACAGATAAACTTAACAAAAGAAATGCAAAATGTATGGTCTGAAAACTTAAAAAAAATTGTTGGAAGAAATTAAATACAAACTAAATAAATGAAAAGACATCCTGTGTTCATGGGTTAGAAGATTTAATATTGCTAAGATGGCAGTACTTTCTAAAATGATCTACATATTCAATGAAATCCTTATCAAAATCCCTGATTTTTTGCAAGAAGTGATTCTAATATTCATATGTAAATTCAAAAAATTCAGGATAGCCAAAACAATCTTGCAAAAAGAACAAAGTCCTGATTTTATTTTATTTTATTTTATTATTGATTTCTTTAGAGAGGGAGAGAGAGAAAGAGCATGGGAGCAGGAGAGAGGGGTGGAGAGAGGGGCAGAGACAGAGAGAGAGAATCCATGCTTAGTGTGGAACCCAATACGGGCTAGATGCCATGACCCCGGGATCATGACCTGAGCTGAAATCAAGAGTTGAAAGCTCAACCCACTGGACCACCCAGGCACCCCCAAAGTCCTGATTTTAAAATGTATTACAAAGCTAGTGTAATCAAGACTGTGTGGTAGGCATAAGAATAGACAAATCGATCAATGGAATAGAATGAAGAATCGCTTGCAGTCAATCTATTTTGGACAAGGGTGCCAAGACAAATCAAAGGGAAAGAATAGTTTTTCAACGAAATAGTGCTGGGACAACTGGATATCTACATACAAAAGAATGAAATTGAACTCTTTGTTCATACCATACAAAAACATTAACTTGAAATGGATCAATGACCTAAACATAAGGGCTAAAACAACAAAAGTCTTAGAAGAAAATACAGACATAAATCTTCATAACCTTGGATTAGGCAAAGGTTTCTAAAGCTATAAGACAAAAAACATACAACAATAGAAAAGTATATAGATAAATTGAACTTCATCAAAATTAAAATCTTTTGTGCTTCAAAGAATACCACCAAGAAAGCATAAAGAATGGAAGAAGATATTTGCAAATCATATATTTAAGGGACTTGTACCTAGATTATATGAAAAACTCATACAACATAACAATAAAAAAATGAATGACCCAATTTAAAAATGGACAAAGGATCCAAGCAGACATTTCTTCCAAAGAAGATATGCAAATGGCCATTAAGCAAATGAAAGGTACTCAATGTCTTTAGTCACTAGAGAAATTAAAATCAGAACCACAATGAGGGGCACCTGGCTGGCTCATTGGGTGGGGCGTGCAATTTTTGATCCCAGTGTCATGGGCTCAAGCCTCACATTAAGTGTAGAGATTACTTAAAAATAAAATCTTAAAAAAAAAAAAAAACACCGTAAGATCCTACTTCACACCCACCAGGATGGCTATAGTCAAAAAGACATAATAAAAAGTGTTGGTGAAGATGTAGAGAAATTAGAACCCTCATACACTGCTGGTGAGAACGTAAAATAGTATAGCTGCTTTGGAAAACAGTTTGGCGGGTCCTGAAAAGATTAAACATAGAGTGACCATATAATCTGGCAATTCCACTCCTAGATGGCACAGCTGAAAAAAAATGAAAACGTACATCCACACAAACACTTGTATGTAAATGTTCATAGTAACATTGTTCTTAATAGCCAAAAGTGGAAACAACCAATCGATTCATAATAACCAACCAATTCAATCAATTCATAGTAGCCAATCAATTCAATCAATAAAATAGCCAATCAATTCAATCAATCATAATAGCCTAAAGTGGAAACAACTGATAAGTAGATAAACAAAGGTGCTATATCCATTCCATGGAATATTATTCAGCAATAAAAATGAATAAAGTACTGATGCCCACTGCAGCATGGATGAACCTTGATGAAATTATCCTCAGCGCAAGAAGCCAGATTACAAAGGGCTAAAATTATATGATTATAAGTATGATATGATTTCTTTTGTATGAAATGTCCAGAACAGGCAGATCTCTATGGACAGAAAGCAGATCAGTGATTAGTAGTTGCTTGGAGCTGAGGGTTTGGGAGAAATAAGGGATAAGTGCTGATTGGTAGAAAGTTTCTTTTTGGGGTGACACAAAGGCTCTACCTTGACTGTGGTGATGGTTGTAGAACTCTTTTAATATATTAAAAACCATTGAACTGTACACTTTAAATGAATGAATTATATGGTCTATACAAGTTGCATACACAAATGAATTCAGATTAAAAAAAGAAGTGATGGAAAACTGAATAAGGTTTATCTATAGTCTAGAACAGTAATATGCCAAGATCAATGTCCTGGTTTTGAAACTATACTACAGCCAAATAAGATATCACTAGTGGGGGGGAGTGAGGTGAAGGGTACACGGGACTCTCTGTACTAATTTTTACAGTGTCCTGCGAGCCCATAATCATTTCAAGATAAAAGTTTTAAGATAAAATAGAATTTCCCAAAATCGGAATGCTCTCTCTCCTGAGAAATGATGATTTCTCCATTGCTAGAGTTTTAAAAATGTTGTGACTCTGAATCAGGATCGCAAAAAATGTGTAGTTCGTTCATTCATTCGAGGGCTGGTGATCAATAAGGCTTTTCTAGGGCAAATTTGGACCGGCTGCTATACAAGCCTAGGTACCCCTCCTCTATTTCCTAGGACTGCAATGTGTGATCTGGAATGTGGAATTCTCCCAAAGGGCCTGGAAGGGCCACCTGTCCTCAGGGTTCCAAGGCTGACACACAATATCTCAGTTCAGCTCTCCCTGAGCAAACCCTTCTCAGTTCAGCCCCAGCTCTTAGGTAATGAAGCTGGGAGTGGTGGGGTGTGGGGAGCAGCTCTCTCCAGAAGCATCTCTGATAAGAAGCAGAGTGACTTCCCGCTCCAGGAGCCATGTGAAGATAGAGACTGAGTCTTACTCTTGAATATCCCCTGCCTAGTGCTTTGCCCAAAACAAGAGAACTGGCTTGTGGATACAGACCTCTTGAAGTTCCCTCTTGAAGCCAGTGGGTCTCAATTCTGACTACACGTTAGAGCTCTGAAAACATGTTCTATATCCAGAGCAGTTAAATCAGATGTATTTGTTTTTCTTGCTTTCCTATTTCATAGCATCCTCGATGTCATTCTTACATCAGGCTCAGTGATGAGCTTCTGAGGGATGTTTCTGACGATGACCTTCAGTAGAGAGCAGCACCCATCAGTCCCGAGGAGGGTTCGCTTAAACAGGATGTCAACTCGATATCCAGTTTGGGGCTTATCTAAGCTTCCACCAGTTTATTTTATCTATTTTATTTATTTATTATTTAAAAAAAAATTTTAACGTTTATTTATTATTGAGAGAGAGAGACAGAGCATGAGCATGGGGGGTGGGGCAGAGAGAGGAGGAGACACAGAATCCGAAACAGGCTCCAGGCTCTGAGCTGTCAGCACAGAGCCCGACGCAGGGCTTGAACCCACAAACCGCGAGATCATGACCTGAGCCGAAGTCAGACACTTAACTGACTGAGCCACCCAGGCACCCCTATTTTATCTATTTTAATGTACGTGTTAGCAAGCCCTCTTGCTCAACTATAAACCCCAGCTGTTAAAGCCAGAAGTAGACAAAACCACTTAACTCATGCTCTAACTGCAACCCATTGTTCTTATTTCTTATTGCACTTTCTTGAGGCATTGAAGAAGATGTTTTGCAATGACCAGAACATTCCAACTGCCCTGTCAGGAAAGCCCTGATAGCAACGGAATGCCTAGAAGACCACACCCTCCACGTCCCTGCCCCTGCCTACGATCCCATGCTGAACACACACTACCATCCCCCGCTGTGGTCACTTGCTCTCTGCCTGCTCTCTTGCACCTCCCCCTGCTCCCAGCACCTGAAATAAATCTCTCTCTCTTTCTCTTTCCCAAACCCTTGTCTCTTGAGTTATTGGCTTCTCTTGTAACAGGCTTATCCGAGTTTGGTCAGCAACAGGGTTGGCAAACCCAGCCAGGAGCTATGTGTCCAGCTCCCTGGGTTCTCCAGGACGGGGCAGTTCAGCTTGCCAGCACCAGGGCTCACCTGCTCATTTCCTGAGTTAGTGGCTGTGATAGGTCATTGGGTAACACTTACACATAGAAAGCATAAGCCCCAAATACCAAAAGTGGTACAGTGAGAAGGAAGTGTACTTCCCACCTTGGCTCCCCAGAGGCCACCATTTGTACCAGCTCATGTTTCTTCCCAGACAACACACCCATATAACCTTAGTAGAGATGCATCTTACAACTCTCCTGTGCTTTGGTGTGTTGTAAATGGTTCTGAAAAGAAAGATACATTTAGGAGTGACAGTAAAACCTTGGATTGCGAGTAACTGTTCTGCGAGTGTTCCGCAAGACGAGCAAACGTTTCTAATAAATTTCAGCTTGATGAAGGAGCGGTGTCTTGCAATACGAGTCGTACGTGTCGCCGAAGGTCACGGGATCACAACTGAGCCGAAGGTGCTTGGAATTCGCTTTGATACGCAAGTGCTTTGGATCACAGGCATGTTTCCAGAACGAATTATGCTCACAAACCACGGTTTTACTGTACTGCACTCTATCTACTTCACAGTGTATATTTGCCTGGTAAAAAGCTCTGTTTCTCAAACTTATTTGAACCCAGAACTCTTCTTTTGGAGAAGAGTCTTTTTTTTTTTTTTTTTTTTTTTGAGAGAGAAAGGGCACAAGTGAGTGAGGGGCGGAGAGAGAGACAGAGAGAAGTGGGGCTCACCTGGGGCTTGTGTTTTTTTTACCTGATGTGGGGCTCGTGCTCACTTGAGGAAGATTCTTAAAGACATTTTCTAGTACTGGCATTTTCTGACACCACATATAGGAGAATGCTCATGTGGCAGGGTCCTGTTTGATAAATTAGTGAACATGTCTTCATTCCTGGTCATTCCTGGGCCTTTTGACCTTTCCCCTAATAGGGCATCGGCATAGCATTCTGGGCTCACGACCCCAGAGAAAGGAGGAGTACAGCAACACAAAGAAATGTCCATTCTGGATTTCTGACTTTCAGATTACATCCTTGGGACAACAGGATGAGAGATAAGGCTTTGAGTTTCAAAAGTCAAAGCCCTAAGGGACTCGGGGCCGGCAGTTTATGACAGAAGTCACAGATTTGGATGGCTGTAAGGGAATAACTTTTTCCCTGCCTTAGGAGACCCTCTGAATTGAGGAAGGGAGAAAAATATCAGAACAAGATTAGGCACCAGTGAGTGTCCCAGAGAAGGGGAGGACATGATAGAATCCCCAGAGAAGTTTGCTACTTCCCCTTGGTAACTCCGAGGGGAAAGCAAACCCCACGGGGAAGTCCCAAGTCCAGGATGGCACAAAGCGTCTTAATGAGAACTGGGTTTTGCCGCACCGGGTAGAAACTCCACACTAAGGGATTTATACACTTTGAAATTTCTTTTATCTTTAAACAAATTATTTTAATTCCAGTAGAGTTCACACACAATGTTATATTCGTTTCAGGTGTACAATCTAGTGATTCTGCACTTGCATTCATCACCCAGTGGTCGTCACTGAAGGTGCCCTCCTTCATCCCCACCACCTGTTTCCTCCAGCCCCCCCACCTCCCTCCTCTGATAACCACCAGTTTGTTCTCTACAGTTAAGATTCTGGGTTTTTTGGTCTCTCTTCCCACCCCCATCCCTCGTTCACTTGTTTTGTTCTTAAATTCCACACATGAGTGAAATCAGATGGTATTTGTCTTTCCCTAACTGGCTTATTTCACTTAGCACTATACTGTCTAGATCTATCCATAAAAATATGAAACGCTTCATGAATTTGCATATGTCATCTTGGCTCAGGGGCCATGCTAATCTTTGCATGGTTTCCAATTTTAGTTCTGATTTTTAGTATATCAAAGCGAACACTAAAACTTATTTCTCGTTAACGTAAAAGTCCGGGTTGGTCATCCAGGGCTAGAAGCGTGCTCCACATTGTGAAGAACCCAGGCACCTCCATGTTGTTGCTTTGTCTCCCAAGGCCTCAACATCAGATTTCCAGTTCTGGGCAACAGGATCGAGGAAGAGACAGCGAAAAGACAAAGGGAACCCACATGCTGTTTCCTAAGAAAGGTCTATGGAAGCTCCCATATATTTCTATCACATTCATTTCACAGGAAGTTACTCGCCTGGTGTTATGGGTTGAATTATGTCCCTCACAAAGATACGCTGAAGTCCTAACCCCCATACCTGTGAGTATGACCTCATTTGGAAATAAGATCTTTGCAGATGTAATCAGTTTAAGATGAAGTCATTAAGGGTGGGCCCTAATCCAATATGACTGATGTCCTTGTAAGAAGAGAGAGAGACACGGACACTGGGAGAAGACAACATGTGATGCTGGAGACAGATGTGGCTTTCAAGTGGGATTATGATGTGAGGAAAGCTGTATTCTAAGGAGACTATCTCCTCACTGTGTCATTACAATTCTTAGTGGCTGGCAAAGGAGCCAGCAGGGGCCGGATCTCGAAGGACCTCGAATAGCAGGCTTAGGAGGCCTCCGAGGGTGGAAAATATCTGCAATGAGATGCCTTCGCTTACTCTTCGAGAGGATCCTGAGACAAGGTCACACGCAGAAGGAAGGCCATCAGCAGACCTTTCTGTCTTCCTTTGGTCCATGTGTTCCATAAATGAGCAAAAGATGGCCTTTGTGTATGGGTCCCTAGGTCGTTCATTTCTTCACTGCGGGCCGAGACCCCTTAGCTCAAGAGCCCACCAGCACAAAACTCAAGTTTTTACACACCCTCTTATTTTATTTTATTTAAAATTTTTTTAATGTTTATTTATTTTTGACAGAGAGAGAGAGAGAGAGAGACAGAGCATGAGCGGGGGAGGGGCAGAGAGAAAGGGAGACACAGAATGGGAAGCAGGCTCCAGGCTCTGAGCTGTCAGCACAGAGCCCGACGCGGGGCTCGAACTCAAGGACCACAAGATCATGACCTGAGCCGAAGTCGGACGCTCAACCGACTGAGCCACCCAGGCGCCCCAGACACCCTCTTATTTAAAAAATAACTCAAACAAGCAGATTTTTAGCCATTTAGAGTCTGTCTGCTTTGCATACTTTGCAAGACACAGCTCACCCCATATCTGTGAGCCAGAGATAAGATAGAGCCTGACAGTTATAAGACCCCAAGCTGCTCTTTGACCCAGACACTTCCCACCATGTTGCTGAACATGTAAGCCCCTCTCTGCATCCCATATCCCCCCCCCTCTTCTGGATGGGAAGGATCCCTCTCATTTGCTCGCTTTAAACTTCTTATGTCTCATGCTGTCAGAGACTTGCTCTGGAATGTAATCCTGTTCGAGAACAACCTTGTTAAAACTTGTGTGTTACTGCCTCTCATGATCATATGTTTGTCCTTGGCCAGTCCCAAGTCCCTCGAACTGTGACACCATACCCCTCTTACTCCTTCCTGAGACTGCAGCTCAGGGTAGGGCTGAGGCTTGAACACAGGCCCTGTTCTTCCTAGGTGAATCCTCTGATTTGACCAAAAGGGAGAGAACATACTGGGTGGAGGGGATGGATACTAGCCAGGGACCTGGAGATGTGGCCCTGAGGCCCTGTCCTTAGCTCTAGGGAAAGGCAGTTTTCAGGATATGGCCAGGATGCCATCAAGAAAGGGTACACTCCTTAGTGAAAACCCAGACAGTGAAAAACACATACTGCATGGTATCACTTATATGTGGAATATTAAATTTTTATTATTTTTTTTAGAGAGAGAGAGAGAGAGAAAGCATGTGAGTGGGGGAGAGGGGAAGAGGAAGAGGGGGAGAGAGAGAGAGAGAGAGAGAGAGAGAGAGACACCCAAGCCCATGGATCCTGATGCGGGGCTCAATCCCACAACCCTGGGACCATGACCTAAGCCAAAATCAAGAGTCATCGGATGCTCAACCAACTGAGCCACCCAGGTGCCCCTATAGGTGGAATCTTAAAAAAAAAAAAAAGTCAAACTCATAGAAACAGAGTAGAAAATTGGTTGCCAGGGGCTGGGATGTGGGGGAAATAGGGAGAGGCTGGTAAAGGGGTATAAACTTTCAGCCATAAGATAAACTATGAGTAAGTTCTGAGGACCTAATATAAAACATGGTGACTACAGTTGAAAATACTGTATTGTATAATCGAAATTTGCTAGGAGAGTATACTGTAAATGTTCTCTCATGAAAGAAAGAAAGAAAGAAAGAAAGAAAGAAAGAAAGAAAGAAAGAAAGAAAGAAAAGAAAGAAAGAGTGGTGAATATGTTAATTAACTAAATGGGGGAATCCTTCCATGAATACATATATCAAATCACTGAAATGTACACTTCAAATATCTTAAAATTGTATATGTCGATTATACCTCAACAAAGCTGAAATTTAAAAAAAAATAGGGCCACGTCTGGTCATGATCTCTTCACTATGTTCAGTACAACGATCACTTATAGAGCAGAGTCTAGGTATTAGAGTCTTTCCAGCAGGTTCGAATGTGCCCTAGAATATTACCTCCTTGAGGGCAGGAACTTTGTGGTCTTATGCATTACTGTACCCCCAGTTCTTGGAACAAGGCCTGCCTCACAGCTGGCCCTTAACATCTACTGAGAAAGGGAGGGGCGGAGGAATGATTGACTTCCCTCCAGGGACCCCCTCCAAGCTGGGTTGAGCCAAGTTCTGGTTTGCGCCAGCCTTCTAAGGAACAGCCCCAGAACCTTCTGGGCCCAACGAATGGTTGACAAAGACACCCCCCTTCCTCACCCCAACCACAAATACCAGTGAGGAGATGCCTGTCACATAGGAATGTCCACTCTGGCCTCTGAGGCTTACAGACCCACATTTTCCACTGTCTGCTGGCCACCTCCAGCAGGAGGAAGTGGAGACAGGCTTCATATGACTCGGCTCCGGCCAATCCCTTCCCTCCCCCATGTACACCTCAGTTAGCTGAGTAGACTTCTGTGTCCAGACTTCTGTGTCCCTCCTCCACCCTCCCCATCGAGAAAAGTCCTCCCACCCTTACCTCCCGTTGCTACCTGAACCCCATTCAGCCTTTCCAGGCGGAAGCAAAAGTCAGCAACCGGATTTCTTAGCGAGGGCTTCTCTGACCATGCTCCTCTCCCATCCTCCCCCACCCGACGGCCACCGCGTGGAAACCCAAGGCAGGAGGAGCAGGTGGGGGTGGGGGGGCAGGTGCATCTGGGGCGAACACGAGAGGAGTGACTGTGAGACACCCAGCAGGAGAGTAAGCTGTGACTCTTGGACTCCCATTTTACTCCTCATCCCGCACCATCCTTCCCAACCCCTGCCCAGAGGCTCCAATCTCCGCGGAGCTCTGCTCTCGGCCAACGCTCACCCAGCTACCGGCGACGTCACAGGAATCCCGCTATCTCATTGGTTGAAATTTCCTCTCCCCCTTGCGTGGGAAGGAGGGGAGCTGTGGTCCCCGGAGTCCTGGGAGGCGGTCTCCGTGGCGACTGCAGCCTGGCAAGGGAGGAACCAACTTGGACCTCCCCCGGCCTGCTCTAGGAGACGGGATCCCCCCGGCAGAGGCGGCTACGCCCGCAGTGTCTGGAAACCGGAAACCGGATCTTCCCCTCTCTGGCTCCGCCGCACCACCGCAGAAGGGAAGCGCGGTGAGGGAGGCGGGCGTCCAGCCACCAGCGGGACCGCGAATGTGCTGGTCTCCAGCTTTGTCTGTCTCACAGTGGCATCTCCTCTGGGCATGTTTTTCCTGTGTGGATCCGGAGAGAAGGAACTGTCCGCGATGGCCCAAAAGCAGCTTCAGCTTCAAAATTAGAGGTTCTTATTAACTAGAGGAGACTGGATTCTAGACCTGGCGTTGTCTCTGGCCTCAGTTTCCTCATCTGTAAAATAGGGATATTGAGGTTTGGCTTGCAGAGCGGGAGTGCAGGGGCATTAGAGCCCCTCTGGGCCTGTGGTTCCAAGCTGGGGGTCTCTCAACTGCCAGGTGTCAGGATGAAGGGACTTGCCCCAGGTCCCAATTTGACAAGTGGCTGAGTCAGAACATAGGTCATTTCCAGCGTTTCTAACCGGCAAGACACTGGGTGATCTTTCAGAGCCTCCATTTCCTCATTCGGGGGCTGAAAAGCGATTCAGTGGAGTGTCCCCAGAATCACGTGAAATCATGGAGAAAAGATATCAAGCACATGGCACTTAATAAATGGTCATTATAGTGTTTTAAATTAATTTTTAGTAAAATGAATTTTTGGAGCATCTGGGTGGCTCAGGCAGTTGAGTGTCCGACTTCAGCTCAGGTTTATGATCTCACAGTTGGTGAGTTCCAGGCCCCCTTCCCCACCCCCTTCCCTCCCTCCCCCTCCTCCCCCCCCCTTTCCTGGGCCTTGGGTTCTGTGCTAACAAAGGGCCTGGAGCCTGCTTCGGATTCTGTGTCTCCCTCTCTCTCTGCCCCTTCCCCACTTGTGCTCTCTCTCTCTCTCTCTCAAAAATAAAAAAAAAAAATTAAAATTTTTTTAAAAAATAAAATGAATATTTGTTAAATGCATATTCTGTATTGGGTCTCATGCTTATTCTGTTAACTCTGTCCCTCTTTGGCTAATCTGGCTTCCTGTGCTTCTCCCCACCACTCCACCCCGCCATTTCTGTAATTCTTAGGGACTCTGTTTGCTTCTCCCTCATCCTGATCACTTTACTATCCCCTGCACTAGCCCAACCTGCTACTATCTTGTAGATTCCTCCTGTCCTCACTATCCCCATGGACAAGGCCACAGACTTTGCCATAATTAACAGTTTTGTAGTTTTTACTATAGGAGCACAGTTGGGTGCCAGAAAAATAATGAACGAATGCAATCGTGAAGCTTAAGGAAATGATACCAAGGTGTAATGTGACTTCTCTGCCGGGCACTTAAATATTGGCATCCCTCTGGTTACTGGCCTAAGCTCACTTTCCCTCTCAAGTACATGTCTGCAGACTGTTCCCAAATCTCTGTTGCCAGCTCATCTCCCTCCTGACCTGTGGACTCAACTGTGTACTGTGCAATGTCCTCATTCTTCCATTCAAGAACGTGGACCTAGAACTATATACCAATTTCCCTGATGAACATGGATGCAAAAATCCCCAACAAGATATTAGCCAACTGGATCCAACAATACATTAAAAAAATTATTCACCACGACCAAGTGGGATTTATACCTGGGATGCAGGGCTGGTTCAATATCTGCAAAACAATTAACGTGATTCATCACATCAATAAAAAAAAGGACAAGAACCTTATGATCCTCTCAGTAGATGCAGAGAAAGCATTAGACAAAATACAGCATCCTTTCTTGATAAAAACCCTCAAGAAAGTAGGGATAGAAGGATAATACCTAGAGATCATAAAAGCCATATATGAATGACCCAACACTAATATCATCCTCAATGGGGAAAAACAGAACTTTCCCCCTAAGGTCAGGAACAAGACAGGGATGTCCATTCTTGCCACTGTTATTCAACATAGTATTGGAAGTCCTAGCCTCTGCAATCAGACAACACAAAGAAATAAAAGGCATCCAAATCAGCCAAGAAGAGGTCAAACTTTCACTCTTCTCAGATGACATCATACTCTATATGGAAAACCCAAAAGATCCCACCAAAAAACTGCTAGAACTGAATCATGAATTCAGCAAAGTTGCAGGATATAAAAATCAATGCACAGAAATCGGTTGCATTCCTATTTACCAAAAATGAAGCAACAGAAAGAGAAATCAAGGAATTGATCCCATTTATAATTATACCAAAAACCATAAAATACCTAGGAATAAATCTAACCAAAGAGGTGAAAAGTCTATGTACACTGAACACTAAAGAAAGCTTATGAAGGAAATTGAAGAAGACACAAAGAAATGGAAAAAGATTCCATGCTCCTGGATAGGAAGAACAAATACTGTTAAAATGTCGATACTTCCCAAAGCCATCTACATATTCAATGCAATCCCTATCAAAATAAGACCAGCATTCTTCACAGAGCTATAACAAATAGTCCTAAAATTTGTATGGAACCAGAAAGACCTCAAATAGCCAAAGCAATCTTGAAAAAGAAAACCAAAGCAGGAGGCATCACAATCCCGGACTTAAAGCTATACTACAAAGCTGTAATCATCAAGACAGTATGGTACTGGTATGGTACACAAGAATAGACACTCAGCTCAATGGAACAGAATAGAGGACACAGAAATGGACCCACAAACATATGGCCAACTCCTCTTTGGCAAAGCAGGAAAGAATATCCAACGGAATGAAGACAGTCTCTTCAGCAAGTGATGCTGGGAAAACTGGACAGTGACATGCAGAAAAATGAACCTGGACCACTTTGTTACACCATACACAAAAATAAACTCAAAATGGATGAAAAACCTCAATGTAAGTCAGGAAGCCATCAAAATCCTCAAGGGGAAAACGGGCAAGGCTTTGATCTTGGTCACAGCAACTTCTTACTCAACATGTCTCTGGAGGCAAGGAAAACAAAAGCAAAAATGAACTACTGGGACTTCAACAAAATAAAAAGCTTCTGCCCAGCAAAGGAAACAATCCGCAAAACTAAAAGGCAACTGACAGAATGGGAGAAGAAAAAATCTATAAAGAACTTAAATCAAATTCAACACCCAAAAAACAAATAATCCAGTGAAGGAATGGGCAAAAGACGTGAATAGACACTTCTCCAAGGAAGATATCCAGATGGCCAACTGACACATGAAAAAATGCTCCACATCACTCATCATCAGGGAAATACAAATCAAAACCACAATGAGATACCACCTTATACCTGTCAGAATGGCTAAAATTAACAATTCAGGCAACAACAGATTTCGCGAGGATGTGGAGAAAGAGGATCTCTTTTGCACTGTTGGTGGTAATGCAAGCTGGTGCAGCCACTCTGGAAAACAGTATGGAGGTTCCTCAAAAAATTAAAAGTAGAACTACCTTATAACCCAGCAATTGCACTACTAGGTATCTATCCAAGGGATACAGGTGTGCTGTTTCGAAGGGACACACGCACCCCCATGTTTATAGCAGCGCTATCAACAGCCAAAGTATGGAAAGAGCTCAAATGTCCATCGAAGGATGGATGGATAAAGAAGATGTGGTATATATATACAATGGAGTATTACTCAGCAATCAAAAAGAATGAAATCTTGCCATTTGCAACTACGTGGATGGAACTGGAAGGTATTATGCTAAGTGAAATTAGTCAGAGAAAGACAAATATCATATGACTTCACTCATGGATCCCTTTGTCCTCAAAACGTACCTCAAAGTCTTAGCACATGCTCCTCTCTCTGTGTAGAACATATCCTGCTCGTTGATTCAGCTCCGCCACCTACATTTTCACCAGGCTATTTGTTACCTGCCCTTCACATCTCAACTTAGATGTTGCTTCTTCTAGGAAGCCTTCCTAAACCCCAGGAATTGGCTAAATACAATTTACAGGTTAGCATCAAAGTATGTAAGGAGTGAAGTGACACAATGTCTACAATTTGTCTTGAAATATGTTGAAATAACAGAAGTAAAGACGGATAAATGATCAAGATTGGCCAAATTTTGATACTTGATGAAATTGCACCGTCGCTATTTGAGAATTCATCATACTATTCCCTCTATCTTTGCATGTATTTGAAATTTTACCAGCTAAAGAAAGAGAGAAGAAAAAAGAAAAAAAAAGCATGTGTAGACATACACAAAATCTTGGTTAAGAGTGACAAGGCCAGACATAGACCCTTTTGCCTTTGGCCGGTATCCCGTTCTTTGTCTCATGAGTGATTAGCTTAGAACTGTTTGTCCCCGGAGCACCTGGGTGGCTCAGTCAGTTGAGCGTCTGACTTTCCGCTCAGGTCATGATCTCACAGTTCGTGAGTTTGAGCCCCACATTGGGCTCTGTGCTGACAGCTCAGAGCCTGGAGCCTGCTTTGGATTCTGTGTCTCCCTCTCTCTCTGTCCTTTCCCAGCTCATGCTCTGTCTGCCTCTGTCTCTCAAAGGTGAATAAACGTTAAAAAAAAAAAAAATTGTTTTTAATTAAAAAAAAAAAAAAAAACTGTCCCCTTGAAACTAGCTGGACTCAAAGATAAACATTTCCTGTTTCGCTGACTGAGATGTCCCCTAAATGCAAAAACAATCCCAAGTGTAAGTCCCCCACACCTGTAACCTGTCTGCTCCTCCCTACAGAAGTCCGAGGCAAAACCGCCCTGCCTAGATACTCCAACCGTCACATCTGGGGACTACTCCTAATGCAATAGCCTGAAAGAAATCAATATCCTTCATCATCTGGATTTTTTCTGACAAAATTTTGTCTTTATTCTAGAGTTTCGTAGTATTCTTTTCCATCATAGATATCATACTGAACTGTAATTGCCTGTCTGTTTGCCTGTCTTTGCTAGTATCAAGCACAGTATCTGGCAGAGAGTAGATACTCAATAAATATTTGTTTAAAAATGGTCATTCTGGGGGGGCACTTGGCTGGCTCAGTCAGAGGAGCTTTTGACTCTTGATCTCAGGCTCATTAGTTCGAGCCCCACACTGGGTGTGGAGATTACTTAAAATTTGAAGAGGAAAAAAAAAAGGTCTTTCTGTGACTGTTCTTTCTGGTCTAGCCTGAGGACTCTTCTATTCAAGCCTTCCTAGTTTGAAGGAATAATGTGATAACCAGCCCATTTAGAAGTTTTATACTTTGAATACACAAATTGAAAAGAAGGGAGGCTGGATCATCGTCCTGTATTGGCTTTTCTAACAGTTTAGTCCCAAGACCATTGTCAAGGAGGTCTGGTCTTCCCCTTTCTAGTCAGTGACAGCTAACAGTGGATTCCAACTGTAGCTCATCTGGGAGTTTTAAAAAATACTGATATCTGGGCTTTGCCCCCAGGGATTCTGGTGCAATTAGTCCACAGTGTGGCTGGCCAATGGACTTTTTTTTTTTTTTTTTTTGAGAGAGAGCGTGCACAAGCAGGGGAGGGGCAGAGAGAGGGGGGACAGAGGATCCTAAGTGGGCTCCGTGCAACAGCCGCGAACCCGATGCAAGGCCTCGAACTCATGAGCCATGAGATCATGACCTGAGCCGAAGTGAGAGAGTTAACTGACTGAGCCACCCAGGTGCCGCTGGCTAATGCATTCTTAAATGTTCCCCAAGCACTTCCAATGGGCAGCCCCCAAAATTGAGAATCACTGTTGGATCTGAGGCATCAGCAGCCTCCCCTCCTGCCAAACTAGTAGAAGCAGCCTCAGTGGGACAATGAAGTGAGACTCCACCCGGGTGGCCTGTCACTGGGATTGGGAGTCTGTCCGGCAGTCTCAGTGATGGCAGCCCCAGACAGCCACAGGCACCCCAGTGTCACCAATCTTGACTGGTGGCAGGAAGCCATCTCAGGGGTGGATGAAGTTCAGGCAGCTCTGATCTGATCAAGAGCCCTGGCTGGGGGAGACTGGTCTTCAGCCCGACCACAAACGTGGCTGAAAGGGGCACGAGAAGGATCGTTTGTGTGGCCCACTCTCATCAGTTGATGACCTCAGTGTTGTCACCTGAAAGCTGCCCGCCTGCTAAGTCATCATGGGGAGTAAACGAGTCAGTGTAACGAAGTGTTAGTAAGAGGGATGTAAGTCTTAGCCGGGGTTATTGTTGTTGGGAGAGGTGAGGAAATGGGGTAGCTATTTCAGTGGATGAAATAGGATTATTCGCACACCTCTCCTCCCCCACCGGGGTGGTCTCGTCACAGGAAGGTGTCACAGTTGACTTGCTTCTGGGTCCTATCTTAATGAAAAACTCTCCAGGTTTACACTGTCCCAGCATAAATGAACTTCTGTTTCATACGGTATGTAGTTTTCATCTTCTAACATGCTTCATGTTCTGGCAAGCTTCTGATCACTGCATTTGTCTCCTTTGGGACGTCAGTAAGACATTGGGGTTGTACCAGGACTTGTCATGTTTGAGAAGGCACCTCTTACCATGTGGGGGCACAGAGTGACATTTGGGAGGGCCCTTGGGTCTCCCTGTACCGCCCAAATGCTGTGCTTATGCCTGTGGCCTGGCCTCCTGGTTTCAATTATTGGGAACAAGACACTTAGGAGGCTGACGCTTCAGAGCCAGGGACAGTTGGGTGTGCCACGCTCTGTCTGCGTGAGGTCACTGGGTTATGGATCCTGGATGGAGAGACGCGGTCAAGAAGCCCAGCTGCTCTTCTCTGGGGACTCTGACCTCTGCTGGCTCAAGTCTGTGGTGTTGCCAGAGCTATTTCCAAGTCCTTTGGGCTGCTGACCCTTCCGATATCAAACTTGGAGCACAAGCGTAGCAACTCCACCCGTTGACGGGGATAAACAAGAATGTTCTGCCCTCACCCGACAACCGCATTAATTTTGCCCTCCTGATGGCATAAGGCCCAGGAACTGTCAACAATTTTGATCAAAAACTGCTGACACAAAGTGAAAAAAACAAAAACAATTCATAAGAACAAAAGAGATTGTAGGCTACTTTCTTTTTTAAAAAAGTTTATTCTTTTTTTTTTTAAACATTTGCTTTTCTTTTCTTCTTAAGTTAATCTATTTATTTTTGAGTGAGAGACAGAGCAAGTGAGTAGGGGCAGAGAGGGAGAGAGAGAATCCCAAGCAGGATTCTTGGAGAATCCCAGGAGAATCCCAGGCTGCCAGACGGAGCCCAATGCTGGGCTCAAATCCACAAACTGTGAAATCATGACCTGAACAGAAAACACGAGCTGGACATTCAACCCACTGAGCTACCCAGGCACCCCATTCGTTTTTTTAAATGTTTATTTATTTTTGAGAGAGAGAGAGAGAGAGAGCACAAGCTGGAGAGCGGCAGAGAGAGAGGGAGACAGAGGATCTGAGGTAAGCTCTATGCTGAGAGCTCGAATCCACGAACCCCTGAGCCGAAGCCGGACGCTTAACCAACTGAGCCACGCAGGCTCCCCTGTGGGCTATTTTCTAATCCCCTGGAACACTGAGCCTCTGTTGAAAGTATTGTTGTATCTAAAATCAAAATTCTGATATCAAGTGCCTTGAACACAGCAGAAGCAGGGCAGTGACATTTATCAGTGTCTTTTGTGAGTCAGCCAATGATAAATGCTTTACGTATACTGAAATATTTAAAATCCTCTAAACACAATTATCTTCATTTTTGTGGGTCCGGAAAAGGAAGCTCTTAAGTTGAGCCAACACCTCAAAAGTAGCATGGCTAATATGTGGTTGGGCCTGGAACACCATTCTGGATCAATACACAGAGTCTACGTTCTTAGGAGAGGCAAGTAGTCTACTTGGGCTGTCTTAATATGAATAAAATGAGTAAATATCTTTTTAAAGACATGGATTTTATAGAAAAGGTAGAAAGTACATTGAGGCAAATACAAAAACAATCAAATAATCCTCCATCCAAAGTTACTGCAGAAAACATTTTAGTGTCATATCTGAAAATATCAGTATATCTACCAGCTTTCGTCATCTGAGCCTTTGTAGTGAGCTTTTTTCTAGGCCAATAAATGTAGATCTGTGTCATTTACAGCTGGCTGGATAGTATCTCAGTATAGGCATGTCTTCTAAATTATTCATCTGGTTCCCCTATCATTAGACAGTTAGATTGTTTCTAATTTTTATTTTTTTATAAATAGTGCTTCAATGCCTTTTTTGTACATCTTTGGGTGTTTTTATTATTGTTTCCTTAGGGGGAAAAGCCATAAATGTCAAATTGCAAGGTCAAAGGAAATGCACATAATTTGTAAAAGACAAACTTTTAGATTAAAGTATATTTTGTATGCAGGAAGTGCCCACATTATAAGTGGACAGTTTGATCAAATATCTCAAAGGGAACACACTTGTATAAATACCATGCAAGTCAAGAAATAGAAAAATATGAGCAACCAGGGGCCCCTGAGTGTCTCCTCAGTCAGCTGAGTGTCTAAATCTTTTTTTTTTTTTAATGTTTATTTATTTTTGAGAGAGACAGAGTGTGTGTGTGAGGGGGCAAGGGGCAGAGAGAGAAGGAGACACAGAATCTGAAACAGACTCCAGGCTCCAAGCTGTCAGCACAGAGCCCTACTCGGGGCGTGAACTCATGAATCACGAGATCATGACCTGAGCTGAAGTCGAATGCTTAACCGACTGAGCCACTCAGGAGCCCCTGGACACCTTTATTTTTAAGTTTATTCCTTAGTAGCTTATATCTTCGGTTGCCTTTTTTTTTTTTTTTTTAATGCTTGTTTTTGAGAATGAGACAGAGACAGAGACAGAGTGGGAGCAGGGGAGGGGCAGAGAGAGAGGGAGACGCAGAATCTGAAGCAAGACTCCAGGCTCTGAGCTGTCAGCACAGAGCCCGATGTGGGGCTCAAACTCACCAACTGTGATATCATGACCCAAGCTGAAGTTGGACGCTTAACCCACTGAGCCACCCAGGTGCCCCTCTTTGATTGCCCTTGTAAACAATATCTTCCGGCAGGGAGGTCTTTAAATGATTCTCTGCAGAGGAAATAAGTGAGTTACTCTTCAGAAATTCAGTATCTTTCAGAAATTTTACTTGTCTCTTTTGTTTGTAAACAATTATTTAGAATGTTTATGGTGACTTAATAATGTGTCCCCTTGGCTTTTAATTTCATGGTGGTACAAAGATAACTCAGAATTCCAGAGCAGTCCCAAACTGCATGGTGGTGTTGGAAGCTTCCCCAGTTGGGTGGCCGCTGCAGAAGCTTCTACTGCAACTGACAGGGCATATCTAAAGACTGGGTCATTTCACGAGTACTTATTAAATGCCAGATACTAAGTGCCGAGGAGAGTCATAAACCAGACAGGTGATGGTCAAAAGCACGTATGAGGTTTTCAGTTTCCATACAGGGAGAGATTCCACCGATAATCCAGTAAGGACAAGAACTTTCCATACCTGGGAAAAGGCCCTGAGGTGGAAAGGAGCTGCGCACATTCAGAGAAAGGCCCAGATGTAGTGAGTAAGAGGTGTGCCCTGAAATGAGTCTCCAGTCGTGAATGGGGAAGCAGGGTCCTCTGCTGACACTATGTTCTTCCCACTCTGGCTCACCAGAAAAAACCCAAGGAAGTGGCCAGGGCACCAAGGGTACGAAGGGCTGGAGGCTGGAATTCGGTGCTCAGGCAGCCCTCGCCAGGAGGTGGGGTGAGCCTGGGGAGACTGAGTCAGAGTCCCGGGTCGGCCTCCTTCTACGTGTGAAGGAGGGCCAGTCACCTAACTCTCCCTGGGTTAGAGCTGACCTGAACATCTGGCATTTTAGCTTACTTCCTAGTAAAGTAAAAAACATTATTGGCAAATTGACCATTTAAGAGATAAACATATAAAAACACTGCTTTAATAATGGCAGGTTAAATTTATCTGAATTTGTATTTATGTTTAATAAGTGGCAGGTTGGAATACTTCAGCTTTTGGTTTCTCCTTTTTTTGCTTTTGTTTGTGTGTTTCTGAGAGAGAGAGGGAAAGAGAGAGCAGCGCTCTGGGGAGTGGGGCAGGGGGAGATGGAGAGAATCTTAAGCAGGCTCCATGCTGGGTGTAGACTTAGAGCTCGGTTTCACCACTGTGACATCATAACCTGAGTCGAAATTAAGAGTCGGTTGCTTAACCGACTGAGCCACACAGGCGCCTTTGGTTTCTCCTTCTGTTAAGCATTTAACAATCTATAAGTGTAAATATAACAATCTGCTGTTTTTTTAAAGTTTATTTATTTTGAGAGAGAGAGGGAGAGAGAGAGAGAGAGAGAGGGTGTGAGCAGGGGAGGGACAGAGAGAAAGGGAGAGAGATTCCCAAGCAGGCTCAGCACAGAACCTGTCAGCACAGAGCCTGTCTCGGGGCTTGATCTCGTGAACCTGAGCTGAAATCAAGAGTCAGACACTTAGATGACTGAGCCACCCAGGCACCCCAAGAGGAGCTGCTTCTTAAAAGGACCCTTTTGAAATATGGGGAATCCTTTTGTCGTGGGAATAACTTCACCCTTGAACTTGATGCAGTAAGGTAGTAAATGGTAAGCATTCTGGTTAATCATGTAAAAGACTGCCCAGTGTGGGAGAGTGTATGTTTATATACACAGAATTCCTTTTGTTCACACTCTGCTGGGTCCTGTGTTTCTGGGACAGACACCCAGTCATTCCATACCACCTCCCACCAGGAAGCCACCATGTGGCCCCAAAGAGATTAAGTGTGTGAAAGTGCTAACCGAAGAGCTAGGCAGGTTGGGGGTTATAGTTAGGTTGGGTGGCTTCCTGGGGTCCCTGAGCATCTGGGAAATGAGGGAAGGGGTATTGCAGGGTAGCCCGCTGAGAAAGAAGAGGAAGGCAGAGACAACGGTAGAGAGAGAATCCCAAGCAGGCTCCACGCTGTCAGCGCAGTGAACCGTGAGCTCACGAACAGTGAGATCGTGACCTGAGCTGAGATCAAGGGTCAGACACCCAACCGACTGAGCCACCCAGGCAGCCCTAATTTTCTTCCTAAGCTGGCCTGCCCACAGTTCAAAATTTGGCACTAGTTTCCATGGGAAAATGCTGTCTGCCTCAGCCCTGAGACCCCTTTCTCAGCTCCTGGTCCAGCTCCTCCCTGAGCCCAGCCCAGCCCCGCCAAACCCAGCTGCTGAAGCCAGCGGACCAAGTAGCCACGTGGCTCATCTCCCGGGTTGCCTGCGACACTCCCCCATTTGTGCCTTTGTCCTGGCGTCACTGCTAATACTGCCCCTTCCTCTCTCCAAAGTGCCCCAATACAGGGGACGAAGTACATATTTCCTTATTGAGAACCCGCCTGGGGTCTCTTACTCCACAGTTAGCAAGACTTGGAAGCCTGAGTTTGGAGAGAGCCCAGGGACACTGTGCCGGTTCCCAAAGGGCAAAAGGAATGGGGAGCGTGCGGAGGTGGGGGGGGGGTCTCAATTGTTCAGCCTCATACGGGAAAGACCCAGAAGGCAACGATGCACATTCTGGTTCACCTGTACGCCTTGCTCACCCTCATTTGTCTGAGCACCCCACCCCCCACCTCCACATTCTAGGAACCCAGATGCAGAAAGCACGGTACACTGGTCCCAGCCTGTGGTTCGGAGGAAATCAGTCGTTCCAGCTAGCACGTGGAACATCGAACACGTTCCACTGAACGTTTACTGACATCCTCCTTTGGGCCAGGAATAGGCATAGATACTGGGAATCTGAAAAGGATTTCAAGGGGGGTAAACAGACTTAGAATAGGGTGAGGTAAATGCTAGGAGGTGAGCCCCAGATGCCACAGGAGCCCAGAGGGAGAGCTGGCTCACTTTTCCTGGAAAGGAGGCGGGGTGGGTACCAGGAAAGCTGTCACAAAGGAGCTATTTGAGCCTGGTCTGCAGACGAGACAAGGTATCAGCTATCTCCATGTGGGAGGCAGGGAATTCTCAGCTTTCAAGAGCCAAACAGCCTGATTGGAAAAAGGAGAAAGTGTGAGCCAGCAGTAGAACCCAGGCAGACAGATGAAGGAGAGGATGTGTAGTTCCCGGAGGGTGGGCTGGCTCTGGCTCTCCTTCCAGACTTCTCTCTCAGGGACAGCGTGCCAGGACTCGAGCTGCTGCGGCTGGCTCTGAAGGTCAGCGGCACCCAGATGGCCTGTGGGAAGGAAGGGCGGGGCTGAGAACCAGGCCGGTTCTGATAAAGTTTATCTGACATCTGATAAACTTCCTGGGGAGAAGGGGAGAAATATGGACAGTGTGACCATTCAGAGAAGCAGGAAAAAAATAGGCCAGTCCCAAGCTCTGGTTTATGCTTGACTAGAGGGAAAGGTTTAGAAACAAGTTTGCCCTCGCCCACCCCTCCAACCTCCTGCAATGTTCCCCCTCCCCAGATTCCTCCAACTGATGGCTTTGCTCAGCGGTGGAGAATCTGGATACTGAGGGTGCCATGATGTTTTAGGGTCTGGTTGAGGTAGCACCCGCAGTGCTTCTCAAGCTTTGGCGCCCCCTGAGGAGGCCTGTGAAAGCACAGGCTGCTGGGCCCCACTCCAGAGTCTCCAGAACCATGGGGGGGGGGGGGGGGCGGCGCAAAACTGCACTTGTAACAAATTCCCAGGTGATTTGGTTCTCGTGTTTGGAGAACCATCGAGGTAACCCATGCCTGGTCTTGCTTTGACCCCGGGGCCCTGGAGAGGCTGCCTGGCGCTTTGGAAACAGAAGACTCTGGCGGTAGGTTGGCATGACCCCTCAGTTTCCACCTTTATAAAAGGGTAATTCTGAGTCTCAAATAAGACCTTCGATTTGAAAGCCTTTTGTGAACTGAGAGGTGAGCTTCAAGTTTAGTTACCAATGTGCTCAAACCAAAAGTTGTAAAATATGCTGGTTTCTTCTAAAATCATTATCGCGGAGACCTAAGGACCACGCCCACATCAGGATCTCCTGGGATGTGGCTTATAACGCAGATTTTGTTAGCCTGAATCTTGTGTTGGGGTCCATTGTTACATTTACATTTTCTTTATTATTATTATTTTTTTTTTTGAGAGAGAGAGAGAGAGAGAATGCAGGTGCATGAGCTGGGGAGGGGCAGAGGGAGAAGGAGAGAGAGAATCTTTTTTTTTTTTTTTTAGATAGATTTCCTTTTATTTTTTTTTAAATTTTTTTTTTAACATTTATTTATTTTTGAGACAGAGAAAGACAGAGCATGAACAGGGAAGGGGCAGAGAGAGAGGGAGACACAGAATCGGAAGCAGGCTCCAGGCTCTGAGCCATCAGCCCAGAGCCTGACGTGGGGCTCGAACTCACGGACGGCGAGATTGTGACCTGAGCTGAAGTCCGACGCTCAACCGACTGAGCCACCCAGGCGCCCCGAGAGAGAGAATCTTTAACAGGCTCCCACATCCAGTGTGGAGCCCAACTCGGGGCTCGATCTCACAACCGTGAGATCACCACCGGAGTTGAAATCAAAAGTCGGTCACTTAAGGGATTGAGCCACACAGGTGCCCCACATTTACATTTTCAGAACATCTTGGGTGATTCCTGTGCAGCCCAAGGATTGAGAACAGCTAGCGTATGTTGGGGAGTGAGTGGGAGATGCAGAAAGTGACTCTTCAGTTTTCTGGGTTGCTGTGGGTCCACTAAGACCTCCCTTCTCCTGCCTGGCCCTGTCTCCAAGCCTCCACATTGTTGAGGGATTGTCACTTCTCCAGAAGGCTACATCTGGGCTGCCAGGCTCCCAGCTGCGTGCCAGGCGCCACCTCCTGGCATCCCAATTTTGTTATTCTTTTCCTCCTGTTGTGTTAATCAGATCCTCCCACAGGAGTGTTCAGAACCTTTTTAATGTCAGAAGGAAATGTGATTCTCTTGCATTTGAGAAGTTTCAATGTCTCCTTAAATGTCTCAACTACTTGTGATTTTCCTGTCCCAGAGTTTTGGAATGAGCTATCCAGCAAAAGAGGTGCAGGCATTTAGTGTGCAAAAGTGAAATGTAGACTGGGCAGATCTCTTCTTGCTGGAGTGTCACCTATCTTTGAAAGTGTTACATCCCCTGCAAGGGTGTGGCTTGCCGTGCAACAGTGGCTGAGATCCCTGGAGGATGTCTGAGGCGTGCACCTGTGTGCGGCTCATGGATCCTTCTGTGGCTCATTTCGGCAGCGTGCAGTTTTCTGTCACCTAGCATTTCTTGCAGAAGAAATCACGCATCAGCAAATGTGACATTCCCATTATGCTCAGATAGTTCAGTGTATCGATTGCACAAAACAAGCTGGGTGTTTTCTTACAGCCAAACTGTACTGCTCTAAGACTATTAGGCAGTTGTTAAGAATGTGTTGATATGGAAATGCCTCTAAAAGTAATTGCGAAGTGAAAAACACCAAGGTACAAAAAAATTAAGTGCCACATCTCAGTAGGTGGGCAGAGAAAGTGTCTGTGGACTCAGGATATCTGATTAACAACCCAAGACTTCCTCTGAGACTCTGCTGAATTGTCTGGTTGCTCTCATCACAGCATCCTGGAGCTGCAGGAGGTATTAGACACGCTCTTCCCAGCTATAATGTGCACACCAGCACCTGGTGACTGTTAAAAGATAAACTGAGGCACATTAAAAATCTAGGGTTTGGGGGCACCCTGGGTGGCTCAGTGGGTTAAGTGTCCAACACTTGATCTCAGCTCAGGTCTTTTTTTTTTTTTTTTTTAGTGTATTTATTTTGAAAGAAAGAGAGAGGGAGGGAGGGAGGGGGAGAGAGAGAGGGAGATAGAGAATTCCAAGCAGGTTCCATGCTGTCAGCACAGAGCCCAACACCGGGCTCAACCCCACAAATCATGAGATCATGACCTGAGTCAAACTCAAGAGTCTGACACTTAAGAGACTCAGCTCAGGTCTTGATCTCAGGGTCCTAAGTTCAGGCCCCGCATTGGGCTCTGCACTGAGCACAAAGCCTGGTTAAAAAAAAATCTGGGGTTTATTGAGCAAGCATAATCTGAATCAGGCAGCTCTAACGAAAAGTGGTTAGGAACACTCCATGGCGTGCTGGCAGAAAGGTTTTTACAGAGAAGACATGGAAGCAAAGCAAAATTATTTGATTGGCTGTGGCTTCAGTGGTTGCCTTATTTGGAATAGCCTAGTTGGCCGTTTGTCCTTAAATTTTGTTTTCTGGGATTCGAATGCAATGACTCTGGCTTAGGTTTTGGTTTATTTACGTAGACCACCAAGCGTCAGAGCCACCTCAGTCCATGGTTTCCACTGGGGAAACCGTTGTCATTCTGCGGGTTTGGACATATTTATAAGGATGCATATCCACCATCACAGTATCGCACAGAGCAGTTTCACGGTCCTAAAGATCCTCTGTGCTCTGCCTAGCCACCTCTCCCTCCCCACTCCTCCCTGGCAACCAGAATGTCAAATAGCTGGAATCATACAGTACGTAGCCTTTCCAGACTGGCTTTTTCACTTAGTAACATGCACTTACATTTCCTCCATGTCTTTTCATGGCTTGATGGTTCATTTCTTTTTAGCACTAAATAACATTCCATGGTCTGGGTGTACCACAGTCTGTTTATCCATTCACCTCCTGATGATTCCAGGAACTTTTCATCTCCAAAAAGGAAATCCTGTTCCTTATCAACACTGCCTCCCCAATCCCTTCTCTCCCCAACCCCTAGCCACTACTGATCTCCTTTGGTCTCTATGGATTTGCTTCTTCTAGGCATTTCACATAAATGGAATCTCACCGATTCCTTTACCTTCCTTACCCTCTAGTCATTAGTTCATTTGCTCCTCATGCTCCACTTCTTCTCCTCTCTAGCTTTGCAACACTTTCCTCTTTAAGTGTGATGCTGTGTTAACATTCCTTGGAGTCTGTGCATTTTAAACCCATATGAACATAGCAGGTGTAAGGCCAAAAGCGTGTCTATTTTTTGAATCCTATTTCTGGGCCTGGCTGTGATTCCCCCTCCACCAGCACCACCTGGCTCCTTCTTAGAGTCACCTGGAGATTTTCATGAAATGCAGATTGCACCTGCCCACTGGGGAAGTCTTACCCAGGGTGTCTATGGTATGGCTTCAAAACGTGTTTTTTGGTTTGTGGGCACTTGTGAGCACGCTGGGACACAGCTGCACGTGCAGCAGTCCTGGGGTGCAGCAGTTAGGGAAGAACTCATCCTGCCCCTTGCCTCACCCAGTCAGGGCCCTGCTCTGGGGTCTCCTAAAACTGTGGGGGGGAAAGTGGGTCTTCCTAGGGAGTTGAAGCCAGTGTCCTGGGCCCCAAAAAACACAGGTCATACCTAAAAGGTCTCCTGATTTAGGAGCACCTGGGTGGCTCAGTCGGTTAAGTGTCCAGTTCTTGGTTTCGGCTCAGGTCATGATCTCACGATTCGTGGGTTCGAGCCCCGCATTGGGCTCCGTGCTGCCGGGGCGGAGCCTGCTTGGGATTCTCTCTCTCCCTACCTGACTTGTGCTGTCTCTCTCTCAAGATGAATAACCTTAAAAAAAAAAAAAAAAAAAAAAAAAAAAAAAGTTCTCCAGATTTAAATGACCTGGGCGTTCACTGTCCTCTTTTTAAAGCTGCTATCTTTAATTACTGGTCACAGTCACAGGGCGATGTTTCCAGAGAACACACACCTTCAGGCCGAGAGATGTCCAAGGACTATTCGTAATTACTGACATTAAATTCTCAAATGGAGAAAGTTTCTCACAAACTTGTGAGAGGCCGTCTCAGTTTCCTGGGGCTGCCGTCACCTAGTGCCACACACTGGGTGGCTTTGAACAACGTATTCTATTCCGTTCGGGAGGCTGGAGATCTGAAACCAAGGTGTCAGCAGGCAGGTGCTCCCTCTGCAACCTGTAGGTCGACCTTCCCTGCTTCTTCTAGCTTCTGGTGGCCGGCCACCCGTGGCGCTCCTCAGCACGGAGCTTCATCCCCCCACTCTCTGCCTTCGTGACCACATGACCTTCTCTCTGTGTCCGGGCCTCTGTGTCTCCATCTCCAAATACCACTCTCCTTAGAAGGCTACCAGTCACTGAATTTAGGGCCTACCTGGATCCAGTCTGACCTCATCGAAACCCGATTACATCTGCAAAGGCTTTCCTTCCATATAAAGTCACACTCATAGGTTGTGGATGGACATGAATTTGGCACAGTGGGGACTCCATTCAACCCAGCACAGGTGCTTTTCCCTACTCACTCGTACACCTCTTGGTTTTCCATTTGATTTGGATCCATTGGCTTCACCTCGCTCCAAATAAACTGGAGTCTTTTGTAAAGATTTCCGTGGATGTTGCCGACCATCTGGCACCAGTTTAAAAAGGACAGAAAACGATATTCTTCTCCACAGGTGAACTGGCACATCAAATTATCCATGTGCTCTGCTCCCCTATGGAAACGCACGTTTTGAGGGGAGCATCCTTCAGGATTTCACCACCTGGGCCCACTTGTACCTTTCCAAACGCAGGAGACAGTATACCTACAAAGAGTGTTCTGTTCCTAGGAAAGCTGGAGAAAATAAGTGGAACTCCCACTGTTTTCTTGAATTTGGAAAGGGACGAAAGCTCTCTCACTAAGGTAGTGAAGGAATGACAGGAGGGCCAAGAGACCGAACCGATAGGTGAATTTTTACATTCAGCAGAACAACAAGGGATCATGACCATTTGGGACACTTAATTCATCTCAGTTTATAATCAGTTGAGCCGCATGGAGGCTAAGTGATTTCCCAAGGCCAACAGTTCCCCAGTCACCTAGACAACATCTAAGGGTCCTCCAGTACATGTAAATCTCTACCCTGGATGGTACAGGGGCCAGACTAGAACCCTTGACAGTGTGATTCCTGGTCTCCGCTTTGTCCTGTTTAAAACACGTTTTCAGCCCACAGCTTCGTTTCCCCTGCCTCTGAACACCAGACATTATTTGCCTTTACAGGGTGTTGACTTACGGTGCAAAGCAGTGGCAGTAAATCTGTCCTTGCTTCAGTATCAATCGAGGCAGTGGCGCCAAACTGTGTGAGTCGTCTCCGTGCACTGGCGAGTGTTTTAAAAGCCAGTATCATTCAAGAATGTTCTCAGCTGGGGGCACCTGACTTGAACATCTGACTTTGGCTCAGCTGTTGATCTCATGATCGCACGGTTGGTGAGTTTGAGCCCCACATCCTGCTCGCTGTTGTCAGCGCAGAGCCTGCAAAACCTCTTCAGATCCTCATGTCTTCCTCTCGCTCTCTGCCCCTCCCCCGCTCTCTCTCTCTCTCTCTCTCAAAAATAAAACATTAAAAAAAAAAAAAGAATGTTCTCGATTGGGGTGCATTGGCGGCTCAGTCCATTTAAGCATCTAACTCTTGGTTTCTGCTCAGATCATGATCTCACGGGATCGTGAGTTCAAGCTCCATGTCAGGCTCCAAGCTGTCAACACAGAGCCTCCTTGGGATTCTCTCTCTGTCCCTCCCCGCCATGTGCACGCTCTCTCTCTCCCTCCCTCTTTTTCTCTCAAAATAAATAAATAAAGTTAAGGAAAAAAAAAAAAAGAATGTTCTAGGTAAAACACTAAAAAGTCACTAATTGTATCACATCTTGTTCCTTGTATACATATATATTTTTTAAAGTTTTTATTTTATTTTTGAAGGAGAGAGAGCATGAGCGGGGAAGGGGCAGAGAGAGAGGGAGACACGGAATCCGAAGCAGGTTCCAGGCTCTGAGCTGTCAGCACAGAGCCCGATGTGGGGCTCGAACCCACAGATGGTGAGATTATGACCTGAGCTGAAGTCGGACGCTTAACCGACTGAGCCACCCAGGCACACCACACATCTTTTTATTATGTATGAAATAAATATGCATAAAGCACTTCTGCTGCATACTGAAGTCTGGGGGTTGTCCAAGAAGACAACCAAGAAGCGTTTGAGTTGCAGACTCAACCGCTGCATTTTTCATGAAGCAGCAGTCTGACTTTCTGAAAGAACACCTAAGAGACAAACTGGATTTATTCACATTTGAATATTTGGCAGGTATTTCCTCGAAAATGAATGCAGTGAGCCTGCCACTTTAAGGAAAACAGCATTTGTTGGCAGTACTAAAAGTTGAGTTTTCAAGTAAAAATTAGAAATTTAGAAAACTTGTACCCACCAGTATGAACTTGACAGTTTCCCAACATTTGAAGACTTTTCTGAAAAGACCTATGGCCATACTAACAAAAGTGATTTTTTTTTTAATATTACATAAGGAAATGTGTCACCCTTTGTAAAATTTGTATAATTCAGTTACTATCAATATTTTTCCAAATGAGCAATGCATGATGTTAAAAAAAAAACATGCATGGGTAAGAAATCCATGCAAAATGCGGGATGGGTTTGAATACAGCAGAATATGAAAAGTACATTGATAAGGTTTCAGATTCCACATTGCAACTTAAGAAAATTCCACTTGTCAAGTTTGGGGCAGTATCAGAAATAGCTACTACGATTATCTAAAGATGTTATTAAAATACCTTTCCGCTTTCCAACTACATAACAGTGAGGATAAATTTTCTTCAAACACTTTAACCAGAGGTACATTGCAATAGACTGAATAGAGAATATGAGAGTCAAAGTGTCTTCTATTAAACTAGGGATCAAAGAGATTTTCCAAAAAAGGTAAAAATCCCGTTCTCCTACTGAATGTTTTTTTTTGTTTTTAAAAATATGTATTTACTTAAAACATTTTTTTAATGTTTATTTATTTTTGAGAGAGAGAGAGACAGACAGAGCACAAGTTGGGGAAGGAAAGAGAGAGAGGGAGACACAGAATCTGAAGCAGGTCCCAGGCTCTGAGCTGTCAGCACAGAGCCTGATGCGGGGCTCGAACTCATGAGTTGGGAGATCATGACCCCGGGCCGAAGTCGGACGCCCAACCGACTGAGCCACCCAGGATCCCCCTAAAAATATTTATTTTTAAACATGTTTTTACTTAGCATGTAGTGGGTTTATTACTGTTATTGTGGTCACCCCTTAGAGATATATGTACCCCACACCCAAAATTTGACTCAGCTGTTTAGACTGATAGGTCGCACATTTACCAAGAGGGTATAAGGCAATCTATTACTCACATAATGAGGCTTTCTGGGACGAGCAGGGAAGGCTCTCAAGAAGGTCCATAATGACTTGAGAAAGCAGGGAGAGGTGACTGGTTTGGAGTTTTATGGTGGCTGGGGGGTGAGGCTGGAGCGAGGGTTCTCTCATATGGACCAGATTGTGTGGTCTGAATTTTGTTTGTGTGTTTTTTGGCACCAAGGGAAGGAGTTCATGAGCTTTCTTACTGCCTTTGCAGATGTGGGCAAGAAGTAAATAATGAGGAGTGGAAGTTGAAAGATGTCAGCACTCAAAGGTCAAACCTGGAGTCAGACTTACTACAATTCACTCCTGATGTTTCACTGATGACTGAAAATGCCACGTTGCATTTAACTGAATTTGTACTTGTAATAAATAAGCTACTACAGTCCTCTGGGAAACGTGTTGCCTGATTTTGGTCAGGGAGCTCAGTTGAAGACCTTGTTCAAGAGCCCAGCATTGTGTATTTTGCAAAGTGACATGTGTGCCTTGTCACTATCGGTAAAGTTTGGAACTGTGAAGAAGTGTCTTGGTGAATCCTCATATTGTGGTTTTAGTATGTGCAGAGATATGTGTGATCTTGGTTTATAATTTAGTGTCTAAGGGGTCCCTGGGTGGCTCAGGTTGAACCACCGACTTTGAACTCAGGTCATGTCTCGTGGTTCACGAGTTCAAGTCCCATGTCGGGCTCTGTGCTGACAGCTTGGAGCCTGGAGCCTGCTTCAGATTCTGTGTCTCCCTCTCTCTCTGCCCCTCCCCAGCTCGTGCTCTAACTTTCTCAAGAATAAATAATAAACATTAAAAAATAAATAAAAACATTATATAGTTTAGGTGTCTGTTAGCAATAGATTTGCAGAGTTCTTTACCCATAAGGATGCGCCTTGGGTAAGGGATTGTTGCTGCCATTGGCTGGACCAGATGGGTGACCGCTGGCAGCGAATGGCACCGGTACCTGTAAAAATGTGCAAATGGGGTCAATTGTTGGCCAGGGACCAGCGCGAAGTTGACTGCCTGTAGAGCTGCTAACTGTGCTGGCCCTTGTGTCCCATCCTTAATTAGCGATGTCCCAGGAAAGGGATGGACACCAGCCGCTCATGTGTAATGATGGCATTGCTGTCTGTAAGGTGTTCCAACCCATTGCCACTCACTCTGTTGATCCCCAGGGGCTCCCCAGGTGGCCAAGGGGTCCTCCAGCATGATAGCATCTGGCGGAGGCAGAGACATGATCCAGGGCCACTTTAAAGAGGGCCTCAATCCCAATTTCCAGGCCCTGAACACCAACCATTGAAACTTTCCACTCGGATTGGTTACATGTACGTCAGAGGCTTGGCAGGAGACAGCGAATGCAGCACTGAGTAGCGCGGTCCAAGGTGCACTCTCCCCAGCAGGCCGCCGCACAGCGCGAAGGGGACGCGGGTCAGCGCGCTCAGCAGCGGTTGGCGGAGCCAGTTAGAAGCCTGAAGAAAGGCTTTTGGTGGTGGGCACCACCTGAACACCCTGTTCGTCGTGACAACTGTTGGGCTCATGCTGCCTCCCTGGGGTGACGACGATGGTTAATAATGCAAAAATTAATAAATTAATATGTTTTCGGTTGGTCCGAAGGTAGTGAATTCTCTCAACTGATTGTTACAGATCAAACTCCTTGTTCTTTCCCTCCTTCCCACTACTGCCCTTGACTAGTCTAAAAAATATATGTATATATGTGTATATACGGATATGTACACATGTTTATATATATGTATATACATATATAATATGCATATATTTTTTAATTCTCAGTTTTAATTTCTAATATAGAAAATATCAGTAGCTATGTCCCCCATCAGCAAAAACTTTCGGAGGTCCTGTCTATATTTTAAGGTGATGAGAAGAGATCCTGAGAATCACTGGCATTAGATGTGTAAAACGAAACCAAAGCCTCACAGAACAATCGTTTCCTGATATCATGGGATGCACCCTGATGTTTTCTTCTCTCTCCTATTCTATATCATCCTTTAAAAAGTACTGGTCATGGGGCATCTGGGTGGCTCAGTCGGTTAAGCGTCCAATTTCAGCTCAGGTCATGATCTCGCGATTCATGAGTTTGAGCCCTGCATCAGGCTCTTGCTGACAGCTCAGAGCCTGGAGCCTGCTTCAGATTCTGTGTCTCCCTCTTTCTGCCCCTCCCTCGCACGTATGCTCTCTTTTTCTCTATCTCAAATAAATAAATGTTTAAAAAATTCTTTTTACTAATAAAATAAATAAATAAGTAAATAAATAAATATTTAAAAGCCCACAAATTGTTCTTTAAGGCTTAAAAACACTAAGGTAAAACACTAGGATAGTATGATGTAATTTTCTGGGAAGCACTTACTGCTTAAATCAAACATGGTTACCATTGGAGAAAGATGTCTAAGCTCACATTGCCGCTTTGGATCACGGTCTCACTTCTAAGCGGAGTTGAAGTCACCGCGAAGTTAATGAAGCTCGGGGCTTTGAGGTCCTCACTTCAACGGGTCTCCTCTTTTACGGCCCTATCCCTAATTTTTATGGGTAATTTTGCATCCTTTTTATTCAAGATGGCCACCCAATCTGTACAGGCTCCAGACTGCACAAAACCTAGATTCATACGTGCTTCTAAACCTTTTTTTTCCAGTAACTACGGTGAAATGTTTTAAAATAACAAAAGCGTTGCTTTCCTTATTAGAAACAATGGTAATAATTAGAAACACAGCTGCTGTTTTGCATTAGGTCCCTGTAAGCAAACCCACGTGATTTAGTTATCTCAAGGAAAAGGTAGATGACTCTAAGGATACACATACTGGGGCTGGAGAGTCATCTAGAGCAAGTCTGTTCCTTTCTCCAGCAGCAGCTACATGATCTCCCACTAATGGCCCCTCTACTTCTTTCTTGTGAGTCTGTCCATTCTGCCTCCTCCCAGGGCTAACCCCGGGCTTCTTCATACCATCACTTTGCCTGCGGTCCACAGCGAGCCCTGACTTGTCTCCCACAGCCAGCTGACCCAGGCTCTCCAACCTCATAGGCTGGCCCGGCCTCAGCTGGCTCATCAGTACGCCACGGCTGGGGGTGTGGGAACAGGGTCGTGACATACGAACCTTACCAGGTCAGGCCCCAGAATCTGGAAATAGGGCCTATTCCTCAGCAGAGACTGGTCGGCAGCAAGCTCAGAACACAGAGGTTATTCTGATCATTCAAACTTTGAGTTTAGCTCCATACTCTCAATTGGATTTTAGTTCAACATTAACCTGATTACTTGTGAAATGCCACTTCCAAATACATATGGGTATTTCACTTTTCACTGTTTCATTTTGGAACACAAGGGAGAATTTTATTTTTGGTACTTCCCATTAAAAAAACCCCATATTTCTTTTGGAGCATATTGATCTTCCCATTGCCCACTTTCTGGATTTTTTGCTAGTCACTGGAAATTTGGTGCAGGTGACTGATTTCAAAGACATAACGTGTTGCTCACTTTTTGTCTTGTTTTTTTAAATTCTTTTTTAAGTTTATTTATTTTGAGAGAGAGACAGTGCGAGTGGGGAAGGGGCAGAGAAAGAGGGAGAGAGAGAGAATCCCAAGCAGGCTCTGTACTGCCTGTGCAGAGCCCAATGCAGGGCTCAAACTCATGAAACCAAGAGTTGGATGCTTAACAGATTGAGCCACCCAGGTGAGACTTTAAGTTTTTTAATGTTTTCTTTTTATTTATTTCTTTTTCTTTTTTAAAAAATTTTTATTTAATTTGTTTTTTTAATTTACATCCAAGTTAGTTAGCATATAGTGCAACAATGATTTCAGGAGTAGATTCCTTAATGCCCCTTACCCATTTAGCCTGTCGCCCCTCCCACAACCCCTCCAGTAACCCTCTGTTCCCCATATCTAAGAGTCTCTTATGTTTTTGTCTCCCTCCTTGTTTTTATATTATTTTTGCTTTCCTTTCCTTATGTTCATCTGTTTTGTATCTTAAAGTCCTCATATGAGTGAATTCATATGATATTTGTCTTTTTCTGACTAATTTCACTTAGCATAATACCCTCTAGTTCTATCCACGAAGTTGTGAATGGCAAGATTTCATCCTTTTTGATTGCCAAGTAATACTCCATTGTATATATATATATATATATATATATATATATATACATATACACATACATATATATATATATATATATATATATGTATATGTATATGTATATATATATATATACCACATCTTCTTTATCCATCCATCCATCCATCGATGGACATTTGGGATCTTTACATACTTTGGCTATTGTTGATAGTGCTGCTATAGACATTGGGGTGCATGTGCCCCTTCGAAACAGCACACCTGTATCCCTTGGATAGATACCTAGTAGTGTAATTGCTGGGTCGTAGTGTAGTTCTACTTTTAATTTTTTGAGGAAACTCCATACTATTTTCTATATTGTTTATTTATTTTTGAGAGAGAGAAAGACAGAGCAGGAGCAGGGGAGGGGCAGAGAAAGAGGGAGACACAGAATCTGAAACAGATCTGTCAGCACAGAGCCAGCGAGCCAAAGTCGGACATTCAACTGACTGAGCCACCCAGGTGCCCCACGTGGCACTCAGTTTTGCTGTCAGTCTTAAAGAATGGTTACGCCAAAAGAATCGATAGTATGCATAAGAAGAAGTTTAAGTGTGATATTCTTATCTGCTGGAGAATTTAAGTTTAATCTTGGCCTTTCATTTGTAAGAAAGATATACAAACTCACTGTGTGAGTCAATTTCAAAATGTCTCCAGTTTCCTTTGTCTCTCGGTGACACCCTAGGATGCTCTGAATGTTTGGGGGCGTGTATGCTACTCCATATTATTGCTTTGTTTGTTGTTGATGGCAAAAAACCATGTCTCTAATGACTTTTTTTTTTAATTTTTTTAAATGTTTATTTATTTTTGACAGAGACAGAATGCAAGTGGGTTAAGGGCAGAGAGAGAGGGAGACACAGAATCTGAAACAGGCTCCAGGCTCTGAGCTGTCAGCACAGAGCCCGACGCGGGGCTCGAACTCACGAGCTGTGAGATCATGACCTGAGCCGAAGTCGGACGCTCAACCGACTGAGCCACCCAGGTGCCCCTGACTTTTTTTTTTTAATCTGAAAGCAGAAGCACCACATGAAACGTGTACAAATTTTAAGCCCTTCAGGAAAGAAGTCAGGAGAGGAACAGAATTCACACATAAGGAAGTCTTCGATGGGCCTGGATTTTGTAGCTGGGCAAGCACTACCCCATTTTGAAAGCCAGGCAATAGACAATTGCCAGACCCCACCCTTCCTCTGCAGCAGACAACCCTGCGCAGCAGTGGTTTTCCAAGTGGGGTTCTAGGACCAGTAGCATCAGCGTCACCTGGGAACTTACTAGGAATGCACATTCTCAGGCTCCTCTCCAGACCTGCTGAATCAGAGACCCTCAGCTGGGGTCTAGCATTGGGGTTCAACAAGCCCTCCAGGTGATTCTGATGCAGGCCAGAATTTGAGAGCCATTGTTTGAAGGCTTGCATTTCAAGGTATAGGGAGATTTCAACACACACACACACACACACACACACACACACACACAGCTTGGAGTAATAGCAAAAAGACCTGTAACCCACAACGTGCTACTCTCCTATTTTCTGGCCTATATTCTGGTTGTTTCTCTAACTAGAATATTCTTTCTCTTTCCTTGTCCAGGACCATCTATTAAAACCTTGCTCATTTTTCAAAGCCAAACCAGTTCAAAACCTACTTCCTCTGAGAAATTTCTCCAGACCCATCCAGCCCTCTGAAATGTGATATCTGTCTTCTAAAGGAAGTCCAATAGAACAAGTTTTGGTCCTAAAGATACTTACAGTTAGAAGCTTGTCGTATCCAGGTAAAAATAATTTGGAATGAGTGTAAGGAGCTCTCTCCCATGATGACAACTAATTGATCCTCTGGATGGACCTTTCCTTTGCTTTCTGTCAAGTTGTGCATGCTCCTGCTTCAAGGTCTGATTCTTCCCTCTCCTGGAATGTGTTTAACTTGAGGTCAGGGGTCACAGATCAGAAATCAGCAAACATAGCCCACAGCTTATTTTTGTACGGCCTCTGAGCCAAGAATGTTTCTTACATTTTAAAATGGTTAGAAAACGGGGCACCTGGGTGGCTCAGTCAGTTGGACAGCCGACTTCGGCTCAGGTCATGGTCTCGTGGTTCGTGAGTTCAAGCCCTGTGTCAGGCTCTGTGCTGACAGCTCAGAGCCTGGAGCCTGCTTCGGATTCTGTGTCTCCCTCTCTCTCTGCCCCTTCCCAGCTCGTGCTCTGTCTCTCTTTCTCTCTCAAGGATAAACATTAAAATAAATAATTAAAATAAAATGGTTAGAAAACACTCAAAAGAAAAATAGTGTTTGGTGACACATGAAACGTACATGAGATCTGAATTTTATTTTCCATAAGTACGGAATTAGTGGAACATAGCCTCACCCATTCTTTTATGTTGTCTGTGGCTGCGTGTTTGCCCCAAGGGTGAAATCCAATAGTTTGCTGCAGAGACCATTGTGGCCTGCAAAGCCAAACATATTTACTGTCTGTCTCCTCACAGAAAAAATTTGCAAACTCTTGCACTAGATAACCTCACTCTCTCATTTCATTAGGGTCTCTGCTCAAATGCCACCTTATCAGAGAGGTCTTCCTGGACCACCCTACCTAAATGGAACACATGCCCCACCTGCTCTTTGCATCCATATAATGCTTTATTTGTCTTCTTTGTAGCGGCTACTTTCAGCTGATGTTATATATTTATTTATTATAGGTCTCTCTTCATTAGAACCCAGTTCCATGAGATCAGAGCCTTTGTTTTGTGGCTCATTCCTGTATGCCCAGATGCTGTTAATCAACATTTAAATGGATGAGTAAATATTCTCCAGTAAGAATACAATAAGAAACCCTCCCAGGACATTTCCTTGTGGTTAAATTATTTTGTTTTTGGAGAGACCAGGGGCCAGTGAAGTGTAGTTTCTAGACTAGGTGATAGTAACGTAGAGAAAACCAGAGGTACACTTTGCCTTAAAAAATAACGAACATACATTATGGAATAATTTTTAATTAAGACCTGGAGGCAAAGCCTTCAGATATGAAGGATGTTTATCAAACCAATTCCTCTGTTTTGTAATAAGAATAAGAGCTGCCAACTGGAATTCTGGAAATTGATTTTGACCACTTGTTTTATTTTAAAGAGATTTTAGGGACTATTTTGTCCCATTCTGTTTCTCCTTGATTTCAAAATTCTCCCACATTTTAATCCAATTTTACAGACATTAGAATGTAGGCCAAAAAATGAACAAACAAACAAACAAACAAACAAAAACAGGCTGGGGCATTCCAGGTGCCATTTAATTTGGGATAAGAAATTTTCTGGAAAAGTAGACAGTATCTCTCAAGAGCCTCAACTGATCTTCTCATAACTCTTCCATTTGAAGTCAGATGAGTTGGGGTTTTTTGTATGTTTTTTAATGTTTATTTATTTTTGAAAGTTGAAGGGGAGAACAGAGGATCCAAAGTAGGATCTGCTGTCAGCACAGAGCCCAATGTGGGGCTTGAACTCATGAGCCTTGAGATCATGACCTGAGCCAAAGTCAGACGCTTAACTGACTGAGTCACCCAGGTGTCCCTGGATTGGTTGTTTTTAAAGAAATAGTTCATCTGCCTTTCCTTTCTTTTCCTAAGGCTAGTCTTCTTATTGAGAATTGGCCTGTGGTTTACCTCGTGTTGGGTGAAGAGAGCTGGTTCACAGGAATCTGCCTTCTTCCTTTCCCTACTCAAATATAATAGAAGTTTCCATCTAAAAGGACAGATTTTATCATTATGTTAGGGAGATGTATACAAATAACTTGCATCTGGGAAATCTGAATTATGAGATTACAAAGTTATGGTTGTTTTTTCGGGAAGACTCATATTGTCACTTTGGGAGAAATATGACTTTTGTATTAAATTCTGAAGTTTTTGTTTTTTGCATGTGTTTTTTGACATCATGGTCTAACTCCTAGAAAATATAAGTGGCTTAGCTGTGGTTACACAGCCACCTTAGGACCCAGGTGCCCTGCCTCCAATCTCTGAGGGCTCATGCCCCTTTCCTGCATCCTTCCACACCTCTCTAAAACACTCCTCAGCATTTTTCTCCTTCAAATCCACATGAAGGGAAAGACACAGGCAGACCATCACTGGGTTTCCACTGTTTGATGTTTGTCTGTTGATTAAGAATGGAGAGGGACTGGGGCCCCTGGGTGGCTCGGTTGGTGGAGTGTCTAACTCTTGGTCTCCACTCAGGTCATGATCTCACCATTTGTGAGTTTGAGCCCTCAGTCAGGATCCACACTAACAGTGCAGAGCCTGCTTGGGATTTTCTCTCCCTCTCTCTCTGCCCCTCCCCTACTTGCACTGTCTCTGTCTCTCTCAAAAACAAATAAACTTTAAAAACATTATAATAAAGAAAAAGAAAGGAGACTGGTTTAAATTGGATTCTGTTTTTTTTTTTTTTTTTAAGGTATTTCTGATCTCTGCTGAGTGGAAAAAAAAGTTAATTATGGAATACGAGTACATTCCTACATCAAGGAATGGTAGGGCTTTCTGAGGTTTAATGACTATGGTAATAAAATGTGTGTTCTTCAAAGTACGGTAAGCACTTAGGTTCAGAAAATATTTTCCCAAATACTCTTTGGATGTAAAATGAGAGATCAGTTTGTCCTGGCATAGGTACATTTGGGAGGGTTAATGCTTCTGGCTTAAAGAAACTCCCCCAGGGAAACACGACCTGCCTAGGGTCTGTGATGATGGCAATTGATCATTTAGAAGCATTACAATCAGAAGAAAAACAAGTGTAGGAAGAAATGTGGTGTGGAACAGTCAGAAATCATCACCCTACACAAGAGCCTTCCAGTTTCTATGCAAGATGAAAACTCTCTGTCATTTGAAAAGGCAGGAAAACAAACATTCTAACAATGAAAGTTCTGAAGTTTTTTTGTTTGGGAAACTGGAAAATAGCACCCAAGTTCTTTTAGAAAGATCACAGTCACAAAAGACCTATAGTTTGGAACAACAACATGAGCAAAAACTGGGCTTAAGTTTATTTACTTGAGTAACATTTCACATTTAGTAAAAAAAAAATTTCAAGGACATATTTTTATTTTTTTAGTACATACTTTGCAAATGCAGGATAAACATGCAATTCCCTGCTGCTACCTAGAGCTGAGAGTTAATTAAGTTGAAAAATAAAATAAAATTAGACAGACCAAAATATCTCATAGAGTGAGTGGTGCTATGAATAAAAGAAGAGATATTAACCTATTTTCTTCATGAAAATGAAAACTTAGTTGGGGGTCAAACTATGTTGACCTCGCTCTGATAGCTCTCACTTTTGCTAAGCACAGTAGGTATTTGTTGTTTTGGAACATCTGGATGTCAGGCACTCGTTAAGGGGACTATATATTGGATATCTGTTGTTGTTTCTGTTGTTTTCATCCAGTTCTAGTCTGTAGAAATAGTATTCCAATTCTGCTCTGGAAAGCCAGCCCTCCCCGCAGTCTGAAAGCCAGCCCTCCTCCCCCTCCTCCCCACATGCTTCAAGTGAACCTGAATCCACCCAGGGGCTCCCAGGCAGTGGTATGTGACCAGGCTAAGCTAATCAGTACAATTGACTTCCCCTGACAACAGTAACTGGATCAGGAAAGACACATGATCCAAACTGGACCAATCAGGGTATAAAAGACTCAATTCAAAAAAATTGATGAGTGACCTGGACCTTCCTGGATTCTTTCTCAAAAGATGTGAATAAATGTATATAGCAGCAGTTTCAACAATAGCCAAATTATGGAAAGAGCCTAAATGTCCATCAACTGACGAATGGATAAAGAAGATGTGGTTTATATATACAATGGAATACTACTTGGCAATGAGAAAGAATGAAATCTGGCCATTTGCAGCAATGTGGATGGAACTGGAGAGTATTATGCTAAGTGAAATAAGTCAGGCAGAGAAAGACAGATACCATATGTTTTCTCGCATGTGGATCCTGAGAAATTTAACAGAAGACCATGGGGGAGGGGAAGAGGGAAAAAAAGTTACAGAGAGGGAAGGAGGCAAACCATAAGAGACTCTTAAAACTGAGAACAAACTGAGGGCTGATGGGGGGTGGGAGGGAGGGGAAAGTGGGTGATGGGCATTGAGGAGGGCACCTGTTGGGATGAGCACTGGGTGTTGTATGGAAACCAATTTGACAATAAATTATATTAAATAAATAAATAAACCGTATATACAAGGGCAAAAAAAAAAAAAAGGTGTGAATAAGAATAGAGCCACTGCTGAGGCGCCTGGGTAGCTCAGTCAGTTTAGTGTCTGGACTCTCGATTTTGGCTCAGGTCATGATCCCAGGGTCATGGGATTGAGCCCCACACTCAGCATGGAGTCTGCTTAAGATTCTCTCTCTCTCTGGGGGACCTGGGTGTCTCAGTTGGTTAAGCATCCAACTTTGGCTCAGGTCATGATCTCATGGTTCATGGGTTCAAGCCCCGTGTTGGGCTCTGTGCTGACAGCTCAGAGCCTGGAGCCTACTTCAGATTTGTGTCTCCCTCTCTCTCTGCCCCTCCCCCATTCAAGCTCTGTGTCTGTCTCTCAAAAATAAATAAACATTAAAAAATTAAAAAATCCTCTCTCCCTCTGCCCCTCCTCTAAAATAAAAAAAAAATTAAATTTAAAAATTAAAAATTAAAAAAAAAAAAAGACTAGAGCTACCGCTATAATGCATTGCTGGTAGGAATGCAAAAGGTTATGGCCTTAGAGAGGGGAATTCAGCAATATCCAGTGAGGCTGAAAACAGAATGCAATTTATAATCTGTGGTTTTCTTTTCCTATAAAAGATGTTACTGGGACAATTAGTGAAACTGGAAGAAGATATGTGTGGATTAGCTGATATTGTATCAACTTTAATATCTCGATTTTGATCATTGTATTTTGACAATTGTATTGTGGTTGATATTCTTATTTTTAGGTAATACACACTTAAGTATTTAGATGTAAAGGGTCATCACATCTGCAACTCATTCAACCATGGTTCAGAAAAATTACATTATGCACATACACACTTACACAGATAATACATTAGAGAAGAGGACAAGACAAAGAATGGTAAAGCAAATGGAATAAAAAGTTAGCAACTGAAGAATCTGGTTAAAGAGTGTGGTGTAATAAGAAATACATTTGGTCTTGGGGTGTCTGGGTGGTTCAATTGGTTAAGCATCAGACACTTGATTTCAGTTCAGGTCATGATCTCACAGTTCACGGGATTGAGTCCTGAGTCCAGCTCTGCTCTGGGCATGGAGCCTGCTGAAGATTCTCTCTCTCTTCCCCTCTGATCCTCCCCCACACGTACAAGTGCTCTCTCTCTCTCCCTCTCTCTCTCTCTCTCTCGCTCAAAATAAAAAACTTAAAAAAAGAAAGAAAGAAAGAAAGAAAGAAAGAAAGAAAGAAAGAAAGACATTTGGTCTTTGTCTGTGGCTCCTGTCACAGAGCTTCTAAATTCTTGCCATTTTGTCATTCATAAGGAGCCCCTCTTGAGCACATCTGAGTTTATTATGCTAATAAGGTGACTTAGGCTGGGCCCCAAAGATAGCCTCAGGATGGAGCTGGTCACCAGAAAGAACAACTAAATAGAGGGTTGGAAATTTCAGCAACACCCACCAACCTCTGGAAAGATGAGAGGGCTGAGGATTAAGCTCTATAAAAACTTTTTTTTTAATGTTTAATTTGGAGAGAGAGAAAGCATGCATGGGGGAGGGGCAGAGAGAACGAGGGAGACAGAGTCCCAAGCAGGCTTCGTACTGGCAGTGCGGAGCCTGATGTGGGGCTCGAATTCACCAACATTGAGATCATAACCTGAGCCGAAGTTGGGCATGTAACTGACTGAGCCAGCCAGGTGCCCCTTATAAAAACTCTTAAACAAGATTTGATGAGCTCAGGGTTGGTGAAAGCATCCATGTAGTGGGATGGTGGTGCCTCTTAGTTCCATGGAGACAGAAGCTCTTGCCCTCGGGACCCTTCCACATCTCACCCCACATACCTCTTCATCTAGCTATTTGCTTATCGTTTATAATAAACTAGTAAATGGAATATATGTTTCTCTGAGTTCTGTGGGTGACTCTAACAAGGTAATTAAACTTGAGAAGAGGGTCATGAGGACCTTCCATTTATAGCCAGTTGGTCAGAAACAGGTGAATTGTGATTGACTTCTGAAAACAGAGAAACAGTCTTGTGGGACCGAGCCCCTCACTGTGGGATCTGACACTATCTCCGGGTAGACAGTGTCAGAATTGAGCTAAATTGCAGGACACCCAGCTGGTGTTGCAGAATTGTTTAATGTGTGTAAAAGTGTCAGAAGTGAGATGCAGTAGTAGTGTCAAGAGTAAAGAATGCACACAGGAAGTGAGTTTTCCTTTACGGAGGGTATAAAGGAATTCTTTACTCTTCTTGTAACTCTTCTGTAAATCTGTAATTATGTCAAAATAACATTTACTGAAGAAAAAGAACAGGATGGGGAGGAGGAAGTGGCAGAAGAAGAGGAGGAAAATGAAAAAAGTTGCTGTTGGCAGCCATCTTAAGCCATGCTGGGAAAGGCTGTCTCAGAATGGAACAGACTCAGAGGAAGCAGAGCCATGAGGTAGATCTGGGTGACTTTGTGGCAGCCCTACATTAAGCTTTAAATTAGTTAATCTGTTCTTCCCCCTTTAGTTTTCAGCTTATGTGAGTCAAATAATCCTGTTTCATAAGACTTGCTCATGAAATATGTAATAATTCACCACATTCCAGTCGGAAACTACTACACTTCTTATGTTTTCTTTTCTTCTTATTTTTTAAGTTGTTTTCATTCCTAAATAAACAATGAAACTACACAACAGAGTTCAAAGAAGCTACACACTTTGCTGACTTCCATACATATATATGGAAGAGGATGACAGAAATTACTTAGAGAAACACAACCATCAAGAATTACATGACCAACTCAACTACAACACAAAAGCAAGTGACTTGATTTAAAAATGAGCTAAGGACTTAAATAGAAATTTCTCCAAAGAAGAGTGAGCAAAAGATGTATGAAAAGATGCTCAACATCACTAATCATTAGGGAAATGTATATCAAAATGTATATCAATGAGGGACACCTGGCTGGCTCAGTCAGTGGAGTGTGTGACTCTTGATCTCAGGGTTCCAGAAAACCCTGTGCGTTCCAGTCCCATGTTGGGTGGAGATTACTTAAAAATAAAATCCTTAAGAAAAATTTTAAAACTAGAGTGAGATGTCACCTCACACCTATTAGGATGGCTACCATTAAAAACAAACAAAGAAAGAAACAAACAAAATAACAAGTGTTGGTGAAGATGTGAAGAAATTGGAATCCTTGCACACTGTTGGTGGAAATGTAAAATAGTGCAGCCACTGCAGAAAATTGTAAGGCAGTTCCAAAAAAAAAAAAAAAAAAAAAGGCACAAACATAGAATTAGCATATGACCCAGTATATATCCTAAATAATTAAAAGGAACTGAGTAATTGAAGAGTATATATCCAGCATCTTGAAGAGGTATTTATACACTCATGATCATAGCAGCATTGCCTACAATAGCCAAAAGTGGAAGAAGCCCAAGTATCCATCAACAAATGAGTGGACAAACAAAATGTGGAATATTATTCAGCCCTTAAAAAGGAAGGAGATTCTGACATGTGCTAAAACATGAATGAACCTTGAGGACATTATACTGAGTGAAATAAGCCAGTCACATAAGGACAAATACTGTGTGACTCCACTTAGATGACATACCTAGAGTAGTCAAGTTCATAGAAAGAAAACTACAGAAAGTACAATGGAGGTGGGGGGTGCCAGGGGCCAGGGGCCAGGGGGAGGGGATAATGGGGAGTTAGTGGTTAATAGGTGCAGGTTTCAGATTTGCAAAATGAAAACATCTCTAAGGGTGGAAGATGTTGGCTGCACAACTATATGAATGAACTTAATGCCACTGAAATGTATATTAAAAAATGGTTAAGATGGCAAATTTTATGCTGTTTTTTTTTTTTACCAGAATAATAACAATTAAAAAAAAAAGAGTTATAAAGACAAAGAACTTGCTGTAGGACAGACTAATTTACGTAATTGGGGCAGAAAATGGCTACCATAAAAAAATAAATAGATGACCAAAGGAAGTGAAAATTTATAAATCCTAAGGAAAAGTAAATTTATTGTAAAAATCTGAGATAAATCTATGTAGAAAATGTAGCAGAAAGTCAGAAAAACTTGAAAGGTATTTTGTCCCTGAGACATTGGTGCTCTAAGATTGTAAGCAAAGGATTACTAAATATGGATCCCTGGGCATAGATTCTCTTTGTTATTCTAGAAGTTCTAGGAGAGATTACCTCCTCCAACATACTCCTCCAATCTTCCCATTGATGCCTAAAATTGCAGTCTTTGAGGTTTATTACTTTGATATAGGTTTTTTTTTTTTCTCCTCTGTCCTAACCTTGGCCCTAAATTCCAGCACTACATTACAAAAGCCCATTAAACATTCTTCACCAGTTCTTCAAACCAGTATGTCCAAATGAATTATCTTCTCTTCAGAAGTCACTCCCTTACTTCCTGCCATTTCTGCCAATCACTTCCCTTTTGCCCCCAAATCTTGGAGTAATTTTTCCTCCTCCATCTCCTGTGCCCTTGTACCCACTTGGTGATTCAGTCCTGATATGTCTCCCTCCCTGACTCTCATTACGGTCCCTTCTTTCCATCCTCATTACCACTTCCCTCTGTCTATTCACTCCTAGGTTGCTGTAGCAAATCCAAACTGGCTCTCCTCATCCAGCCTCTCCCCTGCCTTATAAGAGGAAGACTAAACACATGTTGACAAGCACCAGGAAAGCAGGAAATAAGGAAGGAAGGGAGAGAAGGAGGGATGGAGGGAGGATAGGAGGAAAACAATATTGGAAAAATTTCAAGAACTTGAAGATAAAATCAAAAGATTCATCATGAGACTTTTTTCCCCCACGTTCATGTGGCCCCAGGGTCAGACTATAAGTCTGGGGGACAGAGTCATGGCAAGACATGCATTTAGAAAGTTTCTTCCCCTCTTTGGCCGAGTTTTAGTTGAAAGGAATGCAGCTGAAACTGTAACCAAAGGTGGCATTACACTTCCAGAAAAATCTCAAGGAAAAGCATTGCAAACAACAGTTGTAACTGTTGGATGGAGCTCTAAAGGAAAGCGGGGAGAGATTCAATCAGTTAGCATGAAAACTGGAGATCGAGTTCTTCTCCCAGAATACAGAGGCACCAAAGTAGTTCTAGATGACATGGATTCTTTTGTAGAGACTGTGACCATTCTTGGGAAGTATGTAGACTGAAATGAATCACTGAAATGGCATCGAATGAAGCTGCCCATTCCAGTGAAGTTGTGAGATTTTTCATTAGACAAATAATTCTCATGTCTCTCTTTTATAATAAACCAATGGTGTTCAAAACAAACAAACAAAAAGATTCATGAAGAGAAAAATATAAAAGCTACATTCCTTAACAAATTCCATTCCTCAAACACAATCCTTGTACAGATATTTTTATATATTTCCCCCACAATTTCCTAAGCTTATAATAGACACTTCCTAATAGTCCAGCCAGACAACAGTTTATGAATCCTTATAATTAAATAAAGCCTAGAAGAATCAGTTCCAATATCTAGAACATAGTGTGGGATTTTCTGTCAAAAAATCTCTCCAAGAACTACCAGCCTTTTAGAAGACAGGATGTCTTAATAGGGTCATTATACAAATATTATTGTTTAATAATAATTTTATAAGTTCTGATCTAAATTTGTTCTCTGTATCATCAGACTGACCCTTAAGTAAAACTTGAGGGAAACGGAAGTTCAGCTCAAGAGAAGAAAAAAATCAACAACAATAGTGTCTACAGCACAATAGGCTGACTCAAAGGAAAGTAATCTGTCCCTCACTGGGGTAGTCAAGCTAACACAGGATGAGTATTTGTCAGGAAATAGTAAAATGGATTTAAGCATTAATTAATGGAGAGAAATAAGTGAACTCCTTATTCAACGGTTTCTCAAACCAGCCAATCTACACAATCACTTGGAGAGCATGTTAAAATTCAGATTCCTGGGGCACCTGGGTGGTTCAGTTGGTTAAGCGTCTGACTCTTGATTTTGGCTCTGGTCATGATTTCATGGTTGTGAGATGGAGTCCTGAGTCAGGCTTTGTGCTGAGTGTGGAGCTTGCTTGAGTTTCTTTCTCTCTCTCTCTTTCTCTCTCTCTCTCTCCCTTTGCCCCTCCCCAAACTGCACACACTCTCTCACTGTCTCAAAAAAAATTTTTTTTAAATAAAACTCAGACTCCTTGGCCTCACTTGTAGAAATTCTAATGTAGTAGGTCTGGGATAGAGCCTGGCATGTATATTTTTACAGAGATCCTCAGAAGGTTCTAACATAAAGCTGGCTTTGGGATCCCCTACTTTATATTGGTTTCTCAAACTGAAGAATACAGTCCCCCCCAATATGTCCATAGAATACACCTTTTTTAGGGGTCTTAATTACATAAGCATTATGTTCAAAGAATTATTTTTACTTAGTCTTGGACGGTGACTTTTGGATATGCCATAATTACATGTAGTAACACAAATGGCAGTGTAAATCATGTCTACCGTTCTGATCTCAAGGGTAGGGCTAGGCCCAGAATTGTTTGTGGTTTTTTTTTTTGTTAATATTCTAACATTTGGAGGCAGTATTGCCTAGATCAGTGGTTGTCAAACTTTGGTCTATGGCAGAATTACCTGGAAGGCTGGTTAAAACTCTGGTGGTTCCAGGGCACCTGGGTGGCTCAGCTGGTCAAGAGTCCAACTTCAGCTCAGGTCATGATCTCATGATTAGTGAGTTCGAGCCCCACATCGGGCTCAGTGCTGACAGCTCAGAGCCTGGAGCCTGCTTCGGATTCTGTGTCTCCCTCTCTCTCTGCCCCTCCCCAACTCATGCTCTGTCTGTCTCTCTCTCAAAAACTAGTAAACATTTTTTTAAAAAAGCAAAAACAAACAAACAAACAAACACTCTCTTGTGGTTCCCATCCCCTGACCCAGAAAATCTGGGGTGGGGTCTGGGAACTTACAGTTCTATCAAGTTTCCAGGTAAATGATGGCACTGCTGGTCTGGGAGCCACATTTTGAGAACCATTGACTTTTTTTTTTTTTAAGTTTATTTATTTATTTATTTATTTATTTATTTATTTATTTATTTACTTTGAGAGAGAGAGAGAACACGCAGACAGCAGAGGAGGGGCAGAGAGAGAAGGAGAGGATCTCAAACAGGCTCTGAGCTGTCAGCTCTGACCTCAACATGGGGCTCGGCTCGCATTTACACGAGATCGTGACCTGAGCTCAAACCAAGAGTCAGACGCTCAACTGCCTGAGCCACCCCGGCACCCCAACCATTAGCTTTTTGATTACAATCGCAGGCTTCTGGGCCAGACTCAGTGGGTTAACCTCTAGGTTCACCATCTTTTTGTTGTGTGACCTTGGGGATATTCAACATTTCCATGCCTCAGTTGCTTTCTATGTAAAATGGGGATAACAATGGCATCTACTTTAGGGGGGGTTACGGGGAGGATTAAATACATTTATCCACAGGAAGTATGGACACACCATGTATCCATAAAGTACCCACCACAAAATACTTTTCCTCATAAAAAAATGGATACAGCAGATGGTGAATACTCATATGTTTGGTATTAATTCAGAACATGTTTTGTGAGCCAGGTATTATACTGCAAATGCATATTATAAGACATGCAAGATCCATAGATCTTTCACACTCCTAATGGCTGAGTCTAGAAGAAATTGAACTTTTTTAAACAAATTTTTAATGTTTATTTTTGAGAGAGAGACAGAGTCAGAGTGTGAGTGGGGAAGGGGCAGAGAGCAAGAGGGAGACACAGAATCGGAAGGAATCCGAGCCCGTGGTGGGGCTTGACCCCATAAACCATGAGATCATGACCTGAGCCGAAGTCGGATGCTTAGTGGACTGAGCCACCCAGGTGCCCCAGAAATTGAAGTTTTTTTATTTTTTATTTTTTTATTTAAAAAAAAAATTTTTTTTAACTTTTATTTATTTTTGAGACAGAGAGAGACAGAGCATGAACGGGGGAGGGTCAGAGAGAGGGAGACACAGAATCTGAAACAGGCTCCAGGCTCTGAGCTGTCAGCACAGAGCCTGACGCGGGGCTCGAACTCACGGACCGCGAGATCATGACCCGAGCCGAAGTGGGCCGCCCAACCGACCAAGCCACCCAGGCGCCGCAGAAACTGAAGTTTTTGATTTAATTTCTCAGTAATTAGCTGTGAAATTCTCATGTCTCTTCATGTTTGTCTTTTCATATTTCTCTAGTGATGATCATGGAGCCTGGCAATACCAAGCAAGTGCATTAGGAAAAAAGTATTATGATAGAAATACAGCAAGCACCAGCTCTTTTACAAAATACCATTTTATTGGAAAAGCTAGCTTTTTGGCAGTTAGAGTTTAATTTCCTAGTTGAACAGAAGGTGGCAGCACCACACGGCAATTTTGCAGGAGCGTATTGCTCTGCGCCGCCTCTCCCCTACGCCCCAACGTGGCTGGCTTTTTGCATTTTGAACCCATTTCCCGGGTCTCAGATTCTTATCCTTTTTTAGGCTTTAGAACATCAGTGGACCAAGACCCCTTCCTGTTGGTTAGTTTATGGGTTAAAAAAAGTTTTACCTCTCCGACAGACTAACCTGAAGTGCGACTCTTAACAGGTCCCTGTGCCCCTCTTGCGCCTCAGTTTCCCCTGTGTGAAACGAGGACAGGGGAACTGGGGCTCTCTGAGGTCATCAGCCTCGACAGCCGGAGGTTCCAAGTTCAGGGTCAGGGCTAGTCGGAGGTGTCCAGCAGGTGGGTGGGTTCGTGCTCCCCAGGAGATTGGGCTACAGGAATTCAGGATGGCGGGTCGGCGCCAGAGTGTGCAGGCGACAGGCACTGCGTCCTCTGGAGCATCCTGTTTACTGGGCGTAAGAAATGTGAAACGTCGTGCGCTGTATTAAGTATAATAAAGCAGGAGATTCGGGGGAAAGTTACATCAATTTTTAACATAAAGCTGATGGCATCAACGAAATTACATACCTCCAGTAACTTTTTAAGAGGGCCACCTGTCCACTGTCTTCTGTCTTTAGGGAGACTTCGGTGGAGACTGTCGCTTTGGGCAACTATTTTGTTTAATTGAAGCTTAACGGGTTTTAGGGCAACAGAAACTTCTTTTGGAGAAGGATGCTCTGGCGCCCTCTGGTGACGCATCCTGAGTAAGACATCACTCCCCTCCCAACTCCTTCGTTTCAATCGTTCACACCAAATAATCCGGTTTTTGCCTTTAGGGTTCTATGTCCCTTGGCTTCTGGATTATTAATTTTACAGCTAACTCTATGATCCTCCAAGAAGAGGTTACAAGATTTCACGTTGGTTATATGGACTGCAAGCCAGCTTAGAGCAGAAGTACTAATAAAGTAACTCGGTTGGACAGCCAATCTTTGGTTTGGGGTCATTTCATAGGAAAACAACGTGCCTGCCAGAGCTGGTTATCAGTCTGAGCTCGGAGTGGGGCGTCGGAGAGGAGCCTCTCATTTTCCATGCTTGTGGTTTAGGTCGGTGGCTCTCTGGAATCCCCTTGTCCTTTCCACATAGGGTGATGAGGCGTCCACCTCGGTTCATGTTTGAGATCCCAGTTCTTCACAGGATGGCTCCTCTTGGGCCCTGACATCTTTCTTAGCAAGCTTGGTGAGTAAGAGGCCAGATACTTCCTGATCTTTGTGCCTGGAATTGTTACTAGCAATACCAGTATTTCTCCAGGGACCAAATGCATCGGTGCCTCCTGGGATGCTGCTTACATTCACACCCGTTGGGTCCAGCTCTGGACTCACTATGTTAGAATCTCTGAAGGTAGAGATAAAATTGTGCATTTTAAACCAGATCCCTAAGTGGTCATGAAGCAAGCCAAGATTTAGGAATTGCTTCATAGACTTGTGACTCATCATCATGATATCTTCTGTCCACCTAACAGATGTATTTCTGCTGTCACTTCCCCACCCTGCCGCCAACAGGATTGCACCTTCTTAGATCCGAGCCCCAGCCAGGGTGCACAAGCCTGAGCCTCCTGGCTCCAGTCAGAGTAAATTTCCCTGGTCTTTTCTGGGCCGCATTTTTCTTCCATCAAGCTAGTGAGTCTGAGGTTGCAACGAGACTCTTTGCAGAGCAACTTGAAATTATACGCCTAATGTTAAAATAAAATGTCAAGGATTAAGAAATTACAAAAGCATATGTAATTTGATATCTACATATACACAGAATCATTCACATTTAGGCAAAAGAAAGCTACCTACCAAAACAATGGTGTGGTGTTTTGGTAGCTTTGTTCAGCTGGGACACCTTTTGTCTCTATCTGTGTCTGTTAGAAACAGTGAGGTGAGGGACCCGAAGCCCACCCTAGGGTCAGGGACTCAGCATCAGGAAGGACAAAGCCCAACTCCTTTCCCAGGGCATCAGTCCCTTTCCCATGCATGCACTCAGAAGACATCATCTTAGATACAGACTTTGCAGCTGCCTGGCCTTGAATCTGCAGGTGTACTGTTCATCTGTGTACCCAAATGCTTCCTTGCCCAGCAGGGTTCAGATGCGTCAGAGAACAAAATAGCCTACCAGTTCACTAACACCAGTCAGTAGTGTTATGAGCACTGAGGCCCACATCTCAGACTCTAGAGCAGTGCTGACCAATACAGTCGCCACACGTGGCCACTGAGCACTTGAAATGTGGCTCACGCGGCATGGGCTTTAAGTGGGAAACCCACACCAGATTCTGGACACATAGTAAGAGTGTTAAATATCTCATTCGTAATTACAAATAAATATTGATTGCATATTGGAATGATAATATTCTGGATATACTGGGTTAAATAAAATATAGTACTAAAACTAATTTCAGTTAGGGGCGCTTGGGTGGCTCAGTCAGTTAAATATAAGACTTTTTTTTTAATGTTTATTTATTTTTTACTAAGAGAGAGAGAGAGTGAGCAGGGGAGGGGCAGAGAGAGAGGGAGACACAGAATCCAAAGCAGGCTCCAGGCTCTGAGCTGTCAGCACAGAGCCTGACTTGGGGCTGGAACCCACGAACCATGAGATTATAACCTGAGCCAAAGTCAGACGCTTAACCGACTGAGCCACCCAGGCGCCCCAAGGGTAAGACTCTTTTTAAAATTGTTTTTAAGTTTATTTATTTATTTTGAGAGAGAGACAGGGACAGCAAGAGTAGGTAAGGAGCAGAGAGAAAGGGAGAGAGAGAGAGAGAGAGAATCCCAAGCAGGGCTCAAACTCATGAAACTGACATCATGACCTGAGTCAAAACCAAGACTCGGACTCAACCAACTGTGCCACCCAGGCACCCCTAAGCATCAGACTCATGACACCACGTCATGATCTCAGGGTCATGCGATTGAGCCCCACATCGGTCTTGCACTGACAGCACAGAGCCTGCTTGGGACTCTCTCTCTTCTCTCTGCCCTTCCCCCATGCATGCGTGCACATGCTCTGTCTCTCAAAATAAATAAGTAAACTTTAAAATCTTAAAAAAACAAACTAATTTCAGTTATTTGTCCTTTTGAAATTTGGCTGCCAGATAATTTAAAATTATATAACATGGCTTAGACCCTACTGATCTGAACCTGTGGTATTTATCTGATGGTCCCTATTGTAACTAACCTTTTGGAGGCTTTCCCACTCCCCTAAGCTACATGATCTGTCTGGTTCCTTCCAGTTCTTCCCCTTCTGGCCAGCCCTATCCTATTGCCCATGGTTGCTGTCATGTTAGAGCCTTGCTAGAATGCCCCAGGTGGCTCATTCCATGTTGCATAACTCTAGCTGTCAGAAGATTCTTTCATATATAAGCCAAAATATGCTTCCCTGGGACAGTTTTCTGTGAGAATAAATCAGTCATGGTTAACAACTAGATAATAACAAATTTATGCCATTTATTTAACCGATTCCCTATTGCTGGCTATTAAGCTTATTTTCAGGTTTCTAAAAATTGTGTTATGATAATTATGTTTATCGTTAAATGTTATTTTTTTTAAGTTTATTTATTTTAAGACAGAGAGAGCAGGGGAGGGGCAGAGAGAGAGGAAGAGAGAGAATCCCAAGCAGGCTCCACGCCATCAGAGCAGAATCTGACCCGGGGCTCCATCTCATGAATGTGAGATCATCACCTGAGCCAAGATCAAGAGTCAGACGCTTAACTGGACTGAGCCATTTAGGTGCCCTTCCTTTATTTTCATTTGTCTTCTCTTAAAATGGAGAAGGAAGCAGTTGGATCCTGGGTATCCTGGGGACCCATGATGGGCAAGTTTGCCCACCCTGGAAAGGGTGGACACTGAGACCTTGGGCTAGGCTGCAGAACCCAGTCTTCTAAGACCTGCTGGCGGAGGCAACAGACGAGAAACGACCACTTTCTCCTTCTTATAAGGAAATCCCAACTTCTCCTCCGCAAGCCCTCAGGTTCATTTCCTTCTGTTGTCTCTCTATCTCAATTTAACAGTGCTTTGAGTATAATTGGCACTGTACAAATGCTTGTTGAGTGAATGAATTAATAAATGAAAATATCCATGGGTGAACACTTACCCTGGAAATACCTGGGTAGGCTTGTTAAAGCAGCACTGAAGGTTTTCATCCATGTGAACGGCTTAGCACAAATAGCCAATGACAGTGTAGCACAAACACTCTTGGGATATTATGGAATCAGATATTGTTAGAGCTGAAAGAAGCCTAGAGCTTTTCATGTCCCAAGGTCCCATCCTGGGAAATACCATTAGGATTCAGATGTATTTATTTAGCTTGCATAGTCTTGTTGCTGTCGATGCTGGTTTTTACTTTTTTTTTTTTTTTTTGTTTTTTAATTAAAAAATTTTTTTAAACTTTACTCATTTTTGAGAGACAGAGAGAGACAGAGAGTGAGCGGGGGGAGGGGCAGAGAGAGAGAGAGAGGCCCAGAAGCCCAAGCAGGCTCCAGGCTCTGAGCTGTCAGCACAGAGCCTGACGTACAGGGCAGCACAGAGCTTCGACCCCACGGACTGCAAGATCATGACCTGAGCCGAAGTCAGACGCTCAACCGACGGAGTTAGCAGGGGCCCCTGGTTTTTACTTTTGAGTTAGTTACCAACATATAAATGTTGGGAGATTTCACAGAAAGTGTTTGGGGCTTTTTTTTTTTTCCCCCTTGACTGGAAAATCTGGTACCAGTAGGTCCGTAGCTACCCACAGCCTGGGCTGAGTAGTTGCTGCCATCTTTGAGACAGGTTGTGTCCTATCCATCCAGGGCAGCCCCTGGCACTCACATGGGATTTGTCCAGCCTTGCTACAGGTGGCATTTGTGATGCCTAAGCTAGTTTAATGCCACCCTACAACCCCATTTTGTAGACAAGGTGACTGAGCCCACTGAATTTACTCCTTTGCTTGACTTTGGCCTCATCCCTGCAATATCTTCCCTCCACTGCCAGAGTCATCCCTGGAAGATACAGATTGGACTAGGTCACACTCCAGCTTAAAATCCTTCAGTGGCTCCTTACTACCTAAGGATCCCAGTCTTATGTTTACCAGATTCCTCAATGCAAAGCTTGTTTTACCAATCTTAACTCTGACAACTCTAACTCACCAGGCACACTGAATATCTTCATGTTCCTCTGTTCTGCCATACCCTCTTGTGCCTCACTGTCTCCATACATGCTGTTCCCTTTGCCCAGAATGATCTTCCTTATCCTCATTTGTTTGACAAACTCTTATTCGTATTCAATATTTAGCTCAGGCACCTGTGGTTATCCCTGTGAATCCCTCCATCCTCACTTCATTATCTCTGCCATGGGACTCCGTTCACACTTCCATTTATAGCTCTTGGAACAATTTATGAAGATTTCCCCACCAGAGTATGTGGACCACAAATCATTAATTTTTATCCTTAACATTTATCCCAGTGCTCAATAAATGTTGAATGAATATAAGAATGACAGCTTTGCTCTAGGTGACTTGTTGGTGACATAGATGTGATAAATTATGGTCTTTCCATGATTCCCTGTAGGGTTATGACTGGAGTCCTTTGCAAACTTGAGAGAGTGCAGAGACGAGCGACATTCTTCTTACATTACCAGACTGTCTCAATTATTGACAAAGTACGTCTTAGAGGTGGCCATGAGTGAGCCCCATCACATCCCTTCCTACTGTGGCCCACACTGTCAGCTCACATTTGGGCTACAGCCACGGTTCCTCCTTCCTAACGGCACCAGATTTTGTTTATAAGGATACCTCTCTCCTTACGGTCACAATGCTCCCAGTTCTAAGAACGGACCTGATTCTTCCACGGATAATCTCACGGCGCCTGGTCAATGAGTAGTTATGAATGAGCTGGAGAATCAATTCTGGCCAATGAGACAGGAGGGGAAGTATATGAGGAAGCTTCTGGAGAAATTTCCCTCAATCCTAAGAGGCAGCTGTAAGAGAAGTCATCCCTGCCCCACTTGACAATTCCTGTGAGAATGTGAATACAAGAGTTGCTGCTGCTGTCTTATTATGAGCATGAAGATGAAGTCAACCCCAAGGACTTCAGAAGAGAACGATGGAAAGAATCCAGGTCCTTGATTGCACATTGAGCTGTAGAACTGACCAGTCTTGAAGCGCTCCTTACCTTAGCTGAGACGTTGAGTAATGCAAAATAATGCATTTTCTTATTTTTTTAATGTTTATTTATTTTTGAGAGAGAGAGAAAGAAACAGAGGACAAGCAGGGGAGGGACAGGGAGAGAGGGAGACATAGACTCAGAAGCAGGATCCAGGCTCTAAGCTGTCAGCACAGAACCCAACTTGGGGCTCGAACCCACAAGCAGTGAGATCATGACCTGAGTCGAACTTGGATGCTTAACTGACTGAGCCACCCAGGCACCCCTGCATTTTCTTATTTTTAATCCAATTTGATTTAGACTTTCTGACACTTGCAATTTAAAACATCCACATGATACAACTCCAAAACAGGGGAGGAGTCTTGTTCGTAACCATTTATTACTTTCTTTATAGCCCTAGGATATTTTTGTATATTGTTTTTGATGCTTGAAGACCAACTTTTCATTAACTGTCTGACATGAGGGTGATGTGACTTGAAAAGGACATTTTAGGAATCAGCTACTCTTTAGTTCTCATTTCCAACACAAATAAATGGCACAAAATTGTATTCGTTGGGATAGGATAATATAGGATAGGATAGGATAGGATAGGATAGGATAGGATAGGATAGGATAGGATAGGATATTCTCTATCGGATGAAATAACAAACCTTGAAATCTCAGAGACTTAGCACACATTAAAAAGAATACATTTCTCACTAGCAAAAAAATGGATTCAGGTGAGCCAAAGATGTCCTCCATCTGGTAAGTCCAGAATTCAAGCTTTTTCTATCTAGAAATGCTGCCTTTTCAGTCTGAGGCTTCCAAGGTCACCATGATGGGGAAGCAAGTACATGGAGATAGCACACTAACTCTTAAACATCTTCATCCAGAAGTGACACATGCCATCTTTCATTGGCAAAAACTAGACACCCATCTAGCCTACAGCTAGGAAGTACAGTTTCTCCTTATTCCTGGAAAGGAGGACCAGATACAAATAAGTCCTTTCGATCTCTATCTGTATAATATATATATTTCTGTGTAAAACATATACTTCTGTGTAATCAGATCAGCAATGCTTATTCTGTTCCATGTGTAAGTAAAGGAAACAACTGTTATCCAAAAGGCATTTTAGTAATTTATTTGTTAAAGTGGGCTTCTCTCCTCTGAGAAGTAAAAATTATTACAAAGATTGCCTTTAATTACATCCACTTTTTAAAAACTAAATATGGGAATTCAACAGTACTGTTGTTTCACACTAAAATGGCAATCTTTAAAAAGAGGTACTATGAAAGGAAAAAAAAGGTATATTCTTCAAAAATATGAATGTCATAAAAGACAAAAGCTAATGGTGAACAGTTCCAGATTAAAGGAGACTAAAGACACATGACAACTAATACGACATGTGATCCTGGTTTGGAATTGGTACTAGAAGAAATCATGGTATAAAGAACATTATTGGGTCAATTGGCAAAACTGGAATATAGGCAATGGATAAGATAAAAGTATCTTCGTTAAACTTACCTAAGCTGCTAACAGTACTATGGAAATATAAGAGAATATTCTTATTCTTGGGAAATACACACCGAAGAATTGGGGGAAAAGGCTCATGAAATATGCAACTTAGTAGAAAAAAATTATGTACCATGGTCATGAGCCATAACATTCAATATTGTTAAATGTCAATTCCTGCCAAATTGATATAGAGATTCAATTGCAATTTCAATAAAAATCCTAATAAGCTCTTCTGTAGAAAATGCCAAATTTATCTGAAAATGTATGTAACATAGAATATCCAAAACAAATTTGAAAAAGAATAACAAAACCGGAGGACTTAACACTAGCTGACTTCAGTATTTAGTACAAAGCTGCAATAGTGAAGACAATGTTGGATTGTTGTAGGGATAGACATATAGACCATTGGAGCAGAATAGAGACTTCAGAAATAGATCAGTACACTCAACTGATTTCACCAAGGCAATTCAATTCTACTGGGTACAGGCATGAAGAGAGTGCAGAGTCATGTCAAGTAGGAACTTTCCAGGGTCCCAATAGGAAACAAATGGCACACTCAAATTGTGATTGGTTGGTTTAATAAAGGGGCTATTTAAAAGATGATGGAAATGATATATTAAAAAAAAAAAAAAAAAAAAAAAGAGGTTAGAGTGGGAGAGAGCCAAAGCATAAGAGACTCTTAAAAACTGAGAACAGGGGCGCCTGGGTGGCTCAGTCGGTTAAGCATCTGGCTTCGGCCCAGGTCATGATCTCGTGGTTTGTGAGTTCAAGCCCCACATCAGGCTCTGTGCTGACAGCTCAGAGCCTGGAGCCTGCTTCGGATTCTGTGTCTCATTCTCTCTCTGCCCCTCCCCCACTTGTGCTCTGTCTCTCAAAAATAAATCAATGTAAAAAAATTAAAATAAAAACTGAGAACAAACTGAGGGTTGATGAGGGGTGGGAGGCAGGGAGGGTGGTAGGTGATAGGTATTGAAGAGGGCATCTTTTGGGATGAGCACTAGGTGTTGTATGGGAACCAATTTGACAATAAATTTCATATATTAAAAAAATAAATAAAAAAAAAAAGATGATGGAAATGACCCACTGCCAATTGCAGGGCTTGAGCCTTAAGGTCTGTCAGCTTCTGCCTTTGTAACTTTGGGAGTTCTTGAGTCACCAGGTCCAGTTACTCTGAGGGAGAGACCATGGGGAAAGAACTTGTGGAGGTGGGGGGCCATACAAAAAGGATGAGGCTCTTGATTCCTTGGGGAGAGAGAGAAATCTCACCTTCCCAGAATCCCAGTCTTCCTGCTGTCTCCACCAGACGTGGGAGTGAAGATGTCTTGGACATTCCAGCCTCGGTCACCATGTGACTGCAGCTTTATGAGAAACTACTGGTGAGACCAGTGAAAGAATCATTCAGCTGAGCTTTGGTCAATGGTGATGGTTCTAAGTCAGTCAGTTGTTTTCTTTAAATTTTTTTGATTAAGTTTATTTATTTATTTTGAGAGAGAGCAAGTGGGGTAGTGCAGAGAGAGAGAAGACAGAGAGAATCCCATGCAGTCCCCACCCTGTCAACGCAGAGCCTGATGCGGGGCTCGAACTCATGAACTGTGAGATCATGACCTGAGCTGATAACTGACAGAGCCACCCAAATGCCCCAGTCAGTCAGGTTTTTGATAGATAACTAAAGTAGCCACCAGGCAGCAACTCCCCAGAGAGGGAGCCTGGCAATAAATATTTCAACCTCACCCTTCTCACTCCCTCTAGTCTCCTTTTTGGTGTTCCCCATAATTTGAACCCAGTCAGAAGCAGAAGGCAAGGGAGCCTTCCATGTTGTCCATTAAGGTTAGCCTCTCAAGACACAGAGCAGGGGAGAGGAGACTCGAGATTGGATCTGGAGAGGCGGACAGAAGATGTTCAGCAGGCTCCAACTCCTTCCCCTTTCAGCATCAACTCTTGCTCTTAGTGGCGGTGAAAATCTGTCTCCCTGTTATAGGAGACATTCAAAGTCCTCCAAGTTCCATGTTGGGAAAATGTCTGTTCAGTCATAGTTCCACCTGAAACCCGAAATATTAGCTAGCACTGGTGTTCTTCATATCAGATGGCTAGGATGAGGGTGTGGAAAAGTAATTAATTAATATGAAACATAGCTATTACCATCCCTGCTTCTGTGACTGACCCTGAGGTCTAAGCAGGTGGTGATCGTATATATTTTCTTCCACATTCACCTCATGTTTCTCTTACCCTCTGATAGCACCTCAGCTGGATGGAGTTCTTTTTCTGGTGGGGAGTGGGGGGGGGCAAGCCTTCATTTTTATGGGCTTGGAGTCCTTGTTGGTCTTGTTTTACTCTGTTGCTACCACTTCCCATTGAGGACAAGGACAATTGGACAAGTAAGTACTAGGAGGCACCCCACAAACCCTCTGTGCTCTTTTTTTTTTTTTTTAGTGTTTATTTACTGAGAGAGAGAGAGACACGCATGCACACACTCCCATGAGATAATGTGAAGTCAAAGCATATGTTTCCATCCCCTGACCACCGGAAGGGAAAGAAAACATAATTACTTTTGAAAGCCCAGGACAGATTTTTAATTTAATTTAATTTTTTAAAAATGTTTATTTACATTTAGAGAAAGGGTGTACATGTGTACATGTGCATGCCAGCAGGGGAGGGGTGGGGGGGGTGGCGGACAGCGGATCTGAAGCAGGCTCTGCACTGTCAGTACAGAGCCTGATCCAGGACTTGAACTCACAAACGCGCGATTGTGACCTGAGCCAAAGTGGGATGCTTAACCCATTGGGCCACCCGGGTGCCCCTCCTCTGTGCTCCTAATATAGTTCTGTGCCACCCTTGTGTAGCGGCAACCCAATCTCTCCCTGGTAATCAGGATCAGTGACCCCAGTCAGCACAATAGCCCCATTCTTTGCATTGCTCCCTCAGGCACTAGGATCTTTAAATCCACAGAGGCCAAGGTCACAGGGACAAAAAGCAAAAATTCTTCAAGTGTATCATGTAATAGAGAGATCAATCACTTCCAGCTCCAATCCTTGGTTCCCACACCCGGGCGTTCTGGCTAGGAAAAATAAGGCACCATATATCGGTCCCTGGCTAAAAGCATATCTTAAGTTTATAGACCAGCAGCCTCACCTCACAGGGTGTTGTCTCCCAGCCAGTGTCAGGACTAAGTCTTCAGCAGCAATTCCACTGTTCGGTCAAAGCAACTACTTCCATGTGATGGAAAAGTTCACAGATGCTGAGTCCATTGCCCCACTTCTTTTGCCTAGTCTTGGGCAATGTTGTGTGGGACTTGATGGCGGTAGATAAGATGTTCCAAGAGTCCAAAAACTGGTGGGACTGGCAAGAGCACTGAGATCTTGCCACTGATTTTCCAAAATTAATCTTTCCAAGTCCCTGACCGATTGATTTATGGTCCATGTGTTATTATAGCTCTGTACATCAGCCTACCTCTTCTCCCACATGAAATGGACAACCAGATGTGGCATCCAGAGTTCTGTCCATAGGGATTTCCCTTTACCTTTGTCTTTCTGGCAGAGTGTTAATGTAGCAGCCACCCACTTCCAGCCGGTGATGGTGCAACAGGTAGATCCTTCAATAAATCTAGCTCCTGTTTTTCCCTCTATTAACTGGCTGCATGGAACTCCTCACAGCGCCCTGGCGTGGACTGAGAAAGAGGCAAAAAAGCCATAGGAGCAGTGGCATGGGAGTCTGTGCCATCTGCTTATGTGGGTGACTTGTGTCTTCCAGACCTGCGTATGAGACCGAGCATGCCATTTCTACTTTACAAGAAATCTGCTAGGCATGTCTTATTTTGACGTTTTGATGGAATATATAATACCTCCCACTCCCCAGTTCATGGTGGGGAGTTTGGTGTCATAGTTGAATGCCAGGGCCCAATGGTAATCTGGGAATTATTTATTTGTTTGTTGTTAAATAGAGAATAGTTGAAGGCCTTTCCTGAGCTGAGTCCTTCCAACAGGGGATGTAGCCCATGATGACTTCTTAGAGAGGGAGCTGGAGGAGTGAGTATCTTAACCTCAGTCTCCTCCCTCCCTTTGATCTCCATGGACTGAGATCCAGAGGACAAGGGGTTCACTGAAGACTATAGACCATATATGTCTGGATCTAGAGGGGCAAACAGAAGGTAACCTGCATCAGGTGAATATAGGGGTATTAAGAATTAAGGGATTAAGAATAAAGTGACATATCATTACATCTAAGTGGTGTAAGGGGGCCGATGAGGACATGCAAAGAGGAGGCAGTGAGAAAATGCAGGACCTATACCTATGGGTCCAAATGCAGGTTACAAAGTATTAAAGTGAGGTTACTAGAGCAAGTTGGAAAGAGAGAAGGTGCCTGTCAGAGAAGGGAACTGCTCAAAGTAGAAATTCTGTGTGAAACATTGGTTATAGTTCAATGGAACTTTCTGCGATGATGGAAATATTCTATATCAGTCCTGTCCAGTACGGTAGCTATTGGCCACATGTGAGTATAGAGCACTTGACATGTGGCGAATGTGACTGAGACCCCAAATTTTAAATTTTATTTAATATTAATTAATTTACATTTAAATAGCCACATGAAGTTAGTGGCTACTGAACTGGACAGTACAGGTCTAGAGTTTGATCGTAACAGCTGTTTTATGGGGGGAGTGCAATCCTAGGGCAACAAAGAGTGATGGAAAAGAGGAAGGAGCAGAGGCAAACATAACATAGCTGGTCACAGCTTCACAAGAAAACACACCAGTTGCTGGGCCACACAGGATGTCTCTGGAGATGCCGTGTAGCACGGTTGTACATGGGCACAACCCATCATGGGGAGGAAGGGAGATGCACTCAACTACTGGCTCCTTGCCATCTCCTGCCTTCCATTGTCCAATGCCCTTCACGGGGCATTAATTACCCCACTATGAGCTGTGCAGGGAAAATGGCACAGTGCTTCATCTAATCTTGAAGTGGTGGGAGGAGCCAGTCAATGGGTCACTTTGGACCTGGGTGCTGGAGCTGCTGCTTCATGAGTGGGTGTGAGGGAGGTCAGGCTAAAGCCAGGCCCTCATCCTGGGGGAGTCTGAGTCAGCTGGGATGTCAGGAGATTAGGGGAGCTCACCAAGTAAGAGGCCAAGGTTGGGGTGTGGGGTCAGAGGGGCCTGACCTGAGGTCTGGGGGGGGGGCATAAATTCAGTTTGGTATATTGTGAGTGACCCTGGGGAGGTCACCTGGCACTTCAAACCTTGGTTCTCTCTTCTACACAGTGGGTAACAGTACCTACCTCACATGCTGGCTCATATTATTCATATGGATTACCCAGTATTATTACAAGCACTTTGTAACAATAGGCGAGGAAGCTATCATTCTTGTCGTTTCACAGAAATGAACACTGAGGCTAAGAGAGATTAAATGAAAATACTTATTAATGGCAGAACCAGAGTACGTCTGACTCAGCCTCTTACTCTTTCCACTAGATTACACTTCCCCTTGGGATTTCACCAGAGGACTGAATTTCAAAGCTCTAAGAGAAAGATTCAAGCATGAAAGTGAGCTAAAAGTTATATACAGGTGCAGATACTATAAAGGGTAAAATGTGTGTCCAACAACATGCAATCCTAAAATTTCTTAATTGGCTTTAATAAAGTAAAATGTGCTCTGAAAGCAGTTTGCAAATATAGTTTTCTTAAAGATTTTGTTTGTAAGTAATCTCTACGCCCAACGTGGGGCTGGAACTCACAACCCCGAGATCAACAGTCACATGCTCTACTGACTGAGCAAGCCAAGTGTCCCACAAATATAGTTTTAGAAGCACTCCAAAAAGTGTTTGGTTTGAATGAATTTCTGTTGAATTCCAATGATCTGTTGAAACATTAAATATAAGATTCAATGTTCCAAACAATTTTCAGGGGAACCAGTCTCATTTGTCAGGCGAGCACAGAGGGAGAACAGCTATCAGTGAGATCACACACGCTCTGACTTGTCAGGACCTTCCTTCATGTTTCCTCCTGCCAAGTAACAGGCTCAGCTATCATGACCTCTAATCCCTTGGATCCAGCTGCCTCTCAGACTGTTAGAGCCTAAGTCACCCAGCTCCTGCTGACAGCAAACCTCTTTCAGATCTCCGTTCTGAGGAAAAGAAAACCTAATGGGGGATTAATTGGGCAAAAATCCTCCAGACTGATATGGGTAAAATTCAGTAATTACAATGAGCAGTGAACTGTTTTATTTTTTGCATTTTATGTAAGTACAGAGGGAAGTCAAAACTCTCTTAAAACTAGGGCTACTGCTTTCTAGCTTTCAAACTCTCTGAGAAAAGCGATATGGGAGTGACGTTCATGTGAAGGAGGTAGTCAGACTTCTTAAAGAAGCCTGCCCATTCCCTGAAGTGCACAGCAGAGATGCCCCCTTTCGTGACTGAGGACTTTTCCTGCAAATTGTATGGACTTCATAAGGCTAGGGAAACAGAAACTGGCACCTGTTAGCTGATGTTATTGCCCTGAGAAGCTATTGCTGGAAGGGATGAGAAAGTCGTCCAAATATGACACTGAGTCAGGTGTCCTGGACACCCGGGGACTCCTCATCATGAGAGAGACAAACGGGGATTCTGTGTTTCTGAACTTACTCCCCTAGCCCTAAACCAGAGGGTGGTGGCAGGGCCAAAAGGTACAATGATACTCAATACGCTAAAAGGTACATGGGTCATCAATCAGTTTTGTGGGGAGCTGACTGAGGGGCTACTACTGATATGAACACTCACATAAACTATCTCCAAGGCCATTTTTAGTGATGGGGAAGAAGAGTCTCAACTATGCTATATCGTGGGATGGTCGAATGCCATAAAAACAAATTTCAAATCAACCTTCCACCAAAAGAGATAGAAACTGGGCTGTCAGAGAAGAAACAAGTTGATTTTATGTCTTTATGTTCTTATGTCCAGAATGGTGCCTCCCATGGATATAGCAGGACTCAACAATTCTTTGTCATCGATGCTTATAGTAAAAAGGGTTGATTAAAAAAAAAAAATCAACTGAGCCAAAGTGGCTCAGTGGATTAAGGGTCCAACTCTTGGTTTCGGTCCGGTCATGATCTTGTGGTTCACAGGATGGAGTCCTGTGTCAGACTCTGTGCTTGAGAGGACAGAGCCTGCTTGGGATTCTCTCTCTCTCTCTCTCTCTGACCCTCCCCCACTTTCTCTCTCTCTCAAAATAAGTAAAAAATTTTACATGATCTCACCACTCGTGATTTCGAGCCCCACATTGGGCTCTGTGCTGACAGCTCGGAGCATGGAGCCTGCTTCAGATCCTGTGTCTCCCTCTCTCTCTGCCCCTCCCCCACTGGTGGTCTGTCTGTCTCTCAGAAATAAATAAACGTTAAAAAAATTAAAAATAAATAAATAAAAAATTTTAAAGATAAGATAAAGGTCAGACAGACTAATACAATAATCTGTCCTGGGCTTTCCAAAGTAATTATCTGTTTGCCTTTCCCTTCAAGTGGTCAGGGGGTGAAAACAAGTATGCTTTGACTTCACATTATCTCGTGAGCCACTGCCTGGCTGTCGTTTCACAAATAGCTGTGAAAAAAACATTTCAAAACTACTGCATCCTCTTTAGACTAATTCCTTTCATCTCTTCTCTTTTATCTGGACTTTACGAGTGTCTCTTAAGGTTCTGCTCCTTGCTGGTTGTGTGATGTTGAGAAAATGACATAATTTCTTTGATCTCACATTTCCACATTTGTGAATCAGGGCTGATAATAGTGGTATGAAAAATAAATGAGTTATTGTCTGTGAACGTCCTGGGCAGGATGCTTAGTGCACTGTAACTATTCGTGGCATTTATTGGATTAACAAGCATGCAAAAATGACGGTTCAGTTTTACTGCTGACATAAAAATTTCTCTTTTGACTCTGAGGTGAACACCCAAAGGAAAGAAGAATGGAGCAGGAAACAGTACATGTTTTGGAAAGTACTTTTGAGGAAAGTCAATGATGTATGACCAAAAATTGTTCTCAGATTTAGGCCAGTTCTGCCTTTTCTGAAATATGAGCAGTTTGAGTTTTCTTTTGCTTTCGGAGAATTTTCTGTAAATCAAAGACTTATGTACATCTAGAGTTTTCAGAGCAAATACAAACAAAAAATCATCAGGGAAAAAAAATCCTACAGAATTTCTGGTTTCATCTGGATCTAAATTTATACATTCTTATCGTCCGTTTTACACTTTTTTGTAAAACGGGGCAGACTGTTTAATTTTCATGAATCCTGTCGTTCTCAATTAAAATTTTTTTTTTTTTGCAAAAAATCTCCCACAAAACACCTCTCATGCAATAAGTTTCCGCTAATAAGTCCAGAGATTAATGGAAATCAGGTCACTTGAAAGACCATCAGCAGCAGTAAACGTTTAGTGACTGCTTCCTATTTTATGCACTATGCTAAGCAATGGAACGTGATTCAAGCTTCTAGGAAACTTATATTCAAATCATTCAAAAGGAAAATTAGGAGAGTTGATTATGAGTGCATTATTCTATGAGAAAACAATCCTCTTTATTTTTCTTTTTTGTCCATTGATTTTTTTTTTTCTGTTGGAATTTATATAATTCTGGTATTAAACTGGGACACCTCCTATGGGGAGTGAAAGCAGACAACAGGATGTGAAGGGATTGGGAGGAGGGGTCAGATGAGGCAGAACAGGCAGGGGCTGGATTATTCATCTAGTTTGGGCCTGGCCTTTTTAATATATGAGCTGAGAACCAAAATCGTCATTTAGAAACAAAAAAAGAAACTCTCTCATTAAACCCAAATTTTATGGTCATAAGGTTACAAGTCCACTAGTGAAATGGGGGTGAGAAGAGAATGAATGAGTGAACACACCAAGCTATGATGAATTATCCACTAAGATGCTGTGAAAATGCCCAGGATAGCATAAAACCCAGCTGTGGAGGGATGAAGAAGGCGCCTCCTTGGAGGAGGGGTGGACCTAATTTGAACTTTCCTGGATAAGTAGGAGTTAGTCAGTGGAAAGAGGATTGAGAAGGGAAGGAACTATGTATGCCCAAGAGCTCAGCTCTGAGAACCAGCAACCACCACGTTTGGATTGGATGGAGAGCTAAGAGTTGAGGCCAGAAAGGTGAGGAGACGTCACATCATGAAAGATCTTAACTGTCATGAAGGCAATGGAGATAGACCCATTAAAGGAATTACGTTGGGGGAAGGCCTTAAGCAGATTGGCCTTTGAATAAGGACCTTCGGGACTATTGTGTACAGATTGAGGGAGACAGTCTGGCTCTTGGCCCAATTTTCCTCCAGTGTTTCAGAGGGAAGAAAGTGACATACAATAAACATGTTTCTCAAGTTTAATCTAATTTTAATTTCTTAATGTTGTTCTTAGAAGCAACCCAGAAATCTCGAATAACTACCTAAATAAATTCAACTTGTAAACTTCGTATATACTGCTGATGTGTTGGTAGGGTTTTATGGAAGCAAGAATTTCAAGATAAGCTGGATGTAGTTCTAGAGATGATATTCCCTTTGTGCAGTCTCTATGGATTGATTCCTTTGATTTACCATTTAAAATCATTAGTCATGAGAGACGTCATGAATGGTTGTACAATTAAGGGTCTATACTCCCTCTTTGAAGAGCACAAACATCTCCATGAAACACGGATGGTGCTTCCAAGGTTTTTCATAGGTGATTCAAAAATGAAATCAGAATATATTTTTAATTATTTAGTTTCCCAATATTGTAAAACATAACAGATTACATTACTCAGTGGCTTCATTTCCCTAGTTCATAGCATACTCAGCATTAAGGACTCTTACGATCTTCATAAACAGATTCTGGGAAACATAAAAGTGTGGAAACATATGCATTCTGTCTGTTCTTTCAAAAGTGCTAAGACCTGTTTTTCTCCAGAGAGACACGGTGCCTTAGTTGCTACTCCCAACTTTTCTCTCCTATGGGCCTCTTTTATTATTCCTGGCAGAAAAATTTAGTCCCTCACCTCTAAAGCAACTTCCTGGCAAGCCTAATACGGACCTTTCAAAAATCAAAAAATATAAAAGAACTTATAAAGCAAAAGCCACCTGACCCAACCCCTGTAAATTTTCCAGAGGCCACTACTTTGAATCATTTTCTTACTGTTTCTTGATTAATCAACTTTAGACATTTTCTTCTTACTTCCTGCTATGACAGATGAAGATTTGGCACATTTACACCACATCTCAGTTCATTTACCTCTGTCCTCATGTGTGTGAGTCATATCCCTTTACTGTGTTTCATTTCTTCATTGCAGAAGTTGCAAATGGATGGCCTGGAGGCTAAATCTGACTAGGGATGTGTTTTATTTGGATTACCGTTAGTTAAAAAACAAACAAAGAAAAAACACAATACTGAAAAATTGTTAAGACCTAACAATTTTGGAGGCACCTGGGTGGCTCAGTCGGTTAAGCGCCAGACTTCCCTTCGTTCCGGTCATGATCTCGCAGGGGGCAGCAGGTTCGAGCCCCACGTCAGGCTCTGTGCTGACAGCTCAGAGCCTGGAGCCTGCTTTGGATTCTGTGTCTCCCTCTCTCTCTGCCCCTACCCCGCTTGTGCGCATGCACATGCGTGTTCTCTCTCTCAAAATAAAAAATTAAATAAAAATAATTAAATAATAAGAAATGATTTAACATTTTCAAAAAATCCAAATGTTTAGCTTCTCACAAAAAGTCAGATGAGGCATGTTTTCGTTCCCTAGGGCAGCAGTAACAAAGTATCACAAATCAAGTGGCGTAAAACACCAGTGTATTCTCTCCCCATTCTGGAAGTGTATTCTCTCGCTGTTCTGGAAGCTAGAAGTCTGGAATCAAGTGGTTGGCAGGGCCACAGTCTCTCTGAAAGCTCTAGGAGAGAATCCTTTTTTGACTCCTCAGAGCCTACAAACCTTGGCGTTCCTTGGTTTCTAGGTGTATCACTCACATTTCTGCCTCTGTCTTCACGTGGCTGTCCTTCCTCCGTGTGTCCTCATCTCCATCCAAATCTCCCCTTCTTGTGAGGGGTACCAGCCACTGGATTGAGGGCTTGCCCTGATCCCTTGTAACCTCACCTTAAGTAATTGACATCTGCAGACACTATTAACAAGAAAGATCACATTCTGAGGTTCCAGGTGGACAGGAATTTTGGAGGGCAAGGGGACACTAACTCAGTACATGGCATATATGCCCCGTCCTAAGAACTGACCGAAGCTGGTCCGGTGGCCAAACTCTCCAAGTGGGACGTGCACCTACTAGTATGCCCAAATTCTCATCGCATCTATGAGGCAAACACATGCACCAGTACCTGAGCCCTGTTTTTCATGTATGTTACCTGCTTTGTTCCTGTAAAAGTCTGTTTGCTAACTGTGCTACTATTTACCTTTATAATTTTTAAATAATATACCAAAACTCCCATTTCATGCTTCATAAGCTTTTGTCAATATCTCACAGCTCCCTTCCTGTTTTGTAAGACCAAGATATTGGGTTTTTTCCACTTCGCCTCTATCTCTTCTATTCCCTTTCCATCTCACACATTTTGTCAGAAGCACCTTAACTATTGTTATGAATTGAATCGTGTCCAACCCTTCCCCCCAATTCATTTGCCAAAGTCCTAATTCCCAGTACCTCAGAATGTGACCTTATTTGGAAATAAGGTGATTGCAGATATAATCAGTTAAGATGAGATCATACTGCAGCAGGGTGGGTCCCTAATCCAATATAAGTGATGTGCTTAAAAAGGGGAAATCTGGAGACAGACATAACCACAGGGAGAGTGCCAGGTCAAGATGAATGCAGAGATTGGGGCGATGCAGCAGAAGCCATGGAATGCCAAAGACTGCCAGCAGAAGCTAGGAGAGAGGCATGAAAAAGATTCTCCCTCACAGCCCTCAGAAGGAACCAACACTGCTGACATTTTAATCTCCAATTTCTAGCTTCAGAAACTGTGAGACAATAAATTCCTAGTGTCGAAAGGTACCTCCCCCCGCCCCCCATTTCCGGTACTTTGTTACAGCAGCCCTAATAAATTAATACATAATATATAATATATATATTAAGTACATCTTATATTCTGTGGTCCTCAAGTGGTTGTTCATCCTGGGTTATCTATGCATATTTAAGAATGGGCAATAGACTTCTGCTTCTACACATGAAGGGGTTACCAGTATGGGGCTTGCACTCCTGTTGTAAACAATTAGAAAACTGAGCAAAATATCTGAAATAAATGCTTGAAGCCTTTTCCTTTCAGTCATTGAAAGAAAGGAAACCCACAGGATGTGTCTTTTGATTGCTGCAGCTTTATCCCTGGAGGCAGTTTCTAGACCATGGCGCAGGAAGGAGAAAAATCACTAGGAGATCTCACTGAGTTGATGAGCCAGAGATAAGGACTTGGGGAGGCTGGGTGGCTTCAGTTTGTGAGGAAGAATATCAAAGGGGAGGGAGAGATGCAGAGAACAAGATCCAAAAATCTGCATAGGGATCCCCTTACTGTTTGACAGAAAAGTAATCTGAACCTATGTAAGATGAAACCGCATGGGCTAAGCAAAGAACACAACCTGGGCGCTATGAGCTAAACAAGTTCTACAGCTTGCACAGGGCTAAGAGACACTTTATCTCCACGTGGCCATGTGAAGAAAACATATGAAAGACTTGGGGCATTCAATAGAGAACTAAGAAGTGTTATGTGTTCTAGTGGGGCTAAATAAGTATTAGAATAAAAGCTACTTTAGATCTGACTGAACAAAGCTTAAAACTAGGTCTTGAAATAATTAAGCTGATCCTCAAGTAACTAATTTAACATTTATTAACATTCATTAAATTTAACATTCATTAAACTTAACACTCATAAAAGCAAGTTTAACATTCATTAAAAGAATGCAACAAAAGTCAAATAGTCTTATAAAATTCACAATGTTCAACTTCTAGTCAAAACTCACTAGGTAAGTGAAGAAGGTAAAAATATGACCTCTAACCAGAAGAAAAATGAGCCAATGTTTCTAAGAGCTGTTGTCTGTTTCTAGACTCAGAAATGACAGGTGTGATGGAATTAACAGACAAGGAATTGAAAATAGCTATTATAGATATGTTCAAATGTTTAAAGGAGAAGAAAAATAATAAAGAAAAAATGGAATGTATAAAAAAGAACTAAATGGGTACTTCCAGAAGTAACAAAATACAAAATGTGAATTGAAAATTTCACTAGATGAACTTAATAGCAGTTTAGATACTGAAAATAGAAAGATCAGTGAACTTGAAGACACAGCAATGGAAATTATCTAGATGGAAAAAGAGGAAAAAACTGAAAAACAATTAATGAGACTCAATAACCTATGAGACAATCTCGAGAGGCCAAACGTGTGTAATTGAGACCCCAAAGGAGAAGAAAGATGTGGAGAAAAGATCTGCAGAAGTAATAGTCAAAAAACTTCCAAATATGATTAAAATTTTTAAAAATCCACAGATCCAAAAAGACAAGTGAAAGTCGAGCAAGAAAACACAAAGAAAACCATTGCAAGGAATATAATAATTAAATTGCTAAGACCGCTGACAAAGAGAACATTTATCAAGTAGCCAGTAAAAAAGAAAAAATTATCACAGACTTCTCACTACAAACTATGTAAGTTAGAAGACAATGAAACAATCAATGGTGTCAGTCTAGAATTCTATATTTTTTAAAAAATGCTTTTCAAAATAAAGAAAAACATAGAAACTTTCAGGAAAACAAATTTGTGAGCTGACCTGCACTACAAGAAAGGTTAAACAATATCCTTCAGGCTGAAGGCAATGGTATCAGATAATCTTGGTTCTACACAAAGGAGTGACAAGGTTCAGAAATGATAAATATAGGGGTAATTATAACAGACCTTTTACTTCATTTTATTTTTTTTAAGGATGTTGATTGTTCACAGCAAAAGAAATAATAATACATTTTGCTTTCTATTGTGTATGCATATATGTTATATGTGTAGAATTAAAACCTTGGCAAAAACAGCATAAAAGATGGGAGAGGGAAATGGAAGTATGCTGTGGTAAGGTTCTTACACCAAATTTGAAGTAGTATAATATCATTTGAAATTAGATTCTGTTAAGATGAAGGTTCATACTGCAAGTCCCACAGCATGCACACAGACATACAAAAAAGAGGTATAGCTAACAAATAAATAATGGGGATAAAATGGAATACATTTAATGGAATACATGAAATAGAAATAGATCAACCACTCTAATTAAAAGGTAGGGAATGTTGAACTGGATTTTAAAAAAAAGCAAGACCCACATAGATGCTATATACAAGAAACTTGCTTTAAATATAAAGAGGTATAGCTAACAAATAAATAATGGAGATAAAATGGAATGCATTTAATGGAATACAGTAATTAGAAATAGACTAGCCACTCTAATTAAAAGGTAGGGACTGTTGAACTGGATTTTTAAAAAAGCAAGACCCCCCCCCCCAATAAATAAATAAATAAATAAATAAATAAATAAAGACCCAAATGCTATATACAAGAAACTTGCTTTACATATAGGTTAAAAGGATAGAAAAAGTTATAATAGGCAAACAATAATTACGAGAAAGCTGGAATGGCTCTAGTAAGAAAAAAGTAACATCAGGATAAAGAATATACCAGATATAAAGAGGGACATTTCAGTATGAAAAAGAATATGGGGTTAAATTCACAAGGATGACATAATTCCTACATGTATCTGCAGCTAAAAACAGTGTTTCAAAATATGAAGCGCAAGTTGATAGAATTAAAGGAGAAATAGAACAATTCACAATTGTGGTTCAAGATTTCACTCAGCTCAGTAATTGATAGACTAATTAGTACATCTGTAAGAATATACGAGACCCCTAAGCCACATTGACCCATTGATATTTATAGAACACTTTTTCCTTATCATAGTACACTATACCTAACAACAGAAGAATACACATTGTTTTTAACTTAGAATAATCACTAAAATAGGCCATATATTGGACCATAAAACAAGTTTCAATAGATTTAGATGTATTGAAATCATAATGAACATGTTCTCTGATCATAATGGAATTAAATTAGAAACTGGTAGCCAAAAGATATATGAGAAGAGTCTAATTATCTGGATAATCAACAGATTTGTAATTAATTTATGGATTAAAAAAGAAATCACAAAAGGAATTTTAAAACATTTTGAACCAACTGATAACAAAACCACAGCATATCAAAATTTTTGGGAGGTAGCTAAAGCTTAAAGGAAAATGTGTAGTTTGTTAAACATTTTTTTAAATGTTTATTTATTTTTGAGACAGAGAGAGACAGAGCATGAGCATGGGAGGGGCAGAGAGAGAGGGAGACACAGAATCTGAAGCAGGCTCCAGGCTCTGAGCTGGCAGCACAGAGCCCGATGTGGGGCTCAAACTCGTTAACTATGAGATCATGACCTGAGCAGACGTTGGATGTTTAACCGACTAAGCCACGCAGGTGCCCCATTAAATAAATAATAAATTTTAAAAACAAAATAAAAATCTGTTGTAACTTTTAAGTTTATTTATTTATGAGAGAGAGAGAGAGAGAGAGAGAGGTGCAAGTGGGGGAGGGGCAGAGAAAAAGAGAAGGCGAGAGAGAATCACAAGCAGACTCCATAGTGTCAGTGCAGAGCTGGAGACAGGGCTCAAATCCATGAACCTTGAGATCATGAACCTGAGCCAAAATCGAGAGTCAGACGCTTAACCGACTGAGCCCCAAATCAATAGTAATTCCAAATACTAGTAATAAACTGAAGAAAATGAGGAGCACCTAGGTGGCTCAGCTGGTTAAACATCGACTTTGGCTCATGCAACTCAGGTCATGATCTCATACTTTGTGAGTTCGGGCCCTGCCTCCGGCTCTGTGCTGACAGCTCAGAACCTGGAACCTGCTTTAGATTCTGTGTCTTGCTCTCTTTCTGCCCTTTCCCTGCTCATGCTCTCTCTCTCTCTCTCTCTCTCTCTCAAAAATAAACAACATAAAAAGAAAACTTAAAAAAAACCTGAAAAAAATGAAATATTAAAAAACATTTTACATATCTTTCATGAAAATTAACTAAAAAATGGATCACTGACCAAATATTAAAATGCAAAGCTATAAAACTTCCGGTTTGGAACATAGGAGAAAATATATTTGACCTTGGATTTGGTGATGAATTTTTAGCTACACCAAAAGCATGATCCATGAAAGAAAAACTTGTTAATTTGTACTTTGTAAAAACTAAACATATCTGTTCTGGGAAGATAATCAAAAGACAAGCCTCAGACAGGCAAAAACTTTTTGGAAAACACATATCTGATATGAAAAATATACAAAGAACTCTTAAAGCTCAACAATAAGAAAACAATCCAAATTGTAAAAACGTGCATCAAATCTAAAACACACACAACATACACATCAAAGAAGATATGCAGATAGCAAATAAACATATGAAAAAATGCTCAATAGCATTTGATATTAGGGGTCTTCATAATAAAACAAGAAGATACGACTGTATACCCGTTAGAACTGCTAAAATCCAAATACTGATAATACCTGTTGCTGGTGAGGATGTGGAGAACAGGAACTCTCACTCATTGATGGCAGAAATGGAAAATGGTACAAACACTTTGGTAGTTTCTTACAAAGCTAAAAATAGTCGAGACATAATATTATTATATGATCCAGCAATTTCACTCCTAGTGATTTGCTGATTTGCAAAATTACCCAACTGATTTGAAAAATTATGTCTACCTAGAAACCTGTAGACAATCATCAGCTCTATTCATAACCACTCAAAATAGGAAGCAACAAAGATATCCTTCAATAGGTGAAGAGATAAGCAAATTGTGGTACATCCATACAATGTATATCTTTTCAGCCACAAAAAAGAAATTAGCTATCAAGCCACAAAAAGATATGGATGAATCTTAAATACATATTGCTAAGTGAAAGGTGCCTGTCCCAAAAGATTACTGCATAATTATAATTACAATTACATCATGGAAAAGGTAAACTATAGCAGTATTAAAAAGATCAGTGATTGACAGGCCAGAGGCTTGAGGGGAATGGGAGAGGGTTAAATGGGTGAATCACAGAATTTTTTTTTAGGGAAGTGAAACTATTCTATATGAGACTCTAGTGGTAGATACGTGAATTTAATAGTTTTGTACATAATAGCTCCCAACTGGAAACAACCTGAATGTCCAACCACAGGTGAATGGATAAGAAATGTGGTCTATCCATTCAAGGCAGTACTACTCAGCAACAGGAAGAAATGAATTACTGATATGAGTTACAACACGACAAATCTCAAAAACACTACATCTAGCAAGAGAAGCCAGTACTGCATACTCTATGATTCAGTTCAGCAGAAGTTCTAGAACATGAAAACTAGTTGCCTAGGGTGGGCTGGTGGTGGCAGTGGTGATTGATTGCAAAGAGGCAGGAGGAAAGTTTATTTTTGTGAATGACATATTCTTTGTGTGGTGGTTACATGCCTTATGTGTTTGCCACTATATTATAAACAAATTGATTTTGTAATAAAATTGATTTGATTTTTTTTTTTTTTTAAGAGGCAACGGTAAGACTGGATGATTTGTAGACAAAGGAGATTCTCAATTGATAGGCTTTCCTGGAGAGTACAGGTCATGGGCTGGTTTTTATGATGGAAACTTCTCCCATGCCAGAAGGGAGAGCTTTTCTCTGCTCTACCAACTCCTTCCTAACACCCCTAATTCTCTCTAGGTAGTTCTCTAGAAAGGAATTCTCCTGTCCATCCCAGCCTCCAGATGTAATCACCTGGCTGGCAACTATTCTGTGTCTCAAAGTCTGTTCCCTATACACCTTCGGATGGTCTGATCCTGCCTCATTTCTCTTTCTTTCCCTCTGTAATACTTCCTATACCCGAGTCCGAAACCTCTCCAAAGCCCTACAAATCTAGAGTTGTTTATGTGTTGTTGGGATGTTTGTTCTGTGATGTGCATCCATTGATTTAATCCTAGTTGAAGTGTGTTGTAATAATTATCTATTGTTGAATAGCAAATACTGCAAAATTTAGGGGCTAAAACAATAATAAAAAGGACCTGAGGATCATTGGGGTTCATCTTGGGGGATGTCTAATCCAGTCAGTAAATACTTACTTGTGTGTTTATGTCCATCTATTTCATTTTTATTCCTCAGCATCTGTTTCACCTGCCACTTGTGAAGAAAATACCAATCAATTTTTATTAGTATGATAGATACTATGGCAAACATAACTAAGACATTTATAGTATTTCAAAGTTTCAAAGTTACAATTGTAAGTGCTTCTCTCTCTCTCTTTTTTTAAAAAGACTTTTATTTTAAGTAATCTCTACTCTCTATACCCAGTGCCGGGCTCTAACTCACAATCCCGAGACCAAAAGTCGCATGCCCCATCAACAGAGCCAGCCAGGCACCTCTGTGTTTCTCTTTTCATTTTTATTTTTCATTATTTTTTAAAGTTTATTTATTTATTTGGAGAAAGAAAGAGAGAGCAGGGGAGGGGCAGAGAGAGGGAGAGAGAGAGAATTGAAAACAGGCTTTGCACTGGTGGCACACACCCCTACACGGGTCTCAAACCCGCGAATTGTGAGGTCATGACCTGAGCTGAAACCAAAAGTTGGATGGACGCTTAACCAACTGAGCCTCTTAGGTGCCCCTCTCTCTTTCTAAAAAAGTAATAGATTTTAGAGCACCTGGCTTGCTCAGTCTGTTAAGCGTCTGATCCTTTATCTCGGCTCAGGTCATGATCTTAGTTTGTGAGTCTGAGTCCCACGTTGAGCTCTGTGCTGAGAGGACAGGGCCTACTTGGGATTCTCTCTCTCCTTCTCTCACTGCCCTGCTCATGCTCTAAATCTCTTTCAAAATAAACATTTTTTAAAAAGTAATAGACTTTATCTTTTTGAGAAGTTTTAGGTTAACAGAAAAATTGAGCAAGATGGATAGAGTCCCATAAACTCTTCACCCCCTGGTTTCTTCAACTAACGTCTTGCATTACTGTGGTGTGCTTGTTACAGTTAATGAATCAATAGGGATGCATTATTATTATTGAAGTTCATAGTCTACATTGGGTTCACTCTTAGTGTTGTGCATGCTATGGATTTTGACAAATGTATAATGACACGTATCTACCTTTACAGCATCATACAGAACAGTTCACTTCCTTAAAAATATTCCATCCTCCCCTAAGAACCTCTGATCTTTTTACTATCTCCAGTTTTGCCTTTCCCAGAATGTCATATCATTAGAATCATACAGTATTAAGCCTCTTCCAATTGGTTTCTTTCACTTAGTGATATGCACCTGGGTTCCTCTATGTCTTTTGTGGCTTGAGAGCTCAATTCTTTTCATTGCTGAGTAATATTCTACTGAATGGATGTACCACAGTTGGTTTACCCATTCACTTACTGATGGCTATCTCAGTTGCTTCCACATTTTGGAAATTATGGAAAAAGCTGCTATAAACACTGACGTGCAGGTTTTTGTGTAGCTATATACACATCCTTTTTCATCCTTGGTTCTTCAGGTTTATGCTAAACTTTTTTTTTCTTAGATGGTTCATTTCTTTCATATCTGAGAAAAACCCTTCATCTTGTTTGTATGAGCCTGAATTCTTGGTAGTCTCTCAGTAAATATTAATTACTGCGAGGTTTCCTCAAAATTTGACAGGCATTTTAACTTCTGTTGAGTAACTTTCAAAGTCCTTTGAATTTCTAGACTCATGCCCATTTCCACAGAAAGGTAGAACTGTATGCTGTAATTGAGATTGGAGCAGTAAGGAACTTATGGATAATGCAAGCAAAAGTATTTTAAGTTCTTTTCACATGATGTTTCAAATGTCTATCTTATAATTTCTCTTTCTATCCTTACCTGAGCTCTTCATTAAGAATTCTAGCATAAACACATCCAAATTACTGAATACTCCATTTGATTATAAAATGAAGATTATGTTTCTCTGAAAACATCATGCCCAATTCTTGTGTTTTATTACTTTTTAAGCCATTCCAGGGGCCCTAAACACACACATGGCACCAAAACAGACTGCTCTGTATGAGAACACATATTTTGCTTTAGTTCTAGACAGCTGTAATGGACAGCTGGACTTTCTTGGCTGCAGCATAACCAACCCTTCTTCCTGTTTGAGGAAATTCCCCCACTGTCTCGTTGAGAGGTCACACCCTCCTTCCCACTCGGGAAGTGTAAGGGGCCATTTACCCTAGCAGCCTGCATGGGCACATGATCTTTAGCCAATGATCATTTTTTTCAGAAAGTTGAATCTTAACCAAGTGACACAAAAGTAAAGAAGTGATGAGATTTAATTCACACTAGTGGGGACATTATCTCTAAACAGCAGTGTCCTTCCACAGAGGTGGTTGTGTCCTTCCTCAGCGATTCTTCCTCACGTTTTCTGGCTTCCTTGCTGTCTGGATTTATCTGGGTCTTTACCTATTATTTAAGCCTTGGTATTATAGCTTCAATTTGTGAGCCCTTTACACATCTTCAATAAATTCCTTTTTTACTTAGGATTTTTAACTAACTTTCTAACTTTCAGTAGAATTATTTTAATTGATAAATCGGCAAAATCAATCCATCAATTCTCCCAATATTGATTAAGCACAACCTATGTTGTGCAGGGCTTAAGAATAAAATGGCAGGGCACGTGGGTATCTCAATCTGCTAAACTTCTGACTCTTGATTTCAGCTCAGGTCATGATCCCATGGTTCAGAAGACTGAGCCGCATGTTGGGCTCCACACTGACAGCAAGGAGCCTGCTTGGGATTCTCTCTCTCCCTCTCTCTTTGCTCCTCTCCTGCTTGTGTGCAAGTGTGCACATGTGCGTGCTCTCTTTCTCAAAATACATAAACTTAAAAAAATAAATAAAATCTTAAAAAAAAACCTGTCTACTTTGTACTTTAGATAACATTGAAAAGACAGAAACTAAGGCTTAATCTGGCATAATGTTTTCAAAGTTCATCCGTGTTATAGCATGTATTAGAAGTTCATTCCTTTTTATTGCTGACAAATACTATATTGTATGGATCTCTCACATGTTGTTTATCCATTCATCTGTTGATGGACATTTGGGCCCTTTCTACTTTTTGGCTATTATGCTGCTATAAACATTCATGTACAAGTTTTTGCATGGAAATAGGTTTTCACAACTCATAGGTATATACTTAACGGTAGAATTGCTGGGCCACATTGAAATTCTATGTTTAGCACTTTGAGGAACTGTCAAACTGTTTTCCAAAGCAGCCATACCAATTTTACTTCCTTACCAGCAATGTATGAAGGTCAATTTTCTCCACATTTTTCAACAAAACTTATCTATTGATTATTGCCAGCCTGGTGTTTGAAGTGGTATCTCACTGTGATTTTTATCTGAATTTCCCTAATAACTAATGATGTTGAGCATCTTTTCATGTCCTTTTTTAGCTATTTGTATCTTCTTTGGAGAAGAGTCTATTCAGATCCTTTAACCATTTTATTTTTTTTAATTTTATTTTATTTAAAAAAAATTTTTTTTTCAATGTTTTTTATTTATTTTTGGGACAGAGAGAGACAGAGCATGAACGGGGGAGGGGCAGAGAGAGAGGGAGACACAGAATCGGAAACAGGCTCCAGGCTCCGAGCCATCAGCCCAGAGCCTGACGCCGGGCTCGAACTCACAGACCGCGAGATCGTGACCTGGCTGAAGTCGGACGCTTAACCGACTGCGCCACCCAGGCGCCCCTCCTTTAACCATTTTAAAATTGGGTTTTTTCATTTCAATATTGAGTTGTAGGAATTCTTTATATATTCTAGATACAAGTTGCTTAACACACACACACACACACACACACACACACACACACACACACATATATATGAGCTGTTCATTTTCTCGATGTTGTCATTTGAAGCACAAAGCTTTTGAATCATAATATGTCCAATTTATCTATTTTTCCTTTTGTCATTTGTATCCTTGGTATCTCATCTGAGATTTTATGTAACCCAAAATTGCAAATATTTATTTGTATGTTTCCTTCTCAGAGTTCTATAGTTTTAGGTCTTATATTAGGTCTCTAATCCATTTCGTGTTAATTTTTGAATATGGTATGAGATTGGGGTCCAACTATGTTCTTTTGTATGTGGCTACCCAGTTGTCCCAGCACCGTTTGTTGAAAAGACTATTCTTCCCCATTGAATTATTTTGGGACCCTTGTTGAAAATGATCTGACCATAAAAATAAAGGTGAATCAACTCTTAAATTCTAATACTTTTATTGTAATGCTCTGAAAACAAAATAAGATTCTCATTGTCAGTTAAAAAGTTCTGGGAGAAATCATTTCACTTGATCTATATCACCAATCGTGTACTTTAAGATTATAATGACTTCATTACTAAGAACTTTAACACAACATAGATGAATTGTTCATGTTTGTTTGCACTTTCTCCATCAACTCTCTTAGTTGATATAATTGGAAATTTAAAGTATTCTTGTTCTATACTTGAACTTCCAAATATTCCTGAAAATCTCCTAAGAGTACATATTCTGATGAAGTTACACATTAACAAAATATCCCAAAAAGGTATATCCATTTTAAATTCTGACATAATTCAATGTATTAATTTGATTTATCTCTATAACTAAGGCATAACTAGTATAAGATAACTGTAATGTTCATAGTTTTATGCCAAAGTGTGAATCCTAGTTTTTGGACCAAACCCCCCCAAAATTACAAAAGTTGCTCTAGGACAGGCATGAAAAATGATTTAATTGCTGGTACCATCTCTGACCTATTGGTAATGGGCCTCTGAACCATGGAAAAGATGAGCATGGGACCAGCACATCTATCATTTTCATCTATTATTAGTAAAATTCATCTTAAAATTTTATCACAAATTTTGTGTTTTACTTTTATTCTGAAATATACTATGTTTGTGTGCGCCTCCCCCAGGCTTAAGAAAAAAGTTATGCGTGATGTATAGATTAAAATCAAGAGCACCACAAAAGGGTGCCTGGGTGGCTCAGTTGGTTTAGGTGTCCGACTTCAGCTCAGGTCATGATTTCCCATGAGTTTGAGCCCTGTGTCAGGCTCTGTGCTGAAAGCTCAGAGCTTAGAGCCTGCTTCACATTGTGTCTCCCTCTCTGCCCCTTCTGGGCTCACACATTCTTTCTCTCTCTAAAATAAAATACATTAAAAACAAAAACAGAGCATCACTGAACTTTACCTTCCCTCCAACTAATTCCTCAAACTCCCTCTCCCTACACCCTTTGTGTTCCCAATTCCTTTCTTAGTGAATGAAGAGCTTAATCCCCAAAGGCCTGATATAATCCCCAGGGTTCTCTTCTCATAGATTTCCCACTCCTCTCCCCCCATTCCTGGGAAGGGGCAGGCACCTCAATTTGAATGGATGCGATACAGCCTAGTGAAGGACCCCATAACCTGGGGCACCAAAATGGGGCTCTCGTGCCATAGAAAAAGGATACTGGTGCCTCTGAGAAAGGAGGCATGCAGACTCAAAATCCTCTCATCATGAATAGTCACTGCTAAATCGGTTGCCCTTCTAATGAGGGCTGTAGAACCACACCATGTCCTTCTTGAGCCCGAGCTGCTGGGCAATGTGGCTGATCTGCTCCACTGTGGGTTTCAGGCACTTATTTTGAGATGGAGTCTGAGGCTATATTTAGGATGCGCAGGAAGGAGTGTTGTCATTAATTAATGATATCCATCATGGAAGTGGGATGAGCATGGGGTCACACTGAAGTGTTTAGGAATTTAGTTTGGCTGTAATAAAACTGGAAAAAACAGCGGCTTAAACATATTACCAGATTTATGTCTTTTTCAGTCCAGGATTGGTTTGGCACATCCACAACATCCTCAGGGAGCCAGGGTCCTCCACTCTCCCTCCACCTAGCAATCCTTAGCCCACACTTGTTCCTTTATAGTCACAAGACGGCTGCCCAAACTCCAGTATTGCATCCAGACGTAAAGAAAAGTAAGGGTGAAGGGCAAAAGGCACAGGTCAGTTAAACTGGTCTTCCGTTTTCAGAAGCATTTACAGAAGCCTCATCCAAACTGTTCTGCTTCCATTTCATTGGCCAGAACTACATAATATGTTCTTGTCCTTCATCTGCATTGTGCTGGAAGATGTAGTTTTTTTAGCTAGGCACATTTATACCCCCTCCAAAACCAGTGTTCTGTTACTTATGATCAGGGAGAATCCATACTAGGAAGGTCTCTAGCAGTTTAGTCCACCATTCCTATTCTGTAAATAGGTATCCTTCAGCTTTATTGAACCAGCAAGAACTCTACCCCCAGTACCCCCAAATCCCCACCCACTTTCACACACAGAGGTAGCATTGCTCTTCTGCAAAGGGTTGATAGCCAGTGTGGGTTCTGAACTGTGTGAAAGATGAGCATGGGAGAGGCACATCTTTCACTTCTGAGTCTTACTAGTGAAATTGATCTTAAAGTTGTATTACAAATTTTGCGTTCTATTTCCTTTTTCTGGGAAATTTATTACTATAGTTGTGTTCAACATAAATCTCAGGACTGATATCACTGTGAAACATCTTGTAATTCTTAAAAGACTGGACTACAAACCTAGACAGACTTGGGTTAGAATCCAGATCCAAATTTACTAGCAATGTACTTTGGGCAAGGCATTCAAACTATGCCTAAATTTCCTCATTTGTAAACTGTGGGTAATAATTTTTATAAGTCAGATGAGAAGACAATTTATGTCCAAACTGGAAATCCTTAATGTGCTGGAAAGGGGATACTATTAATAATTACGCTTCAGCAAGTGGCATAAACCAGGACCGCCCCAGGCAAACCCAGAACTATGGTCACCCTACTTATAGGTACTGATGAGGATTAAATGAGAAAATAAAAATAAAGCACTTAGCATAGAGCCTGATACACAGCAAGTGCTCAGTAAATACTAGCCACTACGTTTTTGTTATTGAATTGAGAAGTTCCACTGTTTTAGTTGGCAATCTCCCATGTGATAGTGGGCTGACTTAAGAAGAGCTTAATTTCTTTCAAGGTGGAGAAAAACCTAACTGAAAGTCAAACAACCAGCCTCTCCAGAGGCGGAACAGTGTTGAAAGACACTGCAGAAATTCCTAGTGATAAGGATCCTGGAATGATAGTGAATGGCCTGTCAACAGTTTGTACGTTAGAAGCATGAAGCAGAGAATCAGAATTTTAATGATTTTATATACTATTTCTCAAAGGTTTTGATCTGAGGATCCTTTCACACTCTTAAAATTTTTTGAGGCCCACAAAGAGCTTTTGTTTATGTGAGTTGTACCTATTGATATTAAAAATAAAAGTGGAGAAAATTAAAAAGTATTCATCTGAAATGACAATAACCTCGTCATATATTAACACAACAAACACATTTAAATTAACTATCTTTACAAAACAAAACAAAACAAAACTGAGAGGATTATTGTTTTACCTTTCTGGAGATCTCTTTATCGACTGGTTTAATAGAACCAAAACTGATTCTCATTTCTGTCTTTTTATGCCATTTGTCGCAGTATGTTGTTTCAGTGAAAATATATGAACAAGATATGTCCTTGGAAAAGAGAGGGAGTATTTTAATACCCTTTCCAGATAATTGTGGTTATTCTTTGATATTACATCAAAACTCCACAGTAGTTTCTTAAAGGTTAGTTGTAAAGTGGAATCTCAAATCCTATCCCTGAATGTTTTGTACTGTTATATTAAAATCCCTCAGTCAGTCTTGCACTTTGAATGAATGTTTTACTCATGACTTTGTAACATCACCCATTACTCATATGGAAAATATCAGTTCATGGAGTTATGCAGATTTTCCAAATGTTTACACATTTCAGAAACCTAATACCTTAGAACATTCTAGAAAACAAATGAACACACAAGCACACATTCTATTAGCCACCAGAACGATGATGTCATCACATGTCATGTCGTCTCTGGAAAACTCCACCATACATTCATGAAAGAATTAGAATAAAAAAGACAAATCATATCTTATTATTAGGAAAAGTGTTCTGACTGCATGAGTCGCTGAATAGGTTTTAGTCTCAAGGCATACTTTAAGAACAGCTGATATGGTACGATATGACTGTTAGATAAAAAAAGCAAAAAACTTACCACCTGTTTTTTTTTCTTTTAAAATCAAGAGGCAATAAATTATAACACACAAACAGCAAAATACTAAAATATAGTCCCAACTGGCAATTTCAAACCTTTTTATATGAAGACAAGTAGACAAGCTTATAGAAACAGATGGCTTTTAATCTGAAGGTCTTTCTCATTTTTTGTTTTTGTCTTTTGTTTTTAGTTTGGAGTCTATTAATTATTAGTATTTCCATGTATGCAGGCAGGTACCTCTTAGGAGCTCAAAATGCTTCATTTCTTCCACTTCTTCCCATTGCTCCCAAGATAGAATCTTTACAGAAACATGTGGGCAGCAAATCCCACTAAAAATATTTTAGTACATCTTTTCTGTTTGCAACCTGGCCTGGAAGCTGCCCATGAATTATGGGTCAAGTTTTTGTACAAGTATAGATCACATTCTCACGTGAAATTGGTTATAGATTTGAGAAACTGCTAAATAAATCTCTTATCTTGCTCCCCTGCTCTGTTACTCCAGGCTTTTCAAAGTACGATGATAGTAGAGGTTAATCCTATTTTTTGGAAAAAACCACCTCCTACCTGGTCTTTAGCGGGCTATAACACCTTCACTCAGCATACTGCCAAGGAGGAATTTGTTTTAGGCACCCTGGCCCTTACTTTTCTATTCCGTTTTCCAGTGCCCTTACCACTTCCTTCTGGCTGCACAGTAGAGCCCACTGTGTGGCCCACCCAGGCTTACCTTCCTGGGCAATGCTTTGCCTCCTCCTTTATCCTTCAGCAAACACATACCCTTTGTATTCTTTCTTTCAGTAAAGTCTGATTTTAGCTTAGATTAGTCCAGTCTGAAATACAGTGTTAGTGGATGTCAAACCAATTAAAATATTTACACTAAGGTATGAATGATGGAAGCATACCAAGTGTTTGGGAACTAAGAACCAACTGATGATCTGAAAAAACAAACATGTAAAGGGGTTACTACTTGTAGCCACTGAATGGACTGCTCAGCTTTTTTTCAAGTATATTAAAAGCCAATAACCCATTTAAATTTCAATCTAATTATCCTATGAGCCCAGTCTATAACTGAAAGGCAATTTGGGAAGGCAAGAAATGAGACATGAGGTCACCGAATGGCTACGTTTGGCAGCGCCATAGGTTTAGATATTAAGAAGAAAGTGGGTGAAGTGCCAAGAGGGCAGTCCTCATTTGAGCAAAATGTTTTGACTTCTAGCTGCTGGTAATAATTTTGGGATTTCCAGTAGTTCCTTTGGAAGTTTCATTTATTCCCCAAATCAATTCAAGGCTCTTTCTTTTTTAAAGTAAATTTCAGTGTTACCAAAGCTCAAGACTCTGATTCCCAAGTGTGCTTTTAGGTTAAGATGGGGCCTCCAACTTGGATGTTCGTAAGACAGTTTAAACCAACGCCACCTCTGCTCTCTTTTGCACGGTGCCCTCTCTTTTCCTGTCGCAGCTATTCCATCCCCGGGATTTGGCTGAGGGTACAAGATAGAATGACTACCCAGCCCAGAGGCTCCTAACGGCGTTACTAATGAGTCTCTAGATTCTTGCTGTCGCCGTGACCTTTCAACAGGCGGGCGGTGCAACACCGCGTTGGACGCAACAGGCACGACCGGCGTGCCATCACTGCGAGAGTCTCGAGCGACAGCAGTGGGCGGTACACGAAACCTCTCCTTTCTTTAACCCTTCTTCACACAGAGTCCCACCCTCACCGGAAGTGGAGCCGTTTCTACGTTACGCCACTTCCGGCCCGCACGCCCGTCTCCGGCGGGAGCGAGCACGCTGGTGCGCGGCAACTTTGTTCCCGCCTCCTTTGCCCCGACACCACTCACCTTCGGCTTTCTCGGAGCGTGACGTGCGTGCGCGTCCCCGGCCTTGCGTCAGGGCCGAGGGGAAAGGCCGAAAGAGCGAGGCGAGAAGGAGGGGTTGTGGAGGTTAGGGCCCAACCAGCAAGTCCCGTCGCCCTCCCTCCTCCTGACGAAGATCGGCGAGGGAAGGGGAGGAGCGAGCCGGGGCCGGCCGCGCACACCAGGAGCCTCCTCGTGGAGGGGGGGGGAGCGGAGGAAAAGGGAGCTCCGCCACCTCTGCTCGCGGCGGCGGCGAAGGAAGAAGAAAGTCAGGGCCCGAACCCACCGCCACAGGCTCAGAAACTTCCCCCCCCCCCCGCCCCTATCTCCCCGGAAACAGCCCCCCGCCCAGCCCCGCACACTCGCTGCCCCAACCGTGAGCCGCAGCCCGGTCGCCCCCGCCTCGCCCCGCCCCGCCGCCCGTCCCTGCGGGCGGCAGAGTGCGCGAGGCCCTAGGCCGGGAGTTGTTGTCAGGCCCAGGCCACTTCCGAGGCGCCCGCCGTGTATCGCCGCCACCACAGGAGGACGACGTCGACGCTGAGGAGGCGGCGGCGGAGGCGTGTTGTTGTCTCGCCCACTCCCCTCCCCTGAACTCGCACCCAACGTCAGGGCGCGATGGAGTGAAGCGGAGACGAAGGTGGTACTTCCGCGTTGCGCTGCCCGAGCCGAGAGCGCGGCCGAGGCCGCTCCCCCACCCCCGGGGGCACTTGGAGGACTCCGGACTCCCCCGCAGGTCAGCGCCCGGCGCATCTGGTGTTTTTGCTGCTGAGGAGAGGACGACGAGCACGATCGCGAGCTCTGCCACCAGGATTCCTGCTTCCCTCAGGCCCGGAGGCCGCTGCATACCCCACTGTGACCTGGAACCCAGGGACCCGAGTCCTGACCCGGATTATCGTGGCGCGTCCCCTGGCCGGCCCTGGTGCTCGGTGTCCCTCCGCCGCCGCCGCAGTTCCCGTTTCCGGCGGGGGAGATGGCCAGGATCTGACCCGGGAGGAGGCCGCACCCGCGCCGCGCTCTGCGGCGGGCTCTAGGCGATGCCGAGCAGCTCGGACACGGCGCTGGGGGGAGGCGGGGGCCTGAGCTGGGCGGAGAAGAAGTTGGAGGAACGCCGCAAGCGGAGGCGATTCCTGTCCCCTCAGCAGCCGCCGCTGCTGTTGCCGCTCCTGCAGCCGCAGCTCCTGCAACCGCCGCCGCCCCCGCCGCCTCTGCTCTTCCTGGCTGCTCCCGGCACGGCCGCCGCCGCAGCCGCCGCCGCCGCGGCCTCCTCCTCTTGCTTCAGCCCGGGCCCCCCTCTGGAGGTCAAGCGGCTGGCGAGAGGCAAGAGGCGCGCAGGAGGGCGGCAGAAGCGGCGCCGCGGGCCCCGCGCCGGGCAGGAGGCGGAGAAGCGTCGGGTCTTCTCGCTGCCCCAGCCGCAGCAGGACGGCGGTGGCGGTGCTAGTAGCGGCGGGGGTGTGACCCCGCTGGTGGAATACGAGGATGTGAGCTCCCAGTCCGAGCAGGGGCTGCTGCTGGGGGGGGCCAGCGCGGCAACGGCGGCGACGGCTGCCGGGGGAACGGGGGGCAGCGGCGGGAGTCCGGCCTCCTCCTCCGGCACCCAGCGGCGCGGGGAGGGGTCGGAGCGCAGGCCCCGCCGGGACCGCCGCAGCAGCAGCGGCCGCAGCAAGGAGCGCCACCGCGAGCACCGGCGGCGGGACGGGCAGCGCGGCGGCAGCGAGGCCTCCAAGTCCCGCAGCCGCCACAGCCACAGCGGCGAGGAGCGGGCCGAGGCCGCTAAGAGCGGCAGCAGCAGCAGCAGCGGCGGCCGCCGGAAAAGCGCCTCGGCCACGTCTAGCAGCAGCAGTAGCCGCAAGGATCGAGACCTGAAGGCTCACCGGAGCCGGACTAAGTCGTCCAAGGAGCCGCCTTCGGCCTACAAGGAGCCGCCCAAGGCCTACCGGGAGGACAAGAGCGAGCCCAAGGCCTACAGGCGGCGGCAGCGGTCCCTGAGCCCGCTGGGAGGCCGGGACGACAGCCCGGTGTCCCACAGGGCCTCGCAGAGCCTGAGAAGCCGCAAGTCCCCCAGCCCGGCAGGAGGTGGCAGCAGCCCGTACTCTCGGCGGCTGCCACGCTCCCCGAGCCCCTACAGCCGCCGCCGCTCCCCCAGCTACAGCCGCCACAGCTCCTACGAGCGGGGCGGCGACGTGTCCCCGAGCCCCTACAGCAGCAGCAGCTGGCGCCGCTCCCGGAGCCCCTACAGCCCGGTGATCAGGTGAGTCCGCCGCCTGGTGCGCGCCGGTCCTCTGCAGCGCTGGCCAGATCTCCAGGGGGCAGGGAAAGTGGTGATTGGCCTCTTGGAGCCACTTAGCTCTACAACCGGCCCTAGAAAACCCATCTTCAGACTGGGCTTCAAGTCGGGAGAGGCGTTTTCGCGCGCCCACGACACCTTTTAGTGGGTTGGAGGGACAAAGCAACAGGTCCCGCAGTTTTTTTCTTCTCGCTCGTGCAGGGAAAATTTCTAAGAAAGAGTTCAAAGTTTTCAACTTGTTGCATTGATATATTCACAGATTTCCCTCAACTGCTCTTTGCTTTTCCAGCACAATTACTTTGGGTAAACCTAGACGTTTTAATTTGTCATCATTTTGAAAGCCCTATGAAGAGGTTTCATCGTTGGAGATTTAGGAACGGACTGCAGCTAGGGCCTAAATATTGTAGGAGAGAATCAGAATCACTTGCTGATGTCAGTTAGATGTACATTTCAGATGTTTCAGGTGATTAATACAACGACAGAAAAAGGTTTTCTGTAAAGTTTATTCTTTTAAGATGTAGAAGCCTTATAGTTCTAAATTCTCAAGACAAGGAAGATGCCCGATTTGTGATATTCTTGTGCGGAATGTTTTTTTAAGTGTTCAAAAGTAGAAAAAAAATGACAACATTGTGGTTTCTCTGTTGGTTTGTGATGACACCCAGTTGCTAATGACGTATAATTAATTGGTGTGACCAAGCAAATGGTCTGGTACATCCTTACACTATTACACTATTTACCATTACATTAAGTTACTGTTTACATTTACCATAAGTTAGCTATACTTTTATATATCAGGATCTTTGTTCAGGAATCTTTAAAAGGGGTAATTTAATCTAGTGAAATTGGAGTAAATCTTTTATGTAGTTGTTATACCTTGTTACGTAATTCTTCAGGAAAAGTGTGTGCATTGATATATGCATACCTGTGAAGCAAAGTGAATTAAAAATAACTTTTGAATATTTTGTAGGTTCTTAATTCCTTGAGCTGTCTGGAAATTCTAGGCCTTATATTTTAGGGTATTACAGAATGACGTTTGCATCTGTTATGCTTTTCCTATTGGCCTTAGTTTGCAGTAATGCCAAGTGGATGCTAAGAATCTCTAAGTAGAAATTATGTTGAATCTCAATTCATGTATCTGTAAAATTAGCAGATCTCTTTGAAGTGTCAGCCTAGTAAATATTTGTGAAGATGTGATTGGAGTAGAGATCTGGGTGTGAGTTTGTCTTTAAATGAAAACATCTGTGTACATGTGTTTCTTACAGTGTTCAAGTACACTTAAAATGCTAGTTGATGCCTTAATAAAGACTATTAACAGTGACCACTTAGCTTTTATATCTTGTAAGACTTTGCATTTTACTTTTAGTTAAAATATTTTAGGTTTGCCAAAAGGCTTGCTTTCTTTTCTTTTTCTTTTTTTTTTTTGCAGTTGACTGTTTTTGAAAACTGATTAGGTTAAGTTTCAGCGCTTTACATTGTAATTTTTAAGCGTATGATGCAATATAAGAGTAGATTTATGTGTTTGTTTGGTTTTTTAGTTGCTGGTTACTTTAGCAAGGCCCTGCACTATGGTGCTGTGTATTTTATATATATTGTAGAGTAGTGGTATGTATGATTAGGATTATTCATCTTTATTAGCAAATATTTATTAAGCACATTATATGCCAGTTACTGTTCTAGGGACTGGAATAGATTGGTGAAGGGAGATGAGGTCCTTGCCCTCATGAAGCTTGCATTCTAGAGAGCCATTCATTGCTGAATCTTTTCATGGTGTTTATACTGACCACCAGTATTTCTAATGGATTGGATTTGGAAGAGGCTTTAGAGTATCTTGGCCAACATTCCTGACAGCTGTCCATTTGCATTTGGTGTGTGCCTGAAACATCCAGACCTGGGAAAACATTATTTTGAGATGGCCTGTTCCATTAGATTTGGGACTTGAATTCTAGTCCTGACTTAGCAAGACCCTCTCTTAAAGGCTCCCGTTTCTGAACTGTAATGGGAAAATGCTTGTGATTTTTGGATTATTTCAAGGATTAAGTGAAAATTTGTGTTTTGTAAAGTATAGAAATACTATAGATTATGATAGAAGTGTAATGTTGAGTTATTATTGCGTAGTTTGAATTATTAGAATTCTTCACATTGAAACAGAAATCTATCTCCATATAACTTTCTACCCATTGCTTCAAGTTTATCCCTTTGGAATGATACAGAGCAAACCTGTATGCCACCTCTTTAAAATGTAAAGACACTTCCCATGTCTTCTTTTCTTCTCTAGGGCCAAGAACTTCATTTTTCGTGAGGTGTGGTTTTTAAAGATTTTTAAATATAACAAATGTGTTATAACTGTTTAGGAAATTGAACTTGTCCAGTTTAATGCTAAAAGTTTTATTTACTTTCAGAATTTAGTAATGTCTTAAGTGTCTCATGTTGTTTAATGAATAGACTGCTAGATCGTGAGCCTTGTGAAGGCAGCTATCCTGTCATGCCCACCACTGTATTCCTGGTGTTCAGCATGGCATCTGGCGCATGTAGTCTCCTAATAATTGTTGAATGGGTAAATGAAGGGATGATGGAGTTTATGGAGCATGTGAAATATTAGAGTGGGCCTGGATTGCATAAGTATTTAATAGAGACCATGTGCTATGCTATGAGAAATATCAGTGAGATCTTTTACCAGTCCACATGGACCTAATGTATTCATAAATTGTCAGTGTAATATTTTAAGGAAATGCATGCACATTGAAAATGGTATTGAAACCATGGTATGAAGTTTTTTCTTGGTGTTAATTCCTAGAATAAATCCTCTCCATTCTAGTGACTTCTAAATCACAGTTTTCTCTAGGCCTTCATCTGAATTTTCAGTCCTCTCCTCCTGCTTTTCTTTTCATCAGTCCCTCCTTAGCTTTACGTTTTCTCTGTGTAACCAGTTTACCATATTTTCTTTACTGCTTGACTATCGGGCTGTGGGAAGTCACATAATTTTGCTGACTGGCCCTATAGTAAGTGTGAGAGTGTACTGAAGAGAGAGCTGTTTAATAAAGGGAGGGAATGGTACTGAGATTTGGATTTTACTATATGCCAGGCATTGGTAAGTACTTACCATACATTCACCCTCAAATCTCCTAAGATACACTTCTATTGATAGACTGGGAAACTGAAGCTATAAAAAGTTAAGTCAGCTTGGATTCAAACCCAGGGCTGACTGAAGTATGTGTTCTTGATATTAAGTATTGGTATTGTCATGCATTAAAGGGAGCTGGCTTTCAAGGGAGCTGACCGTCTCATGTGATAATCTGTTTTGCTGAAATTCATCTCCCTGTTTGGTTATTTATTGATTTTTTTTTCCTGGCCATCTTTGCAGCATTTTGAAAATTTTAAAAAAGAAATTCTTCTCTAAAGATTGTTTCAGCTCATTTGGTCTTTATTAACTTGTAGTTTTTATGAATATGAGTCTAAGAACAATTCCTTGAAGGCTTTAATTATACTTAGTTATTGACAGTTGTTTTGTAATGGAATGTCTTGATCTGAAGTCACTCAAGTCTCATCAGTTACAACCAGTATAATAAATTGTTATATATACTGTAATTGGTTCTGTGTCTGAAATTGTGGAAGTTCTATTCTAAATGGAGCAAAAGCCTCCATTACAGAGACCCTGAAAATCTAAAGATGGGTGGACCCTAGGTGTAAATCAGTGAAGTTATTAGTATTTACTTGCATATGATGTGGGATACCTCTGTCATGATTTATTTAGTGTATTGTCTTAAAATCTGTGTTCAAAAATATGTAAAATAAAACCACTCCGGGATAATGAAAAAGCTCCTATTAACCGATAATGCTACTGATTTGGTTTGTACTTACTAGAATGGTAGTATCCTTAGATGAATGTAATTCTTAAAATGCTTTTTAAAAGTGTTGAGTGTATAGGATACTAGAATAAAGGATACTAGAATAAATGAAGAAATACACAGAAGGAATGGAAATTTAGGTGAAGTGTCTTAAGTGTCCAAACCTGTAGTTACTTATTTCACGTTCAAAGTAGGCTTGTGTTTTGCTTCTTCTCTGACCAAACTTTACCCAGCATTTATATCTATGTAGTCCTTATCACATGTATATTTTTTAAGTTTATTTATTTTTGAGAGGCAGCACAGGTGAGGGAGGGGCAGAGAGAGAGGGAGACAGAGAATCCCAACAGGCTCTGCACTGTCAGTATAGAGCCCAACATGGGTCTCGAACCAACAAACTGTGACACTCTGACCTGAGCCGAATATCAAGACGCTGCTCAACTGACTGAGGCACCGAGGTGCCCTGCCCCATTTATCATATATTTGTTCTAACACTGGTATTTCTCCCGTTTTCATTTTCATTCAGCACCTTAGTTCAGGCCCTAGTTTTCACTCAGACTTCCTGTTATCATTCTTTTCTTCTCTCTTCCATCCCTTTCTTCCCACTTCATTCTTTATCAGGAGAATTTTCTTTTTTAATTTCTTTTAACGTTTATTCATTTTTGAGAAACAGAGCATGAGTGGGGAAGGGGCAGAGAGAGAGAGGGAGACACAGAATCTGAAGCAGGCTCCAGGCTCTGAGCTGTCAGCACAGAGCCCGACATGGGGCTCGAACCCACGAACCGTGATATCGTGACCTGAGCCGAAGTTGGACGCTCAACCGACTGAGCCACCCAGGCGCCCCATCAGGAGAATTTTCTTAAAGTCTTGGTTAGAAGGTGTCACTTCCATTTTATAGAATTAAGTCCAGACTTTTCAGTGGATTTTCAGGTAATACCTTTTATGATCAGGCCCCATTCTATCAGAATTCTATTTCCAGAGGCCCTTTTATTTCTCTGTATTCTTGCTCTTGCTGTTCTTTTACCTTGAAATGCCCCTGTTTTTCCCTCTTCTCTGCTTCCGGCTTTGCATTCAAATCCTAGCTCCAGTTGAACCATGTTGAGGTCTTGCTCCATTCATCTAGAAAAAGTTAATTCTTATATTACTGCAGCACTTTGCTTTATCTTTGTTATAGAGCTTCAGAAAATTCTATTTAATATTCTAATTATTTGGCTGCGTACATTTGTGTTTTCTCTCTAAGATTGTAACCTCCTAGAGGATAAATTTTAAAGTGTATTGATTAGTGGTTGAGTTAGTTTAGATAGCATTTTTTCACCATAGATTAATGAAAATCAACGTTTGTGCAGAATCCAGTTGTGTCTCTAAACTTGGAATTTTGGGGATGCGTGGGTGGCTCGTTCTGTTAAGCATCCATTCTGGATTTTGGTTCAGGTCATGATCCCACAAGCCCTGCGTCTGGGTTCCATGCTGAGCATGAAGCCTGCTTGTAATTCTCTCTCCCTTTCTTTGCCCCTCTCCCATTTGCGTTCTCTGTCTCTCTCAAAATAAATAAGTAAAAATTTAAAAAAAAATACTTGCTATTTTGGTTCACATATACTCTAGGATAGATGAAGTAATTATTTTATTTTGTAAGGAGAAAAGCTAAGAACTTCTTTTTCTAGCTGCTTCTTTACTGGCATGAGTTGAAGATGCTGGGACTCGTTTTCTGTGTGAGTAGAATAAATTCAGACCTAGTGTTTATATTTGCACTCTGGTACTAATCAAGATAAGTGATATGCTATTCTTGGTGAAAATTTTCTGAACAAGTTGACTGTATGTCAAGCTTTATTTCCTAACTGAAAAATTGTAGCTGTTTCTGAAAAATAAGTTGAAAATTAATATTGCTTAATATTTATATTTTAGATCATTTTAATCTGTTGTTTTACACTTTCTCTATGAATATCACTTAATTTTTTTTTTAATTTATTCATTTACTTTGAGAGAGAGAATGAGAGAGAATTCCAGGCAGACTTCACACTGCTGGCCAGAGCTGGACGTGGGAGTCTTGAACCCACGAACCAACCACGAGATCACGACCTGAGGTGAAGTCTAGAGTCAGACATTCAACCGACTGAGCCACCCAGGCACCCCTCATTTAAATTTTTATTGCTGTTATTTTGGTTTTGGTTGGCTTTGTTTCATAGCTAGATATTTATATGCTTTTAAGTGGATGTCAGAAACAAAAGTATCAAGCTAGAATCAGAAGTACTACTTGTTTGCAGTGATTTTTGTTACTTGAATTTCTACATATGTAAATCGTGAGAGAATCTAGTTTGCTTAATGTATTTGGAAAACAAAATGAATGTACAGAATAAAATCTAGGTTAGAAACTGGAATTTATTTATTTTTAAAGTTTTAATTTAAATTCCAGTTAGTTGATGTACAGTGTAATATTAGTTTCACGTGTGCAATATAGTGATTCATCACTTCCGTACAACACCGGGCGCTCATGACAAGTACACTCCTTAATCCCCATCACCTATTTCAAAACCCATTCCTTCATCCCTTTGTCTCTGGTAACCATCAGTTTGTTCTCTATAGTTAAGAGTCTGTTTCTTGGTTTGTCTTGCTCTTTTTTTCCCCTTTGCTCATGTAAAAACTGGAGTTTATAAAAAAGAAATGAAAAAGGTAGTGAGAGGAACTGAAAACTGAAAGTAGTTAATGGGCTGCATGCCTCCCCACTTTTGTTACTGCATTTTCAGTTGCACAGAGGCACTTTCACTGAGATATGTTATTGATTCTCCAAACTTACTTTATTTAATATTAAGTTAATTATTTCACCATTCTTAAAATCATTTCTTCTTCTGATGCTACTCTTCAGTATTTTTCACCTGTTTACAAAGATTCTAGAGAATCATGGTTTTCGGTTACTACAGAACAGTGTGAGAGATTAAAAGTCCTTCTGAATCCAACCACCTGAGATGATCATCTTTGACATTTCTGAATAACATTCTTCTAGACTTCTCTCTGCATAATATATGGGACTTATGCATATATGCAAAGCATAGAGACAAAAGATTTTATATAAATCTTAAGAATTATGGGAATATACTACAATGCTGTTTTGTACATTGTACTCTGTAGTATGGTCTTTTTATTGGCTTTTGTTGTTGTATGGATGTACTGTAACTTATTTGGCCAACTCCATTTTGCTAGAATCTTAGTTTTTTATTTTTGACATGTGTATGTATTTGTTGCAGATATTTTGTATGTGCATTTGTCCCGTTAAATCCCATATATTGGACTTTTCAGAGGTAAAATTGTTGGGTCAGAAATGGTACTCATATTTGTAATTTTGATACACTGTCATATTGTCCTTCAGAAGGCTCTTACCGTTTTTTATTTCCCAACAATGTGCCACTGCTCATTTCCTCAGCCCTATCATCACTCGGAGTTGTCAGATACGCCATTATTTTTTTATTTGCTTTTCTTTAATATCTAATAAGACTGACTTTATTTTCATCTATTTATTGAGTGTTTTAGTTTCTTGATTTATTCTCTTTGTTGTTTTTCTTATTAATTTGTAAGCTTTTTTGTGTATTAGGGGTATTAACTTTCTGTGGCCTAGCAACTATTTTTCATGGGTTTGTTTTTTGTTTTTTTTTTAACGTTGTTTATATAATGTTTTGTTTTAAGAAGTGCTATGCATGTATTCATGGTTTGGTTTTTTTTTTTATATATGAAATTTATTGTCAAATTGGTTTCCATACAACACCCAGTGGTCATCCCAACAGGTGCCCTCCTCAATATCCATCACCCACCCTCCCCTCCCTCCCACCCCCCATGTATTCATGTGTTTTAAGTGACAGTTTCTCCAAGGCACCTAGGTCCAAAACTGCAGTAATACTTCACTTGCCTCTTGTTCTTCCCCAGTTCTAGTGAATTGCTTGTTCTGTTGGTCCTTTTGCAGTGGTCTTTAGTCTATCTGTTCTTACTTTGGTTTTGGAATTCCTTACTTTACGCTTTTATTGTGGGGTTTGCTTGCTTTGGGTTTTTCCTCTTAGACACTTTCCTGTTTTCTGCGTTCAAATTAATCTTAAAATACCATTTTGATTCTGTCATGTTTCTCTGAAGCATACTTACCGAATCAAATTCTTGAACTGGGCATTTATGATTCCTTACCCCAGACCGACCCACACTACCTTTATTTATATATGCTGATCACAATGCAAGCTGGACTCTTTACTACGTTAAAAACATGGAATTGCAGGTGCCCTACACTTTAGTTTATGCCCTTCTCTCAGTTGGCTAATCCTCCTTGTCCATTCTTCCAGCCATAGTTGAGGTGTCCTCTTCATTAATGTCATCTAGAAGTGACCTCTCACATCCAGGCTTGAATTAATTTGAGATGTCCCCTCCCACCCAGGTATACTGGACATATTTCATTCATTCATTAAAAAAAAAGTCAGTTTTATTAAGGTATAATTTGCATACAGTATAATTTCCCAATTTATGTATAAAATTAAATGCTTTTGACAAATAGATATACTTGTGTATCTTCTACACAATCATGATAAAGAACATTTCTATTACCCCAAAAACTTCCCTGTGCCCCTTTGTAGTTTGTCCCCTGTTCTGCATGTGGTCCTTGGCAACTGCTAATCTGCTTTTTGTCACATTAGTTTTATCTTTCTTGAACTTCATATCAGTAGAATTATATGGTATGTAATCTTTGGTGTCTGCCATTCACTTAGCATGCTTTTGAAATTCATTGTTGTTGATGTGCATTTGAGTGATTTTTTTTTTTAATTTTTTAATGTTTATTTATTTTTTGAGAGAGAGACAGAGACAGAGCATGATGGGGAGAGGGGCAGAGAGAGAGGGAGACACCGAATCCCAAGCAGTCTCCAGGCTCCAGGCTCTGAGCTGTCAGCACAGAGCCCAATGTGGGGCTCGAACTCACAAACCGCAAGATGACCTGAGCTGAAGTTGGATGCTTAACCGACTGAGCCACCCAGGTGCCCCAGTGGTTTGTTTCTTTTTATTGTTTAGTAGTATTCCATTTACATCTACAGTCGGTGGATATACCATAATTTGCTTGTCCATTCACCCAGTTGATGAGCATTTAAGTTTCCAGTGTTTGGCTATTATGAGCAAAGGTGCTGTGAACATTTGAATAGTTTTTTTCTCTTTGCATATCTCATGAATAAATTTGGAGTGGGATTGCTATGTTGTATAGGAAGTGAGTTTTTGACTTTATAAGCAGCCTCTTTTCCAAAATGGTTGTACCATTTTTCATTCTAGTCAGTAATGTATGACCATTCTGGTAGCTTCAAATCCTGACTTGTTTTTATCAGTCTTTGTTCTTAGCTATTCTGGTGGACGTGTAATGGTACATCATTGTGCTTTTATTTGCAATTCTGTAATGACTAATAATGTTAAGCATCTTTCCATATGCTTATTTGCTCTTCATATCTTTTGTGAAGTGTCTTAAAATGTTTTGTCCATATTTTTTATGAATTGGGCTATTTGCTTTATTGAATTGTGAGAGTTCTGTACATATTATAGATATAAGCTTTGTCAGTTTGTAAATGAGTATTCCTGTTCTGTGGCTTGCCTTTCCTTAACAGTAGTTTTGAAAAGCAGAATTTGATGAAATCTAATTTAGCAAATCTGAGTCTAACTTATGGTCACAAAGACTTTCTCTTTGGTTTTATAATGTACCACTTTAGTTTATCACAGGCTACCTTCATGTATAATATAATATTGCAAGAGTATGCTTCTATTTCCTCCTTCTCTTCTTATGTACTATTCTTGTCATATGTGTTATTTCTACAGAAGTATGACTTATGTACGTTGTTTATAGACATGAAATTAAAAAAATGAGAAAAAAATTTATATCTAATATATACCTCTTTTTTTTTTTTTGAGAGAGAGGGTGCAAGTGAGTGAAGGGTAGAGAGAGAAAGAGGAAGAATCCCACGAGGGGCAGAGAGAAAGAGAGAAGCGGTGTTCACCTGGGACTTGTGTTTAACCCAAAGCAGGGCTGGCGCTCACCTGATGTGGGACTCGAACTCACAAACTGTGAGATAATGACCTGAGCCAAAGTCAGCTGCTTAATGACTGAGCCACGAAGCCACCCCTTAATGTACCTTTTGAAACACTTCTGATGCCTTTGTGTAGATCCAAGTTTTGAGGTAGTATTTTGCTGTAGGGAGAGAAATAGCTTTTAGCCTTTATTTTTTTTTTAAAGTAGGCTCCACACTGGGTATGGAACCCAACGCAGAGCTTAAACTCTTAAACTCATGACCCTGAGATCAAGACCTGAGCCGAGATCAAGATTCAGATGCTTAACCCAGACACCCCTTTCAGCATTTCTTACCAATGCCACTCTGCTGTCTTGTTTGTCTGAAAAAGTCTCTATTTTGAAAGATATTTTTGCTGGGTATGGAATTCTACATGGACTTTCCTCCCCCCCCCCCCCCCCCCCCCTTTGTTACTTTAAGTTATTCCACTTCTGGCTTGGGTAGTTTGACAAGAATTTACATAATATTTTGTTTTTGCTTCAGTCACTGGATTTAAGTCTCATGAGGTTCTTTTTTAATCTTACTGTCTCTTAAGCACCTACCACAGCACATGATAGGAAATAGATACCTAACAAATGATGTTAAATTGGTTTGGATAAGAAAATATCCAGCACCTCAGAATTTGAAAAAAAAAATCCTTTTAATATTAATAGAGTCTAATATTGATTTATGAATAAATCAATAATGGCTAGAGCTGGACCTATCAAAAATATGTGCCTTTGTGCAAATCAAGTATTAAGCTTTCCCTCTACTTTTCTCACCATCTTTCCTTTTTCTGTCTTCAAAAACATATCTCAGGGCATGGTTCAGTGAAACATGAAGACAAACACAGTTTATGTGCTCAGTGGACTAGAACTTGTTTGCCTGAGCAAATCCACAAAAAGTCAGTCATGTGTCTTTAATCTTCTTAACTTTTAGTGTTTCATAAGGAACATGAAAGGAAGTATACTTTTCAAATAAACACAAAACATTTCAGTTTTATATTAAATTTTTCTAGTTTTTAAAATAACATCTTTTTTGAGATATTATTCACCTACCATGCAATTTACTCTAATTTTAACTGATACAGACAGTGGCCTTTAGTATAGTCACAGAGTTGTGCAGCCATCACCACTAATTTTAGAACATTTTAATCACTCCAAAAAGAAACTCAGTGCCTGTTAGTAGTCAGTCTCCATTCTCACCTCCCCACATCTTTGGCAACTACCAATATACTTCTTATCTCTTTGGATTTGCCTATTTTGGACATTTCATATAAATGGCATCATATGATTCACGGTTTTTTATGACTGCTTTCATTTGAGCTTAATGTTTTTAAGGTTCATCTATGTTGTAGCATGTGTCATCAGTATTTCATTTCTTTTTAGGGAAAAATAGTGTACCATTGTATGAATATACCACATTTTGTTGTCAGTTGATGGACATTTGGGTTGTTTTCAGTTTTTGGCTATTATGAATTATGCTTCTATGAACATTTGTGTTTAGTTTCTTGTTTTCGTTTGTGTTTAGTTTTTGCATGAGATTTTTTTTTTTTTTTTTTTTTTTTTTTAATTTTTTTATTTATTTTTGGGACAGAGAGAGACAGAGCATGAACGGGGGAGGGACAAAGAAAGAGGGAGACACAGAATCGGAAACAGGCTCCAGGCTCTGAGCCATCAGCCCAGAGCCCGACGCGGGGCTCGAACTCACGGACCGTGAGATCGTGACCTGGCTGAAGTCGGCCGCTCAACCGACTGCGCCACCCAGGCGCCCCTGCATGAGATTTTTTTTGCATGAGGTATGTTTTTATTTCTTTTCTTCCTTTTTTTTTTTTTTAATGTTTGTTTATTTTTGAGAGAGAGAGAGAGAGAGAGAGCAAGCAGGGGAGGGGCAGAGAGGGAGACACAGAATCGGAGGCAGGCTCTAGGCTCTGAGCTGTCAGCACAGAGCCTGAACTCATGAACTCATGAACTGCAGGATCATGACCTGAGCTGAAGTCAGACACTTAACCGACTGAGCTACCCACGTGCCCCTGTTCTATTTCTCTTGGATATATATATACCTAGGAGTGGAATTTCTGGGTCATGTGGTAATTCTGTTTAACATCTTAAGGAACTGCCAATCTCTTTTCCAAAGTGGCTGCATCATTTTTTATATTCCAACCAGCTATATATGAGGGTTTCAATTTCTGCATATCCTTGACAATAGTTGTCTGTTTTTATTACATCTGTCCTGGTATCTCGTTGTACTTTTGATTTGCATTTCTTTAGTGACTAATGATGTTGAACAGCTTTTCATATGTTTATTGGCCATTTGTATATCTTTTTGGGAGAAATGTTTATTCATATCCTTCACCTATTTTAAAATTGGGTTTTCTTCTTATTGTTGAATGTCTTGAATTCTTTATATATTCTAGGTACTAATATGACTATGACATTTCTTCTAGAAAGAAGAACTCTTGTATTCACGAGAGTTCATTTTAATTTAGTGCAAAATAATGGACTCTCCCTGGGTAACTTGTTTGTAACCGCTTAGGCCATTCTCACAGTGTAAACTTTGGACAAGTCACTTAGCTTTTGAGTCATTGTCTATGGACTCATAAGAAGAAAAAAGAGAATTCCTAGGGCGAGGTGTTAACAGAACAACCAAAAGACTACTGTCTGGTTGGCAGACCTTCTACCTTGGGTTGACTGGGTAAATATCCGCTATAAAGGAAAAAGCAAGGACTAGAAATTATATAGATGTGGATTTAGGTACTAATTCTGTTGCTTTCATAGCAGAGCAATATCAAGCAATTCAATTTTTGAGCTCTGGTCTTTCTACTTTGTAAAATGGGAGGTATAATGCCTACCTAGTAAAAAAAAGAAAAATAAAACAACAAAACTGGAAACAACCCAAGTACAATGACTAGGAGCAATTAAATTGTGCTACAGATACATGATTTGCATTTTTCCCCCATTGTATCACTTTGTTGACATCCATTAATGCACATTAGTTTTTAATTTTGATGAAGTCCTGTTTATTTTTTCTTTTGTTGCTTGTGCTTTGATGTTGTATCTAAGAAGTCTTTGCCTAATTGAACATCACAAAGATTTATTCCTATATTTTCTTCTAAGAGTTTTATAGTTTTAGCTTTTACATCTTGATCTTTGATCTATTTTGGATTAATTTTTGTGTATGGTGAGAGAAAGAAGTCCACCCTTATTCTATTGTGTGGAAAACCAGTTGTGCCAGCACTATTTATTTAAAAGGCTATGTATTTTTTTCGCCATTGAATTGTATTGGCACCCTTGTTGAAAATCCACTTACTATAAATGAGAGGGTTTATATATGGACTGTCAGCTCTAGTCCATTGATTTTACATGTCCATCTTTAGCCAGTACCATACAGTTTTGATTATTCTAATCTTGTAGTAGTTTTTGAAATTAGGAAGTGCTTGATTCTAATTTTGCAGTGATTTTTGAAATCAGGAAGTGCAAGTCCTTCAGCTTTACTCTTTTACATTGCTTTGACCTTTCCCCCTCTTTTTTGGAGGAGGAGAGGGGTCCTTTGCATTTCCACATGAATTTTAGGTTTACCTGGCCAAAAGGCAGCTTGGATTTTCATAGGGATTGCACTGAATCTGGAGATCAATTTGAGAGTATTGCCATCTTAATGGTAAGTCATAAAATATATGAGTATGGAATGTCTTTGCATTTATTTATGTCCCTTCAATATTTTCAGTGGTATGTTGAAGTTTTCAGGGAATAATCCTTGAACTTTTTTTTGTTAGATTTATTCCTAAGTATACTTTTTCAGTGTAATGGGAGTTGTTTTTGTAATTTCATTTAATTGTTCATTGCTAGTGTCTGGACCTACAATAGATTTTTCTACATTGATCATGTATCCTGCCATCTTGCTTGCTTATTAGTTCTAATAGTTTTTAGTAGATTTCTTAGGATTTTCTGTATACAAGATTATGTCATTTGCAAATGGATACAGTCTGGATTCCTTTTACTTATTTTTTCTTGCTCAGTTGCAATGGCTAGAATCTCAAGTACAATGTTTTGTGGGTTTTAATTTATTTATTTAATGTTAATTTATTTTTGAGACAGAGACAGAGTGTGAGCAGGGGAGGGGCAGAGAGAGAGGGAGACACAGAATCTGCAACGGGCTCCAGGCTCTGAGCTGTCAGCACAGAGCCCGATGTGGGGCTTGAACCCACGAAACGTGAGATCATGACCTGAGCTGAAGTCGGACGCTTAACCGACTGAGCCACCCAGGCGCTCCCCAAGTACAATGTTTATTAGAAGTGGTAAAATGAGACTTCCTTGTGTTGATCCTGATGATCCTATAGGAAAAGTATTTTAGTCTTTTTCCACAAAATGATGTTAGCTATGAATTTTTCATAAATCCTACTTTTATTTTTTGGTTAAAGTTGTTTCCCTTGGGGTCTAATTTTTGGTGTCAGAAAAATTCTAGATGCTTTGCTTGACTCTTACATATGAGCCTGTGTAATTATTTATTACTCTTACAGAGTCCAGGAAAAGAGGAAAATCTCCTATTTTGTAGCATGTGTGTAATGATAATGATTAGCTATATTGGTTTCCTACAGGAACATTTGAAAAATGTTTTATTGTTAAAAATATATGCATTAATGTTCACAGTATTTTCTTTAATTAGTGTTACTTAAGTAGTCATGATTTTCTAAATTTAATTTTTTAAGGTTAAGAGGTGGTGTACTGTAGTAAGAATAATTTGTGCAGCCTTTTTTATTTTTATTAAAGAAAGTGACAAGTTTTCTTTATAGCATAGATTTTGGTTTGTTGTAATTTCTGGTGGTATTCATCTTTAAACTTTTCTGTTGGTGTTTGTGTATTCTTTTGATGAGTTTTGAATACTCACTGTTTTTTAAGTAATCTCTATGCCCTGTGTGAGACTTGTCCTCACGACCCCGAGATCAAGAGTTGCGTGCTCTACCAACTGAGCCAGCAAGGCACCACTGTTGGTGTTTATTTTCATTAAAATTTTTTTAAAAATTTATTTTTTACTAACAAAAGTGGGTTTATTCGAGAGTAACAGTAGCAGTCAAGGGCATACAAGCTACCACAGAACCATGGGCAAGATCTATGAGTATTTATTTTTAAACTTTTCTGTACTTTTCAGTTTTCTACAATGAAATTGTGTTACCTTTTTTAAAAACCCATACTGTTTGTATTTAAAACTTACATATGAGGGGTGCATGGGTGGCTCAGTCCGCTAAGTGTCTGACTTTTGGTTTTCAGCTCAGGTCATGATCTCACCGGGGTTTGAGCCCCCATCAGGCTCTGCACTGACAGCATGGAGCCTGCTTGGGATTCTCTCTCTCCCCCTCTCTCTGCACCTTCCCCTGCTTGCTTGCTCTCTTTCTCAAAATAAATAAATAAACATTAAAAAAAAAACCTTATATATGAGATACTTGAAAACAATACAGAAGAATATACAGCAAGATGTGAAAGCTACCCTTGATGTCCTTTTTGTTCCTGTTCCTTTTAAAATGTATAACTCTGTACGTAGTTGGTGTATATGTTTTTTCTGTGTATATACTTTCATACAAACATGTGTACATGTAAACATTAAGAATGTGACTATGCCATAAATTTTTATTTACTTTTTTTTTTTAGCAGTAGTATTTGAAGCTCTTTCCAAATTGGCTACATAGAATTCCATACTGAAATGTTTCAAGTTTTATTTACCTATCAGTTGTTGGGCACTGTTTTTTCATTTTTTCTGTATTATAGTCAGTCCTTTAAAGAGTATCTGTGTAATAACTTTTTGACACATATGGAAATGTTTTTGTAGGATATGTTCTCATAAGTGAAATTGCAGATCAAAAGCATTTGATAGATATTACCAAACTGCCTTTTAAAAAGGCTGAGTAATTTTATATTCCTTCTGATAATTTATGTAACTGACCATTTCTGTGTATTTTCATAAATTATATTTTCAGAATTCCAATTTTTGACATTCTGATGGATGCAAATTAATTACCATTGCTTTATTTTGCCTTTTCTGGTTATGAGAGAGAAGAGAGCATTTAAATTTCTTTACTGGCCATTTGCATTTCTTCTGTGATTACATATTTTTCTAATCAAGAAGAGACTCTAGTTATTAAAAATAAGGAATGAATATAGTTTTACAACAGAAAAACTAGTTTTGTTCATTAAATCCCTATGGGATAATGGATATAAAATGGTTGGTTAATAAAATGATAAATTCATCTCAGTGTTTATATGAAGAAGCTAATTAGCTAAATGTTATTCTGTCTCAAATCTTTTTAGTTTAAGTAGAATTTCATCAGTGGACCTTTGCCTGTTAGTTAGCTGGGTATCAGTTATACAAAGTTAGCATTTATGGGCAGTTAGAGAATAGATGATAAACATGTGCTTTGCTCTTTTATTCATCAATTCATTAAATATCTTTTGATTCCTTATTACATACCAGACACAGTTCTAGGCACTGGGATGGAGTAATAAACAAGACAGTGGTGGAAGGGGGGAGGGAACATGATGTACTTATTTATTTTTCTGAGGAGAGGCTCACTGTGGTGTTGATAAATATATGGAGCCCTGAATGACAAGAAAGAGCAACTATGTGATGATCTCAGTATCCCAGAAAGAGAAAACAGTATTGCCAAGGTACCAGGAAGAAGCATAACTTTGAAGAATCATAAAAGAGACTAGTGACTGGGACCTAGTGAGTAAAGGAGAGTGTAATGAAGATGAGAGGCAGTTTGGGTCTTGTGGATCACAACAAAGATTTTTATTTTAATTTTAAATGCAGTGAGAAGCCATTGGAGAGTTTTAGGCAAAGGTGTGGTATAATCCAGTTTATATTTTTGATAGACATAGAATACAAGACAGTATGTCACAAGTATTATTCAGCAAATGGGGAGGTTACAGAGTTGGGACTTTAACTTGATCCATAAAGGCAAGTAAGAAATAAATGGAGGGGAAGGATGTAGTTTGATGTGGTAGCAATAAAGAACGCCTGGGTTTCAATTGGAAGACTTGGTATTCAGTATTGACTCTACTTCTTTATAGCTCTTGGCCTCTACATAAAATTTTTAACTCTCTTCTTAGTTTCTCTCATCTTTCTGTGTACTTTGGTTGCTGTGAAGAGCAAGTCAGACGAACAATGTTTATAAAAGTGTTTTGTAAACTGAGACATGCAATATGGTATGTTTGTTTACTCAGGAAAAGACTTATCATCTGTGTGGTATTATGCTAAGGACTGTGGAGTGATTAAACAAAAATGAATTATACCTGGTTTCTGCTGCTCAAAGAGGATATAGTCTAGTAGACAATGTGGTAAATACCTAAAATACAAAGTTAAGAATGGTAAACATCTTAAGAAAGATGCAGATAAAGCCCTATGGGGAGTTCAAAGAAAGAAGAGCTTTCTTCTTTCTTGGAGTTGGCGGTAAGGCTTTTAGAGTAAGAGCTCTTGAATGAGGCCTTGTAGGACTTCAGTAGAATATGGAGGGGAAGAGAATATTCTCAGTAGGTGAGTCTGTGAGTAAAGGCATGGCAATATTAGGCAGATTCAGAATGTGATAAGGAAAGGTAGTTTAGAATTAGATCATGCAGCACCTTAATATTAGGATAAGGAAGATGAATTCCATTCAATAGGAATATTCTCAGCAGGTGCTTAATTCTGCAAATATTTATTGACTATCTGCCATTGCCACATTGGTGCTAGTTAGGGCTATGAAGATACAGTTGATCTCAGTCTATTTGCGGAAGACAAATTATCTGTTATTCTAATGAGGCAGGATCATAGGACAAGGAACATCTCCAGCTCTCTGGCATAATGAGGGAAGGCTTTATAGAAGTATAGTAGACCTTTTGTTATGATATGAGGTATCTTTGTACTTACCAGGTACCAGAGATGAAGAGAGGAATATAAGAAAGGCATTCTGTGTTTTGGGATGGCTGGACGAGGTCTTTGTATGCAGTGCAAGGTTGTCTAGAGCTTTGTTACAGGGGTAACTGGAAGATTCAGGTGGTGGTATGGAGACTAAATTGGAAAGGATAGAGGTTTGAGGTGAGGAGTCTGGAAAGGAGACTGTTAGACTGGGCGAAGTGAGAGGTGATGTAGGACCAAATGAGAAATAGTAGCTATGGGACAAAGAGCCTAGACAACTAGAGAGATGCTTAAGATGTACAATTGGCAGGACTTGCAGATCAGTTGGATATGGGAGAAGAGAGGAAAAGGACCATATGGAATATAGAATGATTTCTGGATCTTTGCTGTTTCAGAATTTCAGAATCTGCTATTGCCTGAGAAGAAAAGGGGTGGATTTGGAGAGGACTTAATAGTTTTATCTGTATTGTGTTGAAGGTTCTTGTAGGTTAGTTGGAAGTGGGAAGAAGGTCATCACACATGTTGATATTCCTCCCCCACCCCAAAGATAGGTCATTGTTCACCCTAGTAATTAATTTCAGTGAGGATACAAGCCAAATTATAGGGGTTTGAGGGGTGTATGTATGTAGAGAATTTGGTTGTAATTGGAAGCAGAGAAAAAGATAAAATACAAAAATACCATTGTTTGTTTTTTTTTATATGTATGTATTTATGTACGTATTTTTCTTGTTTGTTTTTAAAGATTTTAAAGATGAATTATTTAATCCTTGAAATAGTAAACGGACAGCAAAGGGTTGAAGTCACAAATAGTGGAATAGTCATGGAGGAGCCTAGAATAGTGCATCTCAAACTTTAGTGAGCATCTTGTTAAAATGCAGACTCTGAATCGGAAGGTCTGGGTTGGGGCTTGAGATACAGCATTTCTGACAAACTCCCAGATGAGGCTAATGCTGCTGGTTTGTGGCCCATACTCTTTGAAGTAAGATCTAGAGAGTATGGCATTGATAGCATTATAAAAGAGTTAGTCTTGGATAGGAAGAAGAACACCTCTATTCTGAGATCAGGTAAAATGTGAGGTAGATGGAGATACAGATTAAGCTTGTAGGTGGGAGCTATGCCTGATAATTTTTTTTATTTCTGCAAAATAGAAGTAAAACAATGTTAAGAAAAGACTTTGGAATGGTGTTAACTTGAAGACAGAAAGGTTTGGAATAAATTGTGAAGGTTTGGAATAGCTACTAAAAAGAGAAGGGAAATGAGTGAATTTGGAGCATTTAACATTCACTGAACAGTGAGGATTTGTTTGGTGATGGTGTCTGTAGAAATAATTGGAGTAGGGAGAGACTATATATGAAGATTTTTGAGATGATAAGGTACTCTCAGGGGAGATAATGAGGTCTGAAATAGAAAAGTGGCCTTGAGAATACAGAGGGGAGGATGTGGTAGGCTACATAATGGCCCACCCAAAGGTGTCCATGTGAACCTGTGAGTATACTTCCTTACACGGCCAAAGGGACTTTGCAGATGAGATTAAAATGAGCATCTTGAGATGGAGAGATTATCCTGGACTGTACACGTGGGTCCTCTGTAATCACAAGGGTCATTATAAAAGGAAGCAGGAGGGTCAGCAGAGTCAGAAAAGGCCATGTGAGGACAGAAACAGCAGAAGAGGAAATGTGATAAAGGAAGCAGAGGTCAGATTGTTGGAGGACCAAGAGCCAAGGAATGGACAGCCTTAAGAAGCTAGAAAAGGCAAGGAAACAGATTTTCCCAAGAGACTGCAAAAGGAACAAAGCCCTGGTGATGTGCTGATTTTTGCCCAATAAGACTGATTTTGGAATTTCAACCTTCAGGTACTGTAAGATAATAAATTTGTGTGGTTAAGCCATTAAATCTGGTAATTTGTTATAGCCACAATAGGAAACATGCATAGAAGTGTGGATGTAAGGGGATGCAGAGTTAGAACTGATAAAGTGAGGCAGTTGATGAGATGTGCTGTGGGCATCAGGTAACTGGGAAGATTTCTAGCCTGGATAAATGGGTGGAAAAGAGTGGTGAAATTAAAATTACAGGAGGAGATATTAGAGGAAGGTAGTCGCTTTGCATTAAGTATAGATTAGTTAGGGTAAAGGAAGATCTGAAACAGGAAGACGGATTTAAGAGGCTGCCCTAGTATTGTTAATAGTTACTTGAAAAAAATGAGAAAAAAAAAGTTAATTGAGCTGTTCCAATACCAGTACATGACAAATTACATAGGAATATTTAAAATTTTGACTGAGAAGGTAACAAAAGGGATGATTGAGAAAGGCAGGTTTTTGACTACTTCAGGTACTGTTTTTCATTTTAGAAGTCATTTTTTTTTACTAGTTTTATTAAGATATAATTGAGAAAATTATGTATTTAAAGTGTCATTGTGATGATTCGCTATGTGTATATATTGGGAAAGGATTCTCATATCATAATCAGGTTATGTAATACATCCATCACCTCATAGATTTAATTTTTTGGTTAGAGTTCTCTAAGTTAATTTCAGTTATACAATATTATCAACGGTAGTCACCACGTTACACATTAGATCCTCAAACCTTATTAATCTTGTAACTGAAAGTTTTTATTGAGGTGCGTTCCTTCTATACTGTTTGTTTAGTTTTTATCATGCAAAGTTGTTGAATTTTGTCAAATGCTTTTTCTGCATCTGCTGAGATGATCCTGTGATTTTTATCCTTCATTTTGTTGATGTGGTATGTCACATTTATGGATTAGCATATGTTGGACCGTCCTTGCATGGGAAGCATTGTTATATCTTTTTTGGGAGGGTAATCAAGTTTTTGAAATGTGTATAGCTGCTGTTAGAATGTGAAATAAACAGGGTAGAAAAATTAAGCTAAAAAATGTTGAGAATAGTGGCTAATGTATCAGACATGAACATGTATAGAACATTTCTATCATTTTAGAAACTTCTTTTGGATAGTGGTTATATATTGTTTTATATAATGAGGAACTAGATATTATTATAGTAAAAATTTTAAGAGTTAGTGTTAGCATACCTGGACTCTTGGAGAGATTGTGTGATATAGTTGAGTGAATACTACACCATGCTCTTTCTCTAAGGAACACTAACCTAATTCACAATGAGCACTAACCAGTTGAGTTTCGGGATATCAAGTTTTGATTCTGGTTCTGCTTTGTGTTGTATGAATTTGCAAGCCTTAGAAACATGGAAAGTTTTCTCAACTTCTTAAAGAGATACTACCATCTCTCAAAAACATTAAAAAGAGACAAACAGCTAATATGTATTCAGTGCGTAGAGATATTAGAAAAAACATTTTTAAAAAGAAGAAAAATCTTATCTTCAAAGAAAGACTTGCTATCTACCATCCATTTCGTTTTTTTGGTTAAGATACCATGATATCGTTCATTCTGTAGTCTTGAAGACGCACTTCTCTCTTACCCTCGTAACTTTGTATGGCTGAAGTATTAGATCATTTGTAAAAATGACTTAAACTTGAATTTTGTGTTTATATTTAATATTAGGTTCCCAAACCATGTTTGTTTCAGACCGTAAGCACTGAGAGAATGCATGTTTCCTAGGACATGAAGTTAAAAGGTTAAGGAACTTATGGGGCACCTGGGTGGCTCAGTCGGTATGATTTTGGCCCAGGTCGTGATCTTACCTTTTGTGAGATGGAGCCCCATGTCGGATTCTGTGCTGTGATAGCACAGAGCCTGCTTGGAATTTTCTCTGTCCCTCTCTGTTTGCCCCTCTCCAGCTTGAACTCATGCAGTCGGTCTGTCTGTTTGTCTCTCTCTCTTTTTCAAAATAAGTAAATAAACATTTTTTTAAGTTAAAAAATGAAAAGTTAAATTTTTGAAGAGAAATAGAATTAGAGAGGAATGGAGAGTATGTCCAGAAGAATTTAATTGATACAGAGATCAAAACATATAAAAACCTCATTTCTAAAATAACCCTTTTATTTTTTACTTTTTTAAAAAAAATGTTTATTTTTGAGAGAGAGCATGCACAAGCAAGGAAGGAGTAGAGAGAGGGATATAGCAGTGAGCTGGATGGGAGCGCGAACTCACACATCTTGAGATCACGACCTGAGTCCAAGTGGGACGCTCAACCAACTGAGCCACCCAGGCACCTCCAATATATATATCCCTTTTATAGACCAGAAATTTTTAAGTCTTTGCTGATAATGCTTATCCAGATTCTATCCAGAAAAGAATAATTTAATAGGCCACGGGAGTTAATTGTATTAGGGTTTTACCTGATATCTTTGTCTCTTTTCTTAGGTAAAACTTAGTCATAAATCTCTCAGTTAAATATAATTTATGTGTCTGTATGAAATTGATGATCCGAATCTTGCTAGTGTAGGAAAGTTAATTTGAGGAAAGTTCTGTACTGTTACCTCTGATGAAATGATAGTCTCTTTGCTCTCTCCTGCTGTGTACCTTTCTGTTGCTTTAGAAGCATGGCATATGAGACTTGTTTTGAGGCCCAAGAGTTTAAAGGGAGAAGACATAAAAAATGTGGCTGTTTCATATTATGACACTGTTGGTTCCTGTATTAAAGTTATCTGAGATAGTTACCACTTTATATTTAGCAAAACAATTCCTCTCATATCCGTAAATAGTTGTAAGCTTATTGGTGATTTTAATGATTGGTGTATATGAATATTTAATGATAAGCAAGTGTTAGATTTAAGTATTTTCTAAACTGTGTTCCCATTAATCTAAAATAGTGTTGCATAAATACTTTATATAAAATATTGGGTTTGTATGAAACACAAGCTCGATGTTGAACAGCAGTTGGCCCTCAGTACATTTTGAAATGTTTTTGAAAGAGTGAGGGAGAAGTTTAATTTGTATTTGAGTTTATCCTAAACCTAATCATCATTTTATTTTCATATTAGAATTATAGAATGTTTCTAACGGTTTTCTTCCATACTTTACTAACATCAGATATAAACAGAGTTTCCAGTCCTTTCTTTTCTCTCTGCCCTATTTTAATTATGGGTTCTTAGGAGTTTCTTTGCTTTATTTACTCTCTCCCCATAGCTTCTACAAAATTTCAGCAAGAGTTCTCTCCTTCACAGTGTGTTAATTTTTTTTATTGTGTTAACCTAGCTACTTTTCAGTCAGAAGGTCTGGATTTAAAACCTGGCATACAAGGTAGATCAGGCAAGGTTCTGAAAGGAAACTGAATCCAACTGAGATGGTGCAAGAGACTTTCACGAAGGATTGCAGATAAAGGGGTGGATTAAGGGAACCCACAAGGGATGTTCCTGTAGTTACAGAGGGAAGCAAGGAAAATACAGTGTTTTTAGAGCCTGATGAGAGCTGTGGAGAGGGTGATAAGGGGACACAGCTTCTGTCAGAAAATGTGACCAAAAGGGAGGATGCTGGGAAGAAATAATCCGGCCTTCTCTGCCTTCTGATCTGCCGGTGACAGCCCTGAAACTCAGAAGGTGCATTTGTTGAGGTTAGCCTCCTTTGGCACAGAGTTGGATAGAAGAGTATTGGAGGAATAGGGTAGTGACAGTAAGTAATAACCAGTACAACTACTGATGAGTATGGGATTGATTTTAGGTAACATAATATTTTAGATTACATTTCTAATCTGTGAACTGTAGATACTTCACTAGGATTGATGTGAGCATTAAAATGAGACCTGGTAAACATGTCAGAGTACTATCATAGTGCCTTTGTCTTGTAGATACTTGTTTTTAGTTTTGATAAGGTGAGGATTTGAAAACTTCAGTTTCCTTTCACATGGTGCTGTGCTGCATTTGTTTTATAGGAATTTTGGTTGTCACTGTATTTTAAATATATATGATAGTTTTTGTATTTTCCAGTATTTTTTGAAAAGTGAATTGCAGTCATTATTGAGTAGTTACCAAGATTTAGAGACTGCTTTTACTTATTGCCCAATGACAGGCATTGTCTTTTTCACTCTTGCTGTAGACAGAGCACTACCGACTACTGAATTTGTGGGGTGAGGAAGCTTTACAGATGTAGAGATTAGACTTTGGTGAAAGATTGGTCAGACTTCACCCTGCTACTGCTACCATTGGTGTACCCTTGTTGTGTACTTCTCTTTTCTTTCTTTTTTTTTTTTTTTTAAGCAGGAGGCTCCCAGGGACCTCAGAAAGACCTTTTTTTTTTTTTTTTTAATGTTTTAAAATGTTTATTTAATTAGAGAGAGAGAGAGAGAGAGAGAGAGAAAGCATGGGGGGGGGGGCAGAGAGACAGAGACAGAATCTGAAGCAGACTCCAGGTTCCAGGCTGTGAGCTGTCAACACAGAGCCCAACACGGGGTCCAACTCACGAACGTGAAATCACGACCTGATCTGAAGTTGAACGCTCAACCGACTGAGCCATCCAGGCACCCCTGTACTTCTCTTTCCTTTCCTTTTCTTTCTTTTAATTATTTTTTAATCTTTATTTATTTTTGAGAGACAGAGTGTGAGCAGGGGAGGAGCAGAGAGAGAGGGAGACACAATCTGAAGCAGGCTCCAGGCCCCAAGCTGTCAGCCACAGCCCGACGCGGGGCTTAAACTCATGAACTGTGAGATCATGACCTGAGCTGAAGTCGGATGCTCAACCAACTGAACCACCCAGGCGCCCCTGTACTTCTCTTTTCTAAAGACAGCAGTGATGCTTCATCACACTTTTGTTCCTAATCCTTAGAGTATTTCTTCTACCAGAGATCTGCTTTCATCCAGTCTCACCTTTGAGCATTCATAGGCTAGACCAGGATGAAGACAGTCTATTTTCAGGAAAATTTTAGCTACCAAATAGATAATAATCTGCTTAAAAGCATTTTCTGTCTTTTAAAAAAGTCTCCCCCCAAAAAACTATTATGATTTTGAAATTTAATAAATTTGTATTTTATGTAACAGGGTTGAGTTAGTAGTTTTTGTAAATTTCAGACTGAACTTTTCTGAATTCCTGACTAAATCTTCATTATTTTCCACCAGACGTTCTGCCAAATCCCGAAGCAGAAGCCCATATTCCTCTAGGCATTCAAGATCTCGTAGCAGGCACAGGTTGTCTCGATCCAGAAGCCGTCACTCTAGCATTTCTCCTAGCACACTAACTCTGAAGAGTAGCCTGGCAGCCGAGTTGAACAAGAATAAAAAAGCACGGGCTGCAGAGGCAGCAAGAGCTGCAGAAGCCGCAAAAGCTGCAGAAGCAGCTAAGGCTGCTGAGGCTGCTGCCAAAGCTGCCAAAGCCTCCAACACTTCTACACCTACGAAGGGGAGCACGGAGACGGGTGCCGGTGCATCTCAAACAAACCATGTGAAGGATGTGAAGAAACTGAAAACAGAACACGCACCTTCTCCGTCAAGTGGTGGGACTTTAAAAAACGACAAGGCAAAAACAAAGCCACCTCTTCAGGTAACCAAGGTGGACAATAATTTGATTGTAGATAAAGCCGCCAAGAAAGCAGTTGTAGTTGGGAAGGAGAGTAAATCTGCTGCTACAAAGGACGAACCAGTATCTCTTAAAGAGAAAACCAAACCACTTACACCAAGTTTAGGAGCCAAGGAGAAGGAGCAACATGTGGCTTTAGTGACCTCTACGTTACCACCATTACCTTTGCCTCCCATGCTGCCTGAAGATAAAGATGCCGATAGGTAAGCGCAGAAAAGTTTTGTCACTAACAGTTTATTTTTATTATTTTGAAATTATTTTTTTACTGTTTATTTTTGAGAGAGAGAGAGAGAGAGAGAGCAAGAGCAAATGAGCGTGGGGGAGGGGTAAAGAGAGAGGGGATGGGGGAGACACAGAATGTGAAGCATTCTGTCAGCACAGAACCAGCCTCGGGGCTCGAACTCTCAAGCCGCAAGTTAATGACCTGAGCTGAAGTCAGACGCTTAACTGACTGAGCCACCTAGGCGCCCTTGTCACTAACAGTTTAAAAAAAGAAATGTAAGTTTGGAGTGAGAAATTACCTGAAATGCCCCCCCCCCCCCCATAAAAAGGTTATAAAAAAATCATAAGTAAGTAAACTTTTTATTATGTACACTTTAAAATGAAGCACACTGCTTGTAAGATGACAAAATATAGTTTATGCTAAGAATTCCAGGAAAAATTTGCTGTTGGGTTCGGAATACAATGTATATTTCCGATTGAGTTTGGGAATTAGAAATGCTAGTACTGTGTTTTCTTTGATTTAATATTCCTTAAATGACAGTATCAGAAACAGGACATTTATGAGAGACTCTGTCCTGGGTGATTAAAGCAGGTATATTCGTTATTTCTAGGTTTCTTCTGTGGCCTTATACATTTATCACTCTGGGTAGCTTTATGAATTTATTATTTTTTAGGCTTTTCTTGACCCTTTTAATTTTGTGCAATTGGAGATTCATTATGTATTACAGAGAACTCAATGTGGTTATGCTTTCCTTTAACATGTTTACAGATTCTTTTATGAATATTGGGAGTATGACTTTTTTTTGAAACATTTTATTTTTTAGAGGATGAAGATAAGAGTGTCTGTAAAGTAAATGTGGCTCTAAGAATATTTCTGAAACATATGCTAGGATAGAAGCATTATGCTACTGTGTAATGTCTGTCTGTTACACCACTTAACCTTTTTCATTTTTATTTTTATGGAGAAATTAGAGCTGTTTTTCCCTCATTTTCTGTTAAAAAGCAACTATATGAGCAGTTTTCCTAGCTGACATCTTTATAGAATTTGGAAACAAGTGGATGAGAATGCTGTGTGGGTAGGTCTTTCAAGTGCTCACTTTGGCTGGCATTATGAACATTTTATAATTTAAAACAAATCATAATTCCTGTGTTTTGTGTCCACTATAATGTCTTTTTTCTACAATCAAAAATGTTGCCAGGAGAACTTATCCAATATAATCAGGTATTCTCCAATTATACCACTCTAATTATGGTATTTACAGGTTTCACTATTCTCTAGGAACACTGAAGGTTCATAAACAGAGTAGTGATTTGTAATTTTGATGAGTTGTGGAATGGACTCTCCAGCAGAGAGGCATGAATGCAGAACTGAGTCACTTCATTAGTGAGAAAATAACCCATTTGCCAAGAATCTAGTAATTCTGGGCTGGTGAGACTGGTTATTCTCTATTTTTCATATATCCTATGGAGATAAATTTTTACTGGTGGTATTTTCAAGAATTCAAGATGCATGCAGGTGAATGCTTTAAGGAGGGTATTTTTTGTGCATCCTTTTTTTTTTTGACAATTGACTGATTTATTGAACAATAGAATCTAAGGTTCTGATCTCGGATGTGTACAATCCCCATTTAGCTTTGCATCTTTTATTTTTTATTTATTTATTTTTTTGATTTAACTTTATTTTTAATTTTTTAAAATTTACATCCAAACTGGTTAGTATATAGTGAAGCAATGATTTCAGTAGATTCCTTAATGCCCCTTACCCATTTAGCCCATCCCCCCTCCCACAACCCCTCCAGCAACCCTCAGTTTGTTCTCCATATTTATGAGTCTCTTTTGTTTTGTCCCCCTCCCTGTTTTTATATTATTTTTGTTTCCCTTCCCTTATGTTCATCTGTTTTGTCTCTTAAAGTCCTCATATGAGTGAAGTGATATGATTTTTGTCTTTCTCTGACTAATTTCACAGCATAATACCCTCAAGTTCCATCCACATAGTTGCAAATGGCAAGATTTCATTCTTTTTGATTGCTGAGTAATACTTCATTGTATACATATACCACATTTTCTTTATCCATTCATCCATTGATGGACATTTGGGCTGTTTCCATACTTTGGCTATTGTTGATAGTGCTGCTGTAAACATGGGGGCGCATGTGTCCCTTTGAAACAGCACACCTGTATCCCTTGGATAAATGCCTAGTAGTGCAATTGCTGGGTCATAGGGTAGTTCTGTTTTTAGTTGTTTGAGAAACCTCCATACTGTTTTCCATGTGCATCCATTTTTTTTTAACGTTTATTTATTTTTGAGACAGAGAGAGAGAGAGAGAGCATGAACAGGGGAGGGTCAGAGAAAGAGGGAGACACAGAATCTGAAACAGCCTCCAGGCTCTGAGCTGTCAGCACAGAACCCGATGCGGGGCTCGAACCTATGGACCGCGACATCATGACCTGAGCTGAAGTCGGACGCTTAACCGACTGAGCCACAGGCGCCCCAGTGTGCGTCCATTTTTAATGAGATGTTGGTATATGTCATGCTTATCATCAAAAATTTTTTTGACCTGTATTCTTTTTGGTCTCTTCTGCTTTTCTGTTGTGTCTCTGTTCTTCTTTCTTTGAATATGTTTGCACATTTCATGGATATAGAAGTTTTTAAGACCCCTGGCTACTACTACTAACATGTGTGGCCACAGATCAATTCAACACCAGTCAGTCACTCTTCTTTTGATGCTCCATTGTCCTTGGTCAGTGGGAACTCCTTAAGCTGACTGTCTTGTCCTTTTGACATGACCTGTTTGGTTTTGAGTACTTCCTAGCCAAGTAATATCTTTTAGGGTTACTTTGAACTTTGCTTCTCCTTCAGACCCGGAATTTATTACTCTTTAAAAATCACAAGATAGACTGTTAACTATATACTTTCATATAATAAATTGTTTTGTTTTAAAGGAAATTAGGATTATACTATGCATAATACTCGACTTTTTTTTTCATTTAATATGTTGGAGATCATTCCATATTGGTATATGGATAGGTTCAATATTCCTGTCTATAGGAATGATAAATCATGCTCTTACTAGCTATTCTATTGGTTAAGGGATACTTAGATTTATAATAATTGTTTGTATCACACTCTTGTTATATTAATATTTTATGTACGTTTGAGCAATTTTTGTAGGATAGTTATAAGGTTGAAGTATACACATTTAAAATCTGATAAAAGCTGCCAAATTGTGTCTTAATAAGACTGTGTGCCAATTTATACAGTCTATAAAATATATGATTATTTAATTTTGCATTTTTCTGATTATTGAGATAGCATCTTTCTGAATACTTGTTGGCTATTTATTTTTTTCCAGTGAACTACTTGTTTATATCTTATGCTGGCTTTTCCTTAATACTGTTTTTCTTTTTTTTTTTTCCTTATGTTAAAGATCTTGCCTTTCAGAGTCTATTGCTTGCCTTTGACATTTATTTGTTTTGTTTTTGGCCATATGGATGTTTTCCTTTTTTTTAAATTTTTTTTTAATGTTTATTATTTTTTGAGAGAGAGAGACAGAGAGCAAGCAGGGAATGGGCAGAGAGAGAGGGAGACACAGAATCGGAAGCAGGCTCCAGGCTCTGAGCTGTCAGCACAGAGCCCGATGCAGGACTCGAACTCACAGACCGCGAGATCATGACCCATGCTGTAGTGGGCCGCCCAACCGACTGAGCCACCCAGGCGCCCCGGATGTTTTCCATTTTTAAATATAGTCAGATCTATCATTTTTCCTTTAAAACTTATGGGTTCATAAAGTTAAAAAAAACTTGACTCAAATCATACAGAAATTTGTTTTTGGTTATTAGATGAGGAAGAAAAATGCTCTTCCCCACCACCCTGTAGGCTGATAGATCTAGTTATTTCCAACATCACTTACTGAATGGTCCCAGCTCACTGGTTTGTGGTGCCATATATGAAAATTCTTATAGATACCTGTATTTCTGGACCCTCTCTTCTTTTTTTTTAAAAATGTTTTATTATTTTTGACAGAGAGAGAGAGACAGAGACAGAGACAGAGAGACAGAGCATGAGTGGGGGAGGGGCAGAGAGGGAGGGCGACACAGAATCCATACAGGCTCCAGGCTTTGAGCTGTCAGCACGGAGCCCTATGTGGGACTCAGACTCACCGACTGCGAGATCATGACCTGAGCCGAAGTTGGATGCTCAACCGACTGAGCCACCCAGGTGCCCCTGGACCCTCTTTTCTATTAATGTGTTTTATTATTTCTTTGCCAGTACTTTTTTGTTTTGACTTCTTTAGATGAATAGTATATTGGTTCTCAGACTCAAATACCGATTAGTGAATAGCTCTGCTATTCAGCCTCAGCTTCAGTGCTACTGTATATGAATTTGAGCCCAGTGTTGCTAGAGCCTTTGATTTTTTTTTTAAGAAGCCTGAAATCTGAATGTTTATGTAAATTTTCTGATTTAAAAATATTTACAATTTAATTCATAGTTTTTTGGGTTTTTTTTCTTATAAAACATTGGGTAGACCAGAATATATATATTCCTTGACTTCAGCCAATCTTGGGCTTCTAGTTTGGGATCTTTTATAAAATTTGTTTTAATGTTTATTTTTGAGAGAGAGAGAGAGAGACAGAGAGAGACAGAGTATGAGTGGAGGGATGGGCCGAGAGAGAAGTAGACACAGAATTCGAAGCAGGTTCCAAGCCATCAGCACAGAGCCGGATGTGGGGCTCGAACTCATGAACTGGGAGATCATGACCTGAGCCAAAGGTCACGCTTAACTGACTGAGCCATCCAGGTGCCCCTAGTTTGTGATCTTTTAAAACAGGTTGACCACAGGACAAGGCAAATCTCACTTCATTATTGTTTTTTGGAAGTGTTTTTTGGCAGATTTTTGTCTTTATTCTTAGATTTTTATAACCTGCTTGTCAAGTTATATTAAAAAATTTTTTGCTTGTGTTTTGTGTGGGACTCTAGTGAGTGTAGTAGACTAATTTGGAGACTAATAGCTTTACAGCATTACAGTTTCCCGTACAAAAACATTGTTTCTTTCCATTCATTCAGATCCAGTTTTATTTTCATCATATTTTTAAATTTTCTTCTATTGGCCTTGTATATTTCTTGTTAAGGCATTTTATTGTTTTTGTTGCTGTAGTATATGGGAGCTATTAAAAATGTCATGCTTCCTGTTTGGTTATTGTAGGTATTCAATAAAAATAATGATGCTTTTAATTATATAGTATTATTCTTGGATAGTTAGTATTTCATTTCTCTGAAGCCTGGGAGTCTTGCTGAATTTGGTAGTTCATAACATATATATGAATATAGGCAGTCTTTTAATTTTTAAGTTATAAGTAAAGATTTGTGTTTTTTCCTCTAAAAATGTTGATTTGAATCTTCAGACAAATGAGAATTTTTGACTGAAAACTAATTACAAGTAAGAGACTACAGTTTTGTTTTGTTTTGTTTTTTGAGACTACAGTTTTCTAAGAATTATTTGGAATAGGTTTATTTTCAGGCACAGTTCAAGTGGTACCTTTTTAGAAAGAAGCCTTTACTATCTTTCAATCCTGATTTAGCGACCCTTTAGCTACATTACTCTAGGACTCCATTTGTGTAGTACTTTATCCTACTGCTTGCTTGACTATGTTCTCCAAAAGTCTAAGTTCCTTTCTGAGAGGAGTTATATCTTAAATTTTTTTGATGTTTATTTATTTTATTTTTATTTTTTTAAAATGTTAAAAAAATGTTTATTTTTGAGAGAGAGGGAGAGACAGAGTGTGAGCAGAGGAGGGGCAGAGAGAGAGAGGGAGACACAGAATCTGAAGCAGGCTCCAGGCTCCGAGCTGTCAACACAGAGCCCAATGTGGGGCTCGAACTCACAAACCATGAGATCATGACCTGAGCTGAAGTTGGACACTTAACCATCTGAGCCACCCAGGCGCCCCTGGAGTTGTATCTTGACCTGAGCTGAAGTCGGATGCTCAGCTGACTGAGCCACCCAGGCACCCCTGATGTTTGTTTATTTTTGAGAGAGAGAGAGAGAGAGCGTGAGCAGGGGAGGGGCAGAGAGAGAGGAGACACAGAATCTAAAGCAGGCTCCAGGGTCTGAGCTGTGAGCACAGACACAATGTGGGGCTCAAACTCACAAACCATGAGATCATGACGTGAGCTGAAATTGGATGCTTAACCATCTGGGCCACCCACGTGCCCCAGGAGTTGTATCTTAATGTATTTGTTATAGTTTTTATTGTTAAAGTCCAGTGCCTTACCTAACATCTAGTACATAGAAGCATAAAATCAATTGAACGTATGGACATTAACATTGAAAAGGAGGCTATATACCATTACTGTAAAAATAAAACTGCAAACTAGTTTCCTTTTGAGCATGTTTTCTCTGTTAAAGAACCTTCTGGTGAGTAACACGGGGCTATGGAGAAAAGGCACATTTTTATTGTAGTTACTGATAAATGGTTTTTATCAGATGGTATTAAAGTGTGCATTTGTACAATAATATTGTTTAACATGAATAGAAGTTATAATTAAATGATTTACATTGATAATGTCATTTGTAATTTCCGACCCCAGTGGTGTAGTCTCACTAAACTTTTTCATTATCGGACTCATAACTGCTATGAAAGTGTGTGAAGTCCAAATTTTGTTATCATTATAAGATTTTCTTTCAAGAAATGTCATTTTCTAAAAATTTTTTTCAACATTTTATTTATTTTCTGAGAACGAGAGACAGAGTGTGAGTGGGGATGGTCAGAGAGAGAGGGAGACACAGAATCCAAAGCAGGCTCCAGGCTCTGAGCTGTCAGTACAGAGCCTGATGCAGGGCTTGAACCCATGAACTGTGAGATCATGACCTAAGCCGAAGTCTGACGCTTGACTGACAAGCCACCCAGGTGCCCCAAGAAATGTCATATTTTTAAGCAGATTTTTTAGTAACTGGGAGGTTTAAAATAATCAGATTACCTAGTTAAAATTCGGAGTTCTTTATGCGTTCAAAAAAGTACAATACAAACAACTTAAATTTTGACCTGTAATTTCCATAAGCTAGAACCTTAAAAATATTTAAGAGAGTCATTATCCAATTTAAGAAAATTAACCCTGGAAAAGGGCAAAGCTAAACTAGTTGTTCGTGGTTATTTAAATGGGCAAGATAAATAACGCCATTTAGTGTTATTTATTTAATAAGAGACTTTTTCTTTTAAGTTTATTTATTTATTTTGAGAGAGAGGGCATGAGTAGAGAAGGTGCAAAGAGAGAAGGAGAGACTCCCAAGCAGGCTTCACACTGTCAGCACAGAGCCCGATGCGGGGCTTGAACTCACGAACCATGAGATCATGATGTGAGTTGAAATCAAGAGTTGGATGCTTAACTGACTGAGCCACCCAGACGCCCCGAGACTTTTTTTTTTAATGTTTGTTTATTTTGAGGGAGAGAAAGAGAACACATGCGGGGGAGGGGCAGAGAGCGAGGAAGAGAGAATCCTGTGGGTTCTGTGTTTGCAGCGCTTGAACTAACGAACACTGAGATCATGACGTGAGCCTAAATCACGAGTCGGATCCTCAACTGACTAGCTGCCCAGGTGCCCCATGTAGTGTTATTTATTTCTATAAAACCTCTTTATGTCTCTCCAACAGAGTCAGGATGCTATCACAGAACTAAAGAATTTTTCTGTGAAGCATGACTAATTGATTTTTTTAGTCTTAATTTACAGTTTCATAGTAATTCTAAATCATCTTTAAAATATACGATTTTTTGAACAGATTTAGATTTGCAGAAAAATTATAATTATACTACAGAGAGTCCCCATAGATACTGTATTCTGTTTTTTCAGTATTAACATCTTATATTAATATGGTATGTTTGTTTCAATCAGTGAACAAATATCAAAATATTATTGTAACTAAAGTTCATACTTTGCTCAGGTTCCTTAGTTTTTATCTAATCATTTTGACCCCCAAATTTGGTATTTTGCAATTGAATACAGTTTATTATTTTAGCTGGAAAGTAACTTAGTTTAGTATTTTGCCATTACTACTTAAGTGTAAGACATGGCTGATTATTATTTCTCAAATGTGTTTTGTTTGTCTGACTCCTTTCTTCCTTAGCTTACGAGGAAATATTTCAGTAAAAGCAGTTAAAAAAGAAGTAGAGAAGAAACTACGATGTTTACTTGCTGATTTACCACTGCCCCCTGAGCTACCAGGAGGAGATGATCTCTCAAAGAGTCCAGAAGAAAAGAAAACAACAACACAGTTACATAGTAAAAGGAGGCCTAAGTATGTGCTTGCTTTCTACCTGCTTTTAAATTGACCAGAAATGATTCTGGGTCCTCATAAAATCATAAAACACAAAAAATTAAGATTTAAAATAATAAAAAGTATATTTATTCTTTAAACTTAAGTATATGAATAAATTCTAGAGTTTTGAAAAAAAAATTCATAATTCCCTGCATACCTATTCAAAATGACTAATAAAACTAAATTTAATTTTCTCTCATGGTTTGTAATGTATTAATTTCTTGGGGTATTATATGTTAAAGATAATTTCTATAATTAAGTTTTTAAATAACACAAAACACTGAAATTGGAGAAGGTGGAAGTCAGCATTCAGTGAGCCCAAACAAAATTAGTAATGGGCAAGCTGCTATGTTTTCTTTGCTTTTTAGCTCCATTTGCTCCTATAACTAAATGCATTTTTCATTTTGCAAGAGGTGGAGTGGAAGAAGGTTTGAAATCTGTATCCTAAATTAGCTTCAAGTAAGTGCCTAGAGATAACTCCCTTGAAATGTGTTCATCAGTTAAGAAGTGAGCATGTTGATTTCTTTTTTTACTTCTACTTAACCAAGGGAAAGTGTGAGTAAGACTTTGAGTTAGATCTGATTTTAGAATTGCTGTTCAGGTGCCTCGTGTGAGTATGAGGCAATTTTCTAGTATAGAGTAGAAAACTAGAAAACTTTTAAAAGTCTTTCTGAGTATTGTAGCTTTATTCCTTTACTTGAATTTCTATTACATACCAGAATATTGAAAGACTATTAAATTATGTATCTTTTGAAGAATGTCAAATATTTGTCATATATAACACACACACAGCCACAAAGTATGGATTCCTGGAAGTTGATTATATTAATACTTTTTTTTTTTTTTTTTTTTTTTTTAACGTTTTTATTTATTTTTGAGACAGAGAGAGACAGCATGTGAACAGGGGAGGGGCAGAGAGAGAGGGAGACAGAGAATCCGAAACAGGCTCCAGGCTCTGAGCTGTCAGCACAGAGCCCGATGCGGGGCTCGAACTCACAGACCGCGAGATCATGACCTGAGCCGAAGTCAGACACTTAACCGACCGAGCCACCCAGGCGCCCCTATTAATACTTTTTTTACTCTCTTGGACTAAACATCTTTCTAGTATTTCCATTTTTAAGATAATTTCATCTAGCTGTAAGTCTAAATTTGTCAGTAAGCTTTATAGTTAGATTTTTGGTAATGTTCATTATCAAACTTGCTTTTTGGAAGCATTTTATATATTTTGTATATATATATATATAATATGTATTATATATATAGATGATGAATGAAAAGGAAAATTTCCTAAAGGTTGGTTAGAGAACTTTGACTCTTTGTATCAGTGTTGGTTTTATCCACTCATTGAAAAATTACATTTTATTAATCTGGAAGTTCTTCATATAAGCCTTAGTTCTTTTTCCAGTTTGTTAGTCTATAGAAGAAGAGTCAGCATGGAGAAATGATGCCTTGACTTTCATGATAATTTATAATACTTTTTGGGAGAGGGTGGATATTAAATATTAAACAGTTTATTCAACTTGCTTGATTGTATATAAAAACTTAAGAACTATATTTGATAGAATATGTGGGCCTCGCTATGGTGAAATCAAAGAAAAAGATATTGACTGGGGAAAACGCTGCGTGGATAAATTTGATATCATCGGAATTATTGGAGAAGGTACCTATGGACAAGTTTACAAGGCCAGGGATAAAGACACTGGTAAGTATGCCAAATACTGTGGATCTTTGGATCTATTGAATGTACTTAATTTGTGTTTTTTAAAGTGGTTTTTTAGTATTTGTGATGTGTAGCATGGTGGGATTTAGATTTCTTTAATTGTGAATAAATTCTTACATTGTTAGTAATCAGGGGGAAAAAAGTATCTTGACCTTAATTAGCCTTAGTAGTAAATTTTGGTGAATTAAGCCTTATGCAGCACTTTTTCTTTTAGCAAAATATTCTTTTTTTCTGTCAGTTACCCTTTGGAGGCCATATTTGGCAGCTTAATCTTTTAGAACATAATCAGGAACCTGTGAGACAGTTTTAAAGGTTTTGCAGCCAGTAAAAAGTAACTGTGCAGAGGCTACATATTTTACTAATAACTCTTAGAGCCAGTGTTTAATCTTTACTTATAATTCCTTGTTGAAATAAACCAATAGATTAAAATAGCATAGCTATTTGAAGCCATTTACTATAGGGGAGACTAGACTACCTTATGCCTGGAAACTCTGGAACACGGTTACGGCATACAGTAATACTATTTATACTGGTGATTCTGCATTATCAAAAAGAGATTAAATTGTAGCTTTTAAAAGCTGTTTAACAAATAAGGAATCATACTTTATTTTAGACTTCCATCAAAGAGAATTAAATAAATTTTAATGATTAAAAGGATAAACATCCTTCTTTTGGAAAATTTGTAAGTACAGAATTCCTTTTTTCTCCAAAGAAGTAGAATGAACAAACCTTTTTTTCTAATTTTTTTTTTTAACATTTATTTATTTTTGAGAGAGACAGAGCATGAGTTGGGGAGGGGCAGAGAGAGGGAGACACAGAATCTGAAGCAGGCTTCAGGCTCTGAGCTGTCAGCATAGAGCCCTATGTGGGGCTCTAACTCACAAACTGAGATCATGACCTGAGCTGCAGTTAGACACTTAACCAACTGAGCCACCCAGGCGCCCCAACAAACCTTTATTATAGTGAACTTTTACTTACAGGATTTGTGTGTGTGTGTGTTCTTTTAATAGTGAGATCTTATCTGAGACAGTACTCACTCATATCTGAATTATAATGTCGTTTAGTGTAGTGGGAAGAGCGCATACTTTTGAGATAGCTAAAACAGATTTTGAATCCATGTCTCACTGCTGGGCTGGGCAGCTTTGGACAAGTTAATATGTCTGAGCACATTTTGTCACCTGCTTAATGTATAGAATCTTCTCATCTGTTGAGAGATTTTATGTATGTATAAGCATATTATATAAATTTAACCTCCTCTCTACTTTTTTTTTTTTTGAGGGAGAGAGAGCATGAGCCGAGGGGTGGTGGTATAGGAAAAGGGAGAATCTTCAGCAGGCTCTGTGCTCAGTGTGGAGCCCAAAGCAGAACTTGATTTCAAGAGCATGAGATCATGACCTGAGATGGAATCAAGCTGGACAGTTAACCAACTGAGCCATCCAGGCATTCCATCCCCTCCTTCACTTTTTAAAAATGGTAGTGTAATGCAGCTACTGTTCATCATCTTGCTTTTTTCATTTAATATATCATACAGAGCATACAGTAACAATACTTATGGACCTACCCCCTCCTTTTTAACAGTTATATAGTATTCCACAGTTTGGATAATTTAACTAGAGACTTAATTTCTTGAGCTATGAACATTATCATTGGTACTTTGAAAGCTAAAATATATTTTGTGAATAGTAAGAGGTAGGAACAGAAATTTTGAATTAAAATAAAGTTAAAATTAAGAAAAATGTCATTTGGTTTTGTCAGCTGCTAACTTGATTTTACTTAATTTTTATAGGAGAAATGGTAGCCTTAAAGAAAGTACGTCTAGATAATGAAAAGGAAGGCTTTCCAATTACAGCAATTCGAGAAATTAAAATTCTCCGGCAGCTTACCCACCAGAGTATTATCAATATGAAGGAAATAGTGACTGATAAAGAAGATGCTTTGGATTTTAAGAAGGATAAAGGTATGTGTGCATATTTACATAACCAGTTCTGCATACACATGATGTTGCTAACTTGCAGATTTTGTCATAGGTATTGACTATATGAGTAATTACTAGGTACATAAAACTATTGCATTAATATCATACTCTGTTTTTAGATGTAGTTGAGTTGAAGAATTATTTATTTACTTTAGTGATATTTGAGTCCCCTAAGAAACAAAACATATTTATCAGTATTACACATATTTAGTAGTAGTAGTTTTTTGGAGCATCAATGTATAATTTTTAATCTTCATTTTTTAGTTATTGAGAAATAGTTTATAGTAGTATAGAATATATGCTTATCTTACATTTTTAAAATGTTTTAATGCCTTAACATATAAGGAAACTTTATGGTAGGCATTTATGTTATTTCTGAACGTGTGGAGGCAAAATCTTACCTGAAATTGCCTTTAATGAATTATAGTGGTATATGCTTTTAGCAGAAAAACTAAAAAGAAATTAGCATGCTCATTAAAGTAGTTATCATAAGGCATATGGTAGGTAAAAGGCTCTACTTCCAGTAGGTTTTAGGATCTTTAAGATTTTGGAACCAAAGTTGACTTCATTATAACCTGTGGTTTTCAAAGAGCAAAATTCTTTTTCAAATCTAAGATAAGATAGATTAAAATAGGTGTTCTGATTGAACATGGTACTTAACCCCCTCCCATCCGCAACTGTACACACACACACACACACACACACACACACATACACACACACACACACACACACACACACACACATACACACACAATCTTAGTCTTCTGGGGAACAGTATAAAAAATGAGTGACTTAATACATAATAGTTATTTTGTAGAAAGGAACTTCTTCTCAAAGTATTCTGTGTGCACTATGTAGAAAATTTGAATTTTTTTTAAAAATTTTTTAAATGTTTATTTATTGTTGAGAGAGACAGACCAACAGAACGTTGAGCAGGGGACGGGCAGAGAGAGAGGGAGACACAGAATCTGAAACAAGCTCCAGGCTCTGAGCTGTCAGCACAGAGCCCGATGCAGGGCTTGAACTTGTGAACCATGAGATCATGATCTGAACTGAAGTTGGACGCTTAACCGACTGAGCAGTTAAGCCCCTAGAATCATCTTTTTAATTGATACCACTTTCATTAGTTGTTGTCCATAATAACACCAATATTCCTTAGCTTGATTTTAATCCAGTTTATATTTTTCATCGTTTCTTATTGTGTAGTAGAAAGGATACTGGTTTGACTTGTGTTGGAATGTCTGAGATTTGTGACTTTGCTTACAAGCAGTGCAACCTTATTTGCAAGATCTTTAGCCCATCTGAGCCCTTGTGACCTCTTCATCCATTAAAGGAAACATTATTTTTCTTACTGTGTAGTAAGGATTAAATTAAGATCTTATATATGAGGGTTATATGTAAATATTTTTCATTAATGTCATACTATAGCCAAAATTAATATATTTGTTCTTCCTCCAACATACCCTGAACCTCCTGCTGCTTTGATTTGGGGGATCATATCCCTGCCTATTTCTTTAACCCCATCTCTGCCATTTTTCTGATTGTCCACCAAGCTTCAGTCATATAGGTCACATATGCCAATGCACTTCACTGCCTTAAAGTCTTTACATATGCTGCTTCCCTGGGCTTAAACCTCTCTACCCTCAACACACACACACACATGCATGCATGCATGCACACACAATTTGAAAGACTGTTTTCTCATCCTCTGGGTCACAGACTGAATGTTACTTTATTCATCAGTGAAGCCTAACTGGATGGACCACTTTCAACTGAATGGAGACACAGGCAATTTAAAAGCCTTAGTTTTTTTCTTCATAACTTTTTCCAGAATAACTACTGATTTGTTATTTACTTGTATCTCCATATGAGAATGGGGACCATACCTGTTTTATTCATTATTATAACCCTTACCTAGCTCAGTGACTAGGCCATAGAAGGTACTGAATAACTAATTGCTGGATTGGTAATTAAACTCTGCTTACTATAGCCTGTTCATACTTTAATACTTTTTTTGTTTTAATTTTTTTTTTAATGTTTATTTATTTTTGAGAGAGACAGAGACAGAATGTGAGTAGGTTAGGGGCAGAGAGAGAGGCACACAGAATCCTAAGCAGGCTCCAGGCTCTGAGCTGTCAGCCCAGAGCCCGACGCAGGGCTCGAACTCACAAGCTATGAGATCATGACCTGAGCCGAAGTCGGACGCTCAACTGACTGAGCCACCCAGGCGCCCCAATACTTTTTAAAAGAATGCAGTAGTCAGAATTTTCCTTGTATCATATTTATGGTCCTTATTTATTTTCCTTACTGGATTATAAGTTTCCTCAGTCCTTTGTTTTTTGGTTTGTGTCTCCCCCACAATGTCTATCACCATATTTTACAAACCATAGATTTTCCTCTATTTGCTTCCTCATCTTTTCCCCCACCATAATCCTGTTTGTAATTGCTGGAATCATGATACATAATGTGTTTTACTGTGGGGAAGTTACATTTAGATGCCAGCTATTAAATATACTACAGTATGTCAAGGAGTATGGAATTTAAAACATAATCCTCTTTCAGAATTATTTATTTTATTGAGATAAAATCGACATAACATTGTATTAGTTTTAACAGTATAATGATTTGGTATTACATATATTGTGAAATGAGCACCGTGATAAATCCAGTTAACATTCATCACTACACAGTTACATTTTTTTTCTCACGAGAACTTTTTTTTTTGAGAGCGCACATGAGCTGGAGTGAGCATGAGTCAGAGAGGAGCAGAGAGAGTGGGGGAGAGAGAATCTTAAGCAGGCTCCATGCAAGCATGGAGCCCAGCACCGGGCATGATCTCACAACTCTGAGATCATGACCTGAGCTGAAATCAAGAGCTGGATGCTTAACCGACAGAGCCACCTAGGCACCCCATGATGAGAACTTTTAAGATCTACTGTCTTGGTAACTTTCAAATATACAATACAGTATTATTAACCGTAGTCACCATACTGTGTATTACACCCTCATGCACACAGTTATTTATTTTATAATTGGAAATTTCTATCTTTTGATCCCCTTCACCCATTTTGCCCACCTCTTGTCCCCTGCCTCTGGCAACCACCAGTCTGTTCTTTAGATTATCTATGAGTTTGGGGGGTTTTTTGTTCTTGTTTTTGTTTTAAATTTCACATGTAAGTGAGATCATATGATATTTGTCTTTCTCTGTTTGACTTCAGGGCACAAAACCCTCAGGGTCCATCCACATTGTTGCAAATGGCAAGATTTCCTTCTTTTTTACAGCTGAATTATATTATACCATATAGTTATGCTACATTTTATTTATTCAGTCATCTTTTGATAGACAGGTTGTTTCCATGTCTTGGCTGTTGTAAGTAATGTTGCATGGGGGTACATGCATCTTTTTGAGTTAGATTTTTATTTCTTTTGGATAAATAACCAGAAGTGGAATTGCTGAATCATATGGTAGTTCTACTTTTAATTTTTTGAGGCGCTTCTATACTGTTTTCCATAATGGCTGCACCATTTTACATTCCCACCAACAGTGCATGAGGGTACCCTGTACTCCTCGCCAACGCTTATTTCTTGTCTTTTTTGATAATAGGTATTCTAATAGGTGTGAGGTGATACGTAATCCTTTTTCAATGAATCTATTAAATTTGGTTTGTTTTATTTTAGAGAGAGACAGTGTGTGAGCAGGGGAGAGGGGCAGAGGGAGAGAGAGAGAGAGAGAGGGAGAATCTTAAGCAGGCTCTACACTCAGAGCAGAGCCCAATGTAGGGCTCGATCCTACAACTCTAGGATCATGACTTGAGCCAAAATCAAGAGTTGAATGCTCAACTGACTGAGCCACCCAGGTGCCCCATGAATCTATTCTTTCTGGTGAGAACCACGATGATGCAGACTGATTTGGTGAAAAGGGAACTAGATCTGAAGTCTTTGGGTTCTAATCCTGATCATGTTAGCTGTGTACCATTATTCCAATTGTGATTGCTGTCCTGGAGCAGAAAGACAGTATGGAAACTTTGATTTAATATTTTATATTAGAATTGATGAAACTAAAACAACAAAGTAAAACCAAATACTTAACAATAATTTAAATTTGAAAATTGTAAACAACACAAAAATCAAGTAAAATTGCTAACATAATAATATAAACTTTGTGCCTGAGTGGCTCAGTCTGTTGAGTGTTGGACTTTCGGTTTCAGCTCAGGTCATGATCCCAGGGTTGTGAGATCAAGTGCAAAGTTGGCCTCCGCTTTGAGTTTAGAGTCTGCTTAAGATTCTCTCTTTTGGGGTGTCTGAGTGGTTCAGTAGGTTAAGCCTTTGACTCTTGACTTTGGCTCAGGTCATGATGTCATGGTTTGTGAGTTCCAACCCTGTGTTGGTCTCTGTGCTAAGGCTACAGAGCCTGCATGGAATATTCTCTGTCTCTGTCTCTCTGTCTCTCTCTGTGTCTCTCTATTCCTTCCCTCCCACCATTAGTTCTTTCTCTCTCTCTCTCTCAAAATAAATAAATTTAAAAAAAATTTAAAAAGTAAAAACTTAAAAAAATATAAAAACATAGTAAAAACTATATATAAATATATAGTGTAAATATATTATAATAAATAATATAAATAAAATCAATAAATATAAATAAAATAAAAACGAATATATATAAAGATTTGCATTATTATAACAGAAGCCATAGCACAAAGCACTTGGCTCTACTTCCTTAAGGAAACAGGGTTAAGTGGTTTCCATAAGTCATAGGTGGATTTTTGTGCAAAATCTTAGAGATGCTGAATGAGCTTTTTCTGAAATAATCTGGGGAAATGGAGGGAGGCTAAACTAATTCTAAATTTTTTTCTTAATTTTCTTTATCTTCAGGCAGTCTCATCTTTTTAATAACTGAGGGGAATCTTTGAACCTTTTTGTGTGTTTTTCAGTCTTTAAGTGTTAGCAAAGGGTAGTTTTTGTTTCAAGGAAAATATTTCTTGTACTTCTAGATTTGCAGTTTCAAGTATGAAAGGAGAGTGGGATATAATTACTTGTATTAATTTCAGTACTCTGGTGTTCATATTTCACTGTTCCTCAAATTTTTGAACTAAAGTATGAACTATTTTGCAACAAAAGTTTTGCTTTATTTTCTTGCTCCCACTGAGGATTATGAATTTATGGAAAGATACTTTCTGACTGAATGTAATAATATTCAATTAAAAATTTAAAGCAGTTTATAATTCTCTGGGCAGAGAAGACTTTGTTTTTGCAATTATATGCACTATAAAATAAAAACTACAGTCTTTGATCTCCATCTCAAAATGTAAATATTTTGTATTCAGGTTAAAAAAAAAAACCTAAATACTGAAATAATGGTATCATTCCAACAAAATAGTATTGGTACTTAAAAATAATATGATATGCTGGACAGCCAAAAGCTGCAATTGTAATTACTATATTCAAATTAAGCTATAATACTTTCAGTATTAGTACTTATTTAATAATGGAATTTGTGTAATCTTTTAATTTGGAATTTTCTTAAAAATCAGCAAAAAACAATATTCTATAGTAAATGTTTGTGGCAAAGTGTCACCATACGGTTGAGGGAAAAAGTCTCATATGTCACTGCTATGATTTCTGATTTCACATGGTGCTCCCCTGCATTTGCATTGCATGTCATACACAGTTCTCCTAGACACTGGAGCCAGATTTCCTTCTGTTTTAGTGACTTTGTACATAAAACTTTAATTCACCTCTGATTGTTCCCTTAAATAGATTAATACAAATTGGATTACTCGGTCAGTGGATTTGAACTTTGAAATTTCTTGACACATGTCACCAAGTTTTTCAGAAAGGCTGTGCCAATTTATAAAGCAGGAATAGAACAGACTAGGAAAAGAAGGTAACTGTCTCAACCTGATGAAGGGCATCTATGAAAAACAAGATGTCTGTTCTTACCACCTCTATTCAGCATTGCCAAGGCAGTTAGGCAAGAAAATTAAATAAAAGATAAACAGATTAGAAAGGAAGAAATAATACTATCTCTAATGTGTGCATGGTGTGTGTGTGTGTGTGTGTGTGTGTGTACGTACGTACACACATACTCTATCTTCATAGAGAATCCTATAGAATCCACTAAAAAACTCAGAACTAATAAATGAGTTCATTGAGGTGGCAGAATGCAAGATCAATACACAAAAAACTGTTGTATTTCTGTATATTAACAATGAACAGTCCAAAGTGAAATTAAGAAAACAGTTTCATTGTAATAGCCCTAAAAGGAATAAAATATCTAGGAATAAATGAACAAAAAAAATGTAAAAGTCTTGTACACTGAAAACTATAAAACATCACTGAAAAAAATAAGACCTAAATAAATGGAAAGACGTTCCTTGTTCATGGATCTGTTGACTTAATATTACTAAGATGGTAAATTGATTTGTATGTTTATTGCAGTCCCTATCCTGGCTGACTCCTTTTCAGAAACTGACCAGCTGATTTTAAAGTACATATGGAGGGGCAACTGGGTGACTCGTTCGGTTGAGTGTCTGACTCTTGGTTTCGGCTCAGATCATGATCCCAGGGTTATGAGTTCGAGCCTCTTGTCACTCTGCATTGAGCATGGAGTCTGCTTCAGAATCTCTTTCTCTCCCTCTTTCTCTCCTTCTGCCTCTCCCTCTGCCTCTCCCTCTGCCCCTCCCTCTGCCCCTCTACCCTGCTCACACTTTTGAAAGAAAGAAAGAAAGAAAGAAAGAAAGAAAGAAAGAAAGAAAAAGACAAAGAAAGAACATATGAAAATTCAAGAGAGGTAAAACAGTCAAAAAATATCTTTAAACAGAAGAACTGGGGTGTCTGGGGGCTCAGTTGGTTAAAGTGTCTGACTTCAGCTCAAGTCATGACCTCACAGTTCACGAGTTCGAGCCCTGCGTTGGGCTGTGTGCTGACAGCTCAGAGCCTGGAGCCTGCTTCGGATTCTGTGTCTCCCTCTGTCTCTCTGCCCCTTCCCCACTTACGCTCTGTCTCTCTCTCTCTCTCAAAAATAAACATACATTTCCTGATTTCAAATATTACTATAAAACTTAGAGTGATCAAGACTGTGTAGTACTGGCTTTAGGATAAATATATAGATCCGTAGAATAGGTTTGGAAGTCTAGAAATAAACACTCACATTTTTGGTCAGTTGATTTTTCAATGATGATACCAAGACCATTCAGTGGAAAAGAATAGCCTTTTTAGTAATCAGTGCTGGCTCAAGTGGATATGAAAAAGAATGAAATTGGGCCTTTTATTCATACCATATGTAATAATTAACTCAAAATGGTTCAGTGGCTTAAATATAAGACCTAAAACCTTAAAACTCTTAGAAGAAAATATAGCAGTAAATCTTCATGACCTTGAGTTAGCTAAAGCCTTCTTAAGACACCAAAAGCAGAAGCAGTAGAAGAAAGTAGATATATTGGACTTCATCAAAATTAGAAACTTTTGTGCTCTAGGTAGGGGACACTACTGAGAACAAGTGAAAAGACAACTCATAGAATGGGAGAAAATATTTGTATAGCATCTATCTGATAAGGAACTTGTATCTAGAATGTATAAAGAACTCTTACAACCAAATGATAAAAAGACAACCTGTTTAAACATGCAAAGGATCTGAATAAACATTTTTCCAAAGAAGATAGGCAAATAGGGGCACCTGGGTGGCTCAGTCGATTCATCATCTGACTTTGGCTCAGGTCATGATCTCTCAGTTTGTGAGTTCAAGCCCCGCATCAGGCTCTGTGCTGACAGCTCAGAGCCTGGAACCTACTTCGGATTCTGTGTCTGCCTGTCTCCCACTCATACTCTGTGTCTCTTTCTCTCTCAAAAATAAATAAAGATTTAAAAAGTTTAAAAAAAAAACATAGGCAAATGACCAATAAGCACATGAAAACATGTTCAATATCATAGCCATCAGGGAAATGCAAATCAAAATTAGAGTGAGATGCCACTTCATATGCACTATAGGATGGCCATAAGAAAGAGGATAGATATTGACATGTATTGAAGAAGATGTGGAGAGATTGGAAGATTCAGACATTACTGGTGGGAGACTCATACATTACTGGTGGGGTTGTAAAATGGTACAACCACCTTGGAAAGCAATCTGGCATGTTTTTCAGAATATTAAACGTAAGAGTTATGAGCTATAGAACTTCAACTTTTGGGACATATCCAGGAAAAATAAAAAGATATATCCACACAGAAACTTGTAAACTAATGTTCATAGGAGGATCATTCATAATGGCCAGAAAATGCCAACATCAGTTGATGAATATGTCTATCGATTGGTGAATAAACAAAATCTGGTACACCCATGCAGTGCAGTAGTATTATACCATAAAAGAGAATGAAGAACTTAGACCAACAAATTTGATAACCTGGATAAAATGGAAAAATTCATAGAAATGTACAACCTCCAAGAATTATGAAGAAATAGAAAATCTGAACAGACCTATAACTGTAAGGAAATGAATCTGTAACAAAAACTTCAACAATAACAACTAAAAAGCCCAGGACCAGATGCTTTTACAGTGAATTCTACCAGTCATTTGAAGAATTAACATCAGTCCTCTCCAAAACTTTCCAAAAAAACTGATCACGAAGAAACACTTTTTGGGGCGCCTAGGTGGCTCAGTTGGTTAAGCGTCTGACTCTTGATTTCTGCTTGGGTCATGATCTCATGGTTCGTGGAATTGAGCCCTGCATTGGGTTTGGAGCTGACAGCTCAGAGCCTGCTTGGGATTCCCTCTTCCTCTCTATGCCCTTCCCTTGGTTGTATGGTCACTCTCTCCCTCTCTCTCTCTTTCAAAATACATAAACATTTAAAAAAAAAAAAAAAAAAGGAGAAACACTTGGAGAATCATTCTGTAAGCACATCATTATCCTGATACCAAAACCAGGCAAAGACACTATAAGAAAACTATAGACCAATATTTCAGAGATATATTTATACAGAAATCCTTAGAAAATACTAGCAAACTGGATTCAGCAGTATATTAAGAGGATTATACTCTATGACCAAGTGAGATTTATTCCTGGAATGCAAAGATAGTTCAGCATATGAAGATTAGTCACTGTAATACACTACATTAACACAATGAAGAAAAAAATTTACATGATCATCTCTCTAGATACAGAATAAACATTTGACAGAATTCAACATTCTTTCATGATAATGACACTCAACAAACTAGGATTAGAAGGAAACTATGTCAAACGTATTAAAGGCCCATATATGAAAAGTCCACAGCTACCATCATATTCTGTAGTGAAAGATGAAAAGCTTTTATTTTATAATCAGGGTGAGACAAGGATACTCACTTTTGTCACTTCTATTCAGTATAGTGCTGGAAGCAGTTAAGCAAGAAAAAGAAATAAATATATCAAAATTGGAAAGGGAGAAATAAAATTATCTTTATTCATAGACAACATGATCTTATATGTAGAAAGTCCTAAAGATTCTACCAAACAAAATATTAGAATTAATAAGTAAATTCAGCAAATCACAAGGTACAAAATCAATGTGCAAAAAAGATGAGTTTCTGTATTCTAACAGCAAAAATCTGAAAAGGAAAAGAAAATGATTTCATTTGCAATAGCATCAAAAAGAATAAAATAGGAGTAAATTAACCAGGGAGATGAAATATTTGTATATTGAAAATTATAAAACGTTGCTGAAAGAAGTTAGACACCATAAATTAAAGATATTGGTGTTCCTGGATTAGAAGACTTAATATTGTTAAGATATCAGTACTACCCAGAGTAATCTACAGATTTAATGCAATTCTAATGAAAATCCCAACAATGGTTGTGGCAGATTGGAAAAATTCATCCTGAAATTTATTTGGAATCTCACGGGACCCTCAAATAACCGAAGCAAACTTGAAACAAGAACAAAGTTGGAGGTCTCACACTTCCCAGTTTCAACACTTATCATAAACTACAGTAATCAGACTGTAGTACTGGCATAAAGACAAGACATATGCACCAGTGGAACAGAATTCAGAGCCCAGAAATAAACCCTGGCATATATGGGCACGTGATTTTAGACAAGAGTACTAATACAGAGGAAGTTTTTTCAACAATTTGTGTTGAAAAAGTTGGATATCTATATGTGAAACCATGAAGTTGGACTCTTAGCCTAATACTGTGTTAAAAATAAAACCTTGAGGGGCACCTGAGTGGCTCAGTCAGTTAAGTGTCCGACTTAAGCTCAGGTCATGATCTCATGGTTTGTGAGTTTGAGCCCCGCATTGAACTCTGTGCTGACTGCTCAGAGCCTGGAGCCTGCTTCAGATTCTGTGTCTCCCCCTCTCTCTGCCCCTCCCCTGCTCGTGCGCGCGCGCGCTCTCTCTCTCTCTCTCTCTCTCTCTCAAAATAAACATTTTTTTTAGTTAAAAAAACTAAAAAAATAGAAATAATATAAAACATCAGGGTGCCTGGGTGGCTCAGTCAGTTAAGCATCCAAATCTTGATTTCGGCTCAAGTTATGATCCCATGGTTATAAGATCCATCCCTGCTTTGGGCTCCGTGCTGGGTGTGGAGCTTGCTTGGGATTCTCTCTGTCCTTCTGTGCCTCTCCCCCACTTGCATGGTTTCTCTCTGTCTCTCTCCTTCAAAATGAAGTAAACTTTAAAAAAAAAGTGAGACTGAGGATCACTTAAGAGAAAATACAAAACAAAAAACGGGTGCCTGGATGGCTCAGTTGGTTAAGCATCCAACTTTGGCTCAGGTTATGATCTGGTGGTATGAGCCCCGTGTTGGGCTCTGTGCTGACAGCTCAGAGCCTGGAGCTTGCTTTAGGATTTGTGTGTATGTCTCTCTTTCTCTGCCTTTTGCCTGTTTACGTTCTCTCTCTCTCTCTCTCTCTCTCTCTCTCTCTCTCTCTCAAAAAGAAGAACTTAAAATAAAACCAACTCAAAATGGATCAAAGACCCAAATGTATGAGCTAGAACTAGAATACTTCTATAAGAAAACATAGGGGAGAACTTGACTACATTGAGTTTGGCAATGGTTTTTGGGTAGGATATCAAAAGCACAGAACAACAAAAGGAAAAAGAAAAAGTTGGGCTACTCAAAATTAAATTTGATTTTTTTTAGCAAATTCTACCCCCAACATGGGGCTCAAACTCATGACCCCGAGATCAAGAGTCTCATGCTTTACAGGCTGAGCTACCCAGGCGTCCCCAAAATCAAAATTTTTTAGGCATCAAAGGACATAAGAGTAAAAAAGCAACTCAGGATATAGAAGAAGATATTTGCTAATCACATATCTGATAAGGTTTTATATTCATTTTATGTAAAGAACTCCAACTCAATGAAAATAAAATACCAAAGGACTTTAATGGATTTTAAACACATGAAAAGGCATTCAACATCACTATTAGGGAAATGCACGTTAAAACGGCATTGAATTACCAGTCATACCCATTAAAATGACTTCTCAAAAGAACAAAAATAAAAACAACAGAAAAATAACGAGTGATGCCAAAGGTGTGGAGAAATTGGAATACTTGGCCTTTGCCAGTTGGAATGTATAATGGTAAAACTGCTGTGGAAGATATGATGATTCCTTAAAAAGTTAAAAACAATTAACCATATGGTCCAGCATTTCCACTTTTGGTTATATACTCATAAGAACTAAAGTAGCATCTTGAAGAGATATTTGTACCTTTTGTTAATAGCACTATTCACAGTAACCAAAAGGCAGAAGCAATCTAAATCTTCTTGGATGGATCAATTGACAAGCAAAATGTGGTATATACATACAATGAAATATCATTCAGTCTTTAAAAGGAAATTCTGACACAAGCTACAACATGGATGGACCTTAAGGACATTATGCTAAGTAAAATAAACATCACAAAAGCGAAATACTAGATGAATTTACTTTCAGGAAGTACCTGAGGTAGTCAGATCCATAGAGACAGAAAGTCAAATGGCGGTTACCAGGGAGTAGAGGCGGGTAAGAATGGGCAGTTACAGTTCAATAGGTACAGAATTTCATTTTTGCAAGATGAAAAGAGTTCTGGAAATGGGTGCTGCTGATTGGTTGCACAACAGTGTGAATGAACTTGCTGCCCCTAAACGGTACACTTAAAAAATAGTTATGAATGGTTTATATTATATACATTTTGCTACAGTTTAAAAAAAAAAAAAAAGATGAAGTACAGATACATCTTACAACATGAATGGACCTTAAAAACAATAAGTGGAAGAAGCCAGGTAAAAAGACTGTGTATTGTATAATTCTGTTTATATAAAATGTCCAGAATAGGCAAATCTGTAAAGACAGAAAATAGATTGGTGGTTGTCAGACACTTGGGGAGGTGTTGAAAATGGGGAATACCTGCTAATGGGTATGAGGCTCTTCTTGAGGTGATTTCATTGTGGTGGTGGTTGCACAACTCTGAATACATTAAAACCAATTGAATTGTGTACTTTAAATGGGTGAGTGTATGATATATGAATTAAATCTCAATGAAGCTGTTATTTAAGACAAAATCCAAACAGCACCCCAGAATTCTTTGTTCTGATGAAAATACTGGGTAGATTGAGAGGGAGAGGTGTGTGTGGTGGATGGGGTGGGTTTGTTTAGAAGATGAGACTGGAAGGGTAGGTTAGGACCAAAAATGGTGCTTGACATTAAATACAATGCCAAGGAATCAAAATACTCACTTTTTTCAGAAAAAATAGCACAGAGCTTGTCATGTATTTTGACCAGCATTTATAATGATTTTGTTTGATAATTTGATAGGTAAAAAATGGTATCCTGTCTTTTTAATAATTATTTTTTATTACAATGGAGATTGGACAGTTTCCTGTTCTTAGAGGCCATTTATATATTTTTTTAACATATATTACCTATTTATGTCCCTTGCCTATTTTTTAAAATTAGGGTATTAGTGTTTTTAATTGAGTTTTGAATATATTTGTAACATAGTAAGAATGTTCATCTTTTGAGTAGTTTATATAGAAACTGTCCAGACATCTGGTTTCCTTGCTCTCATGTTTCTTATGTTAGTGCTCAGTAAATGTTAGAGTTGAATCGAGGAGAAAAATATTTATAAAACAGATTGTATTCTGTTCCAAAATAACCAAATGAATATTTCATGATTGTGAATTTTGCATAATCAGTTAAAAGGTATAGGAAAGTGTTTTATTTACATTTAATGAAATGTAGCATATAAAACTTTTACTCTTTTAAATGTTTACTTTTGAGAGAGCATGGGGGAGGGGGAGAGAGAAAGTGGAGGGGGGGGGGAGAGAGAGACCATGTGGGTGTGAGCGTGGGGGATGGGCAGAGAGAGAAGGGGACAGAGGATCCGAAGCAGGCTCCATGCTGACAGCAGTGAGTCCAATGTGGGGCTCGAACTCACAAACCAGGAGATCATGAGCTGAACTGAAGTTGGATGCTCAGCTGACAGAGCTACCCAGGTGTCCCTTGCCTATAATGCTTTTAAAGGAAAGAACGTAAAATCTTAATTTGGAAATGACTCCTTTCTGAATCACAAGAAGATACAGAGTTAGCATCATGTGTTGAAATTAAGAGTTTATTTTCATTTATTTTTTTGATTAAGTAAGCTCTATGCCCAAGGTGGGTCCTGAACTCAAGACCTTGAGATCAAGAGCCAGGTGCCTTTAAAAATTTAAAGAACATAGGGGTGCCTGGGTGGCTCAGTCGGTTAAGCATCCGACTTTGGCTCAGGTCATGATCTCGTGGTCCGCGAGTTCAAGCCCCGCGTCAGGCTCTGTGCTGACAGCTCAGAGCCTGGAGCCTGTTTCAGATTCTGTGTCTCCCTCTCTCTCTGACCCTCCCCTGTTCATGCTGTCTCTCCCTGTCTCAAAAATAAAAAAAATAAACATTAAAAAAATTAAAAAAAAAAAAAATTTAAAGAACATAGAGAAATCAGAATGTTTAGTTGCCCATCAAATGATTTATGGCAAAGGGATTGTGGAGTTTAAGGGAAAAGGAATCTGTGGGAAAGGCAGGAAGAAGTAGATGGGAATGGAAAGGGGAAGTGCCTTTCTCTTGTCAATATTTCCTGAGTAGCTGAACAAGAAATAGTGTTCTTTTGGGGCAGATGTTATAAAGTAAAAGTAATGAGAAATATGTGTAATGATTAAGAGTACATAGTTTGAATCCGAGCTTCGTCCATCTCTGGTTTCCTCATCTGGAAGATGGAGTAATAATTCATTATTCATAGGTTTGTTGCATTTGATGAAATAATTCATGAGAAACACTTAGAATATTGCACACAGCAAGAACACAATAAAGTTTGTGTTTATTATAGGTTGGTAGTCTATTGATTGTGAAGGTAGAAATAGATCAATAATACAGTAATTGTTTTAATTAGGTGGAGAGGATGGAGGTTTGGGAGAAATGGTTTTAGTCCTCCAGTGAAGTTTTGGAGAGCAGACCCAGAAATTAGGAAAAAAAAAAAAAAAAAACAACCTTTTTTCTGAAAGCTTACAAGTAGTCTTTAATTATTAATAGTAAAAGTTGTCAAGAGTGAAAAAGTTGTCACATAATGACTAGGGTGTGTTTGATTGGTTAACCTTACCGGAAGTTAAAAAGTGAGCTCAAACCCAGGCAGAGAAAGGGGGATCGTAAGAATGAAACTCAGCAACAGACACGTAGGACAGATGCCAATTGCAGAAGCCATGGTATCGGTTTGAAATGGAGAGTAGAGGGAGAAGTTAAAAAGCGGGTGATCTGCATTGTGAATACTGTGGCCATTAATAGAAGAACTTTAGCAGTTAAATCCTGCAGTGGGGCAAGGTGGGTGGTGAAGGGTGGAAGTGGCAGAGAACCATTTAGGGCAGCATCAGCATTAGGGCAGTCAACTATGAAAGGTTAAAGATTTGTCAGGTTTTTGCCATTTCTGTGAATTGCCCGTTTGTTTGATGTTTGCTTACTAACTGGAAAGATTTATTAAAATACATATTAATGTTTTATGTGTTTCACATAGCATAGATAATTTTTCCCATTTCCATTGTTTGCCCTCACCTTTGTTTTTCTTGTGTTCTTTGTTATTCTGAAATTTATATGTGGTCATATGTCAGTTTGTGGGATTTTTTTTTGAAGGAAGGTGATTTGTCTCACGCTTAGGAAGGCTTAGCCCCCTAGAAAATTGTAAGAATGTTTTCTGTTTACATATTTTTAAAGTTTTTATTTAAATTCTAATTAGTTAATGCAGCGTAATACTGGTGTCAGGTGTATAATACAGTGATTCAGCACTTACCATACAACACCGGGTGTTCATCACAAGTGCGCTCCTTAATCCCCATCACCTACTTAACCCATCCCGCCATCCACCTCCCCTCTGGTAACCATCAGTTTGTTCTCTGTAGTTTAATAGTCTGTTTTTTGGTTTCCCTCTCCCCCTACCCCTTTGCTCATTTGTTTTCTTTCTCTTATTTAAATTTTACATATGACCATGGGGGAGGGGAAGAAAAAAAAAGGTTAGGGGGGGAGCCAAAGCATAAGAGACTCTTAAAAACTGAGAACAAACTGAGGGCTGATGGGGGGGTGGGAGGGAGGGGAGGGTGGGTGATGGGTATTGAGGAGGGCACCTGTTGGGATGAGCACTGGGTGTTGTATGGAAACCAATTTGACAATAAATTTCATAATAAAAATAAAAGTAAAAAATAAATAAATAAAATTTACATACAAATGAAATTTTGTGGTGTTTGTCTTTCTGTGACTGATTTATTTGGCCTATTTCCATAATTTGGCTGTTGTAGATACAAACATCAGGGTCTGTGTATCCCTTTGAATTAGTATCTTTGTGTTCTTTGGGTAAATACCTAGTAGCACAATTGCTGGGTTTTAGGTATTTCTATTTTCTGGTTTCTTAAAAATGTCTATGTGAGTTTTTAAAAACATTTGGATATTTAATCTTTCTTACTCTGTTCTGTCATGTTCATCATATATAAAGTTTGTACATATTCTGGGCTTTCCTGTTTTATAGATCCCTTTGGGTGTCCTGCTATCATACATTGTTTTAATTATTGTAATCTTATATTACATTTTAATTTCTGGTACATAAAGGTCTCCTCCTCTGTGCTCCTTAAGAAAAGATCTTATTTTTATACATTTAGATGTTCATGAAGTGTGAAAACTTAAAAATGGAGACTTGACTGGAATTATGTTGAGGTTTATTTGGGGAAGAGCAGGAGTTTTTAAAAAACTTGTTCAGTGTATGAAATCATAGGTATATTCATGTAATACTTGAGACTGAAAATTGGTACAGCTTATTTCATAGAGGAAGGGCATGGTATGATACCTGGCACATACTACATGTTGTATAAGTATTTAATGTTGATATTATATTACAATAATTATTTCTTAAAGTATAATTGTCCTTTAACTCAGCAATTCTATTTTTAGAAACATAGAAGGAAGTAATCATGACTTTATATAAATATAGCTATGAGAATGTTGTTCACAGTATGGCTTATAATAGCAAAACATTAGAATTAATTTAAGTGTCTAACAACTTAAATTGCCTGGGTGGCTCAGTCGGTTAAACGTCCGACTTCGGCTCAGGTCATGATCTCATAGCTTGTGAGTTGGCGCTCTGCGTGGGGCTCTGTGCTGACAGCTCAGAGCCAGGATGGAGCCTGCTTCGGATTCTGTGTCTCCCTCTCTTTCTGTCCCTCCCCTGCTTGCTTGAGCTTTATCTCAAAAATAAACATTAAAAAAAAAAAAACTTTATATGTCTAACATCAGAAGATGATTGAACAGAACTATGGTGTATTATTACTTTGGAGTACTATGTAGCCATTATAATTGTGTTCAATGATAAGGAAAACTGTTCACTCTATGTATTATGAGCTGGAAAAAGTTTATAAAGGAATAGGTAAAGTTTAATCCATATTTTGTATTAAAAATATAGTCTAGGAGCACAAGGAAACCTTTGGGGCTGATGGATGTGTTCATTATGTTAATTGTAGACACAGTCTCACAGGTGTATACCTATGTGAAAACTACTTAAATTGTATCTTCTAAATATGTACAGTTTATTATTGTCAATTAACACATTGAAACTGGAAAACATTTTTGTTCAGTTAAAGTGTAATAAGCTCAAGGAGAACGATTGAGTTTATTACTTCAGAAATTAAACCAATAGAATATATGAATATATAGAGAGATTTATTTTAAGGAATTGGGTCAGACAATTGTTGAGGCTGGCAAGTCTGAAATTTGTTAAGAGTGGCTAGTAAGCTGGAAATTCTGGCAGGAGTCTGTGTTGCAGACTTGAGTTCAAAAGCATTCTGGAGGCAGAATTTCTTCTTTAAAAGGACCTCAGTCTTTTCTCTTGAGGCCTTCAGATGGTTGGATGAAGCCTACGCACATTATTGAAGGTAATCTGTCCTCAAAGTCTACTGACTTGAGTGTTAATCACATCTAAAAATACCTTCACACAACATCTGGACTGGTATTGACCAAGCAGCTGGGCACTGTAGCCTAGTCAGGGTAACACATCAAATTAACCATCACACTCTATCAGAGTGATTTCAGCAGAGCAACAAAATTCAATTGAAATGGTTTAAATCATAATGGGAATGTATTAGCTTGCATAAAAAGTCGTCCAGAGATAGGGCAGGCTTTAGGGTTAATTGATTCAGTGGCTTTCGGATGTCATCAAAGGCTCAAGTTATGCCATCTGCAGTGTCTGTTTTATTCTCACAGTAGGATGGCTTGAAGAGGCAGTTACTCATATCTGGTGAGGGGAGAGCCTGGCTTCGCATGGCTTGCTTTCTTTTTCCTTTCCTTTCCTTTCCTTTCCTTTCCTTTCCTTTCCTTTCCTTTCCTTTCCTTTCCTTTCCTTTCCTTTCCTTTCCTCTTCTCTTCTCTTCTCTTCTCTTCTCTTCTCTTCTCTTTTCTTTTCTTTTCTTTCTTTTCCTTTCCTTTCTTTCCTTCCTTCCTTCCTTCCTTCCTTCCTTCCTTCCTTCCTTCCTTCCTTCCTTTTATTTACTTTTGTGAGAGAGAGAGTGTGAGGGCCGAGACACAGAATCTAAAGCAGTCTCCAGGCCTGAGCTGTCAGCACAGAGCCCTACACAGGGCTCAAACTCATGAACCGCGACATCATGACCTAAGCCAACGTTGGATGCTTGACTGAGCCACCCAGACGCTCCTTCCCACGCATTTCTGAAGTCCATGAAGGCTTCTCTCTTAGGGCCCCTCATCAGTGCCTCAGTAGGCCCAAATCTTCTGTGCCTGCACATCTGTTAAGTTAAGCTGTTAAGTTAACATAGAATGTACTGTAATTAGAATATGATGAAAAGAAAACAAACTAAGCAAAATACCACTTTCAGTACTCAGGACCTTATTGGGAGGGAGGGAGATAGCTGACTTGGGCAGAGACTGATTCTTGGCTTTACATGAAATCTGAAGATGCTACAGTATTACAAAAGAAGATTGAGAAATACGTATTGTGTTATGCAAGTAAAGGTTATGCAGACTTTTTCTTTTTCGGTTAGTCTGTGTCCCTAGGACAGGTGGGAATTGGCAGCCAAAATACTGAGTCATGAAGTCAATGGAATTACTGACTTTTTATTTTAGGATATGGAAAGTTGCATTGATACTGTCTTTTTACGTTCTGACTTTAAGTGTTTTATTTTAGTTAATGTAGTAATTATTTCCTGACTGTTGGCTCCTATTACTGGGCTTGTTCATTAGGGCTTATGTTCATTTCGCTCTTGGGTTTTTAGGTACCAGACTTTTAATTTGGGGATTTGGGGTCATTTTTGCATATAATTGGATTTTCTAGCAAATGTTATGTAATCATAAGATTTGTCCATTATCACAGATATTTGGGGTAACAACTGAATGCGTTTTGCATTTCTCGGCTTTTTTGTTCTTTGTTTCTGGGTTTAACTGAGTTTTCTGAAAGTGAATTGGAATTTTACAGTTTGTTCTAGATTTAATATAACCAGTAAACTTTTAAAAAGTTCAGATTCTCCTGTCATCTCATGTTATTTATGCAGCAGCCACTTGGCCAACTTGGATTCCCTACACACTATTAATCTTCATTTTAAAGCTGTTCACTCTCCCCCAACGTATTGAGTTGCATAAGAAAGACTGGACTGGCATCAGCTGTCCCTAAAATGTTACGTGATTGTATTTGTCCTAGAATGTAATTGAGGTTGCATAGACTTCTCACCGTACATCCAACTCTTACAGCAGAAGCTGCATTAAATGATGGCAGTTTAATGGAGCACTCATGATTAAGTGTAAATAAAGGTACATGATTAAGGTAAATAAAAATTGCTTAAACATGGGGATCCTGGGTGGCTGAGTTGGTTAACCATCCAACTTTGGCTCAGGTCATGATCTCACAGTTTGTGAGTTTGAGCCTCGCGTCGGGCTCTGTGCTGACAGCTCAGAGCCTGGAGCCTGCTTCGGATTCTGTCTCCTCCTCTCTCTCACCCTCCCCACTTGTGCTCTCTCTCTCAGAAATAAATAAATGAAAAAAAATTGCTGAAACGTAACAAATATACTTTTAAGGGAGTGACAATATGGCTGTGGGTAAAATAGGTTGTAGATAAAGTTTTAATTTTTTTAAAGGTTTTTTTTTCTTTTTAAGTTTATTTATTTTGTGTGAGCAGAAGAGGGGCAGAGAGAGAGGCAGAGAGAATCTCAAGCAGGAAACTGAACCACCCGGGCTCCCCTTTAGGTAAAATTTTTAAAAAACAGGACAACTTTGGAAGATAAGGTTACTTTAAACATACTGAAAAGTTACAAATTATGAAGTTATAAATTAATCTGAAGTTCCCAAAGAGCAGTTGATGTGCTAGTCTTTTGAAATGATAATTTTGACTGTGAATTCTGGATAATTCATTTTGAAGTGATCAAAAAATGAATTTTGAAAACCCCACTAAAAAAGTAAAGCCAAAAAAAAGCAAAAAAAAGTAGAGCCAAAAATACTTTTTTGAAAATTAATTAGAAATTAATGAGAGAATTAATTTAACAAATTTGAAAAATGAAGTAGTGTTTTATTTAATTAAAAAAAAATAATGCTTGCTGTGGGCCAGGCACTTTCCTGAGCAATTTACAAATATTAACTCAAAACTTATAGAAAGCTTATGAAAGTAATTGAAGAAGACACAAAATAATGGAAAAAGATTCCATGCTCCTGGATAGGAAGAACAAATATTGTTAAAATGTCAGTACTACCCAAAGCAATCTACATATTCAATGCAATCCACATGAAAATTACAACAGCATTCCTCACAGAGCTAGAACAAATAATCCTAAAATTTGTATGGAACCAGAAAAGACCCCGAATAGCCAAAGCAATCTTGAAAAAGAAAACCAAAGCAGGAGGCATCACAATCCCACACTTCAAACTATACTACAAAGCTGTAATCATCAAGACAGAACAAAATAGAGAACCCAGAAATGGACCCACAAACGTATGGCCAACTAATCTTTGACAAAGCAGGAAAGAATATCCAATGGAATGAAGACAGTCTCTTCAGCAAGTGGTGCTGGGAAAACCGGACAGCAACATGCAGAAAAATGAACCTGGACCACACACCATACATAAAAATAAACTCAAAATGGATGAAAGACCTCAATGTAAGACAGGAAGCCATCAAAATCCTTGAGGAGAAAAACCTCTTTGATCTTGGTCGCAGCAACTTCTTACTCAAACCATGTCTGGAGGCAAGGGAAACAAAAGCAAAAATGAACTACTGGGACCTCATCAAAATAAAAAGGTTCTGCACAGCAAAGGAAATAATCAGCAAAACTAAAAAGGCAACTGACAGAATGGAAGAAGATATTTGTAAATGACATATCAGGTAAAGGGTTAGTATCCAAAATCTATAAAGAACTTAACCAAACTCAACACCCAAAAAACAAATAAGCCAGTGAAGAAATGGGCAAAAGACATGAATAGACACTTCTTCAAAGAAGACCTCCAGATGGCCAACCGACGCATGAAAAAATGCTCCACATCACTCATCATCAGGGAAATACAGATTAAAACCACAATGAGATACCACCTCATACCTGTCAGAATGGCTAAAATTAACAACTCAGGCAGCAACAGGTGTTGGCGAGGATGCAGAGAAAGAGGATCTCTTTTGCATTGTTGGTGGGAATGCAGGGTGGTGCAGCCACTCTGGAAAAACAGTATGGAGGTTCCTCAAAAAAACATAAATAGAACTACCCTATGATCCAGCAGTTGCACTACTAGGCATTTATCCAAGGGATACAGGTGTGCTGTTTCGAAGGGACACATTCACCCCCATGTCTATAGCAGCACTATCAACCATAGCCAAAGTATGGAAAGAGCCCAAATGTCCATCAATGGATGAATGGATAAAGAAGATGTGGTATATATATACAATGGAGTATTACTCGGCAATCAAAAAGAATGAAATCTTGCATTTGCAACCACGTGGGTAGAACTGGAGGGTATTATGCTAAGTGAAATTAATCAGAAAAAGACAAACATCATATGACTTCACTCATGTGAGGACTCTAAGAGACAAAACAGATGGACATAAGGGAAGGGAAACAAAAATATAAAAACCGGGAGGGGGACAAAATAGAAGAGACTCATAAATATGGAGAACAAACTGAAGGTTGTTGGAGGGGTTGCGGGTGGGGGGGATGGGCTAAATGGGTAAAGGACACTAAAGAATCTACTCCAGAAATCATTGTTGCATTATATGCTAACTAATTTGGATGTAAATTTAAAAAAAATAAAAAATAAAACAAGTTAAAATATTAACTCGTTTAATCCTCATAAAAAATCTGAGGAATAGAGAAGGAAATGAGGTGTAAAAACATCAGAACCACTCTTAAATACACATAATACCTGGTATATGAAAAATAGTGACTAGAAATACTCTTTTTCAAGTGGACATTTCAGTTTGTTTGATTTTAATAGGATGTAGAAAATCTGACTTTGATGTATCACAGTATTTTTGTGGGAAAATGCATTAGAAATACAAATATTAAGGCCAAGTACACACCTGTTTCCTGCCATTCTCAGCTGTGGTGGCATTCAATGGATTTCTCCTCTTTTCTGCTCACCTTTCACATGGTGGGAGCACGTTTCCTAACTCCACTCACTGTCACTGGTAGTGACCTTGGAGGCCTGAAATGAGAAATGGAGACCTTCAGGTGACAAGCCAGGAGCTCTCAGGTTTTCAGAATTGGAAGCTTTTGGGCTTTTTTTTGTGATAGAAAAATCTCTGGATTTGAGGTATTTGGTTTCAGGCAGGCACAGTCATCAAACCTCTCTCTTTCTGCCATTTCAGGAATTGATCTGTTTCTCTTTTTGCTACTGACCGCCACTCTTGGTCACAACTTCGTGTAATGTGCATATATCTGTTGTTAAGTTTTCTGCCACTAATACCAATGAGAAGCAGAGGAGGATAGCTTTCTTCCTTCTTTGCCAGTACTTAACACCCAAACCCTTTTCCCCAGACACATTTTCCTCTTTGGCCTGTGGGAAATGCAGAGATGAGAAAGTGACTCTGGGTAATGTATTTACTGAATGCCGAAATAAAATTGTCTGGATACTTTTCGAAGAAATTACTTAACAAGTATTTGTTGAGTACTTGTTATATGCTTTACATTGTTCTAGGTGCTAGGTATAGGCAGTACATTTGATAGACAAGTTTTCTACCTTTTGGTGCTTAACATTCTAATTGAATAAGACTGGCTGTCTTGGATATTCTATTGTAAGACCTGAGGATTGGGGTTGGGCTGGGGAGGATTTAAGGGAATAGGGAAATGAAGTTGCTTTTTTCTCCTCCAACTTGGACAGAATACAGAGTCAAAGGAGAGTTTAGGAATGTCCCCATCCATCCTCAGTGATACTGTATGGTTTGGGATGCTGATGTTAAGTGGTTAATGTAGCATCATGTTTTCTAGCAATTACGGATTAAAGGCAAAGACGACTACAAGAAGAAATGTTTTTACTTTCTTTTTCTTTCCTTGCAGATTTCAGGCAGAAATGTTTTTGAATTTATATAAATGTCTTAAAAATGTATACATTCCAAATATTGAGACTATGATTCTTTTCCTTGTTTTCTTAAGTAAAGACAATGCAGTTTTGGCAGTCCTTAGTTTTACAGTGAGAACTGTTAAAGCATGTCCATTAACTTTCCTTCCTTGATTATTTCTGATGTTGAATTTGAGAAAACAGAGTTGTAATGCAGCTTATACTTTGTTTTTACAGGGTGAGAATTCTCTGCCTCTACTTCTGACTTTCCATGCACTCACCTCACTCTGTACCTATTTTGCTCTTTGAAGTAATGTTTCTTCCTGCTTAAGGCTGATTCCTTCTTGTTCCTAGGATCTTGGTTGTGTGTTATCTCTTCTGTATTTCGTCCTCTTCCCTCTTTTCTGGCTCCTTATTTTCAGGACTAAACCTACTCAAATCTCTTCTGTCTTGAACGAAACAAAAATCTTTCTCTGATTTGCGTCTACTTATGACTCCATTACTCTTGTTCCTTTCCATTGTTGCCAGACATTTGGAAAGAGTAATGAACAATTGCTGTCTGTATTTCTCACTTTTTCAATCACACATTCATCTGAATTTTCCTACTACTTTATTAAGATAACGTCATTAATGATCTCTTGCCAAACCAGTGGTAATTTTTCAGTTTTTCTTTATATGGGCAGTATTTACTGTTGACTTGTTTCTTAAATGTCTTCTTGCCTTTTCTGAAAAAGCTCTTGTCAGATTTGTTTTCTTCTTCTCTGACTGTGGCTTCATGGCCTTGATCATTGGCCCCTTCTTTGCCTGATACTTAAATGTTGGTGTTAAGTCCTTGGTGGTCTTCTCTTAATTCTCAAATACTCTCATTGGCTAAGGCTATTACCATCATTGGCTCTATTCTGTTACCTTGTAAAAATTTTCTAGACCTGAGCTCCGTACAGTTACAACTGTTCACTAGATGTCTCCATATTGACATTTCACAAGGGTTTCTCAAACTGAGCATACTCCTTGCCCCTGTCAGCCTGCTTGCTCCTAGCCCTGATTTTAAACCCAGGTTAAAATGTTTCTTCTCAATTCCCTAATCAGGATACCACTGCATTTTAAGCTTCTCAGTTACAGCACTATAGTATTTTTATTTACTTAATATCTGCAGTGCTACCTTATTAGGCTCTTGATGTCAGCAGCTCTTAGTCATATCTGTACTTATAAGCCATATACTTCTGTTGACTGCTCTATTGAAAAATGTCTCACAAAGGTAAAATTCTGAAATAATTGATACATTTACAAAACATATGTGATCTCAAAAATAATATAAATTAGAATTTACAAGTGGAAACTTGTAATTTTGGGTTCAAATTCACCATTCCTATACCTTGTGTTTGCTTCCAGTATTACTGTATTTGCCTTGAACAGGCAGGATCTAGGCTTAATATACTAGATGATTTTTAGAATGACTAGTTGAAAGTAGATTGGTCTTTCACATTCTTTTCTTTTTTTTAATTTTTTTTGATTTTTTAATTTATTTTGAGACAGAGACAGCACAATTGGGAGAGGGGCAGAGAGAGAGACCAAGAGAATCCCATGGAGGCTCTGTTCTGCCAGCGCAGAGCCTAATGTGAGGCTCGAACCCATGAAGCTGTGAGATCATGACCTGAGCTGAAACCAAGAGTGGGATAACCAGCTGAGCCACCCAGGCACCCTAGAATGCTTTTTCTGTTTGCATTGTTTATTATGGTAATTAGTTAACAGCATGGTAACCTTCCATGTTCAAAAATAAGGCAATCTCCAACAGAGTGGTTGGTCTGTTTATTTAAGAAATCTGTTTCTTTTGGGGCGCCTGAGTGGCTCAGTCGGTTAAGCATCCAACTTCGGCTCACATGACCTCACAGTTCATGGGTTCAACAGCACAGAGCTTGGAGCCTGCTTCAGATTCTGTGTCTCCCTCTCTCTCTGCCCCTCCCTCACTTGTGCTCACTCTCTTTCTCTCTCAAAAATAAATAACAATAAAAAAAAAAAAGACATCTTTGGCTCAGGTCATGATCTCATGTTTTGTGAGATTGAGCCCCGTGTCAGGCTCCGTGCTGAGTGTAGAGCCTGCTTGGGATTCTCCCTCTCTGCCCCTCCACCACTTGCACTCTCACTCTCTCTCAAAATAAATAAACATTAAAACACCACATTTTTATAAATTATGTTAGGCATGAGTTTACCTTTCCATATATTTTGGTCATGGGTGAAATACTATATTTGAATTAGTACTAAGTGGACAGTTGATTTTCACATAAGTCAGTGTGCTAGTGAATTTATTGTTCATTTTTTGGATGTATTCCTCCCCTTCCCTACCTTTTTGCCATGTTTTTAATAATATAATAAAATATTTTCTCTTTGCTAATCATGATCTTTTTTTTTTTAATGTGAGGGAGAGTGCAAGCAGGGGAGGGGCAGAGAGAGAGGGAGACACAGAATCTGAAGCAGGCTCCAGGCTCCAGGCTCTAGGCTCTGAGTTGTCAGCACAGAGCCCAATGCGGGGTTTGAAATCATTAACCATGAGATCATGACCTAGGCCAAAGTTAGACGCTTAATTACTGAGCCACCTGGGCGTCCCATCCTTGCCAATTATTTTTAATAATATTTTATATTATTTAAAATACCCCAAAATATAATCGTAATTATAACATGTAATGATTATTTAAAAATTATTGAGATGGTTTACATGTTTTTGTACTAAGTCTTCAAAATCTATAGCACATCTCATCTCATTGGGTCTAGCCACATTTCAGGTGCTTCAAAGGCAATTGTGACTCATGCTTTGTGAATGGAGAGCATAGTCCTAGAATATAGCTTGATAGTGGCTCTACTTTGAGGTTGATAATTGTATTTGATGTGTTTTGGAGTCTCCTACTGCCCATTTACCCCATTTCCTATATACTTCCTGTAACAGCTGTGGACTTTTTGTTTTTGAGGATCCACCTTTTATCTATTCTCGGTTGGTCTAGCAGTAGAGCTCACTCCACTTGCAGCGCCTTAGGGGCACATCACTGGCCAGTTAGAGTAAGGTCTTCTTGTGTATGAGGTTGAGATTTATTCCAAGATTTCATGCATAGAGTGAGGTTGTCTCACCTGTGCGGTGTAAGCTTGAGAGCAAGAAGGAACTGTTGTTGCAGCAGCCACCTTGTGACAGTATAGGTTCTTAGTTTAAGGCCAGCACTGACATGTAGAGGAGACTAGACTCTAGGTGTAGGATTTTGAAAACTCCGTTTCACTCTATACCCAAAACAAAGAATGTTTCGGAGATTGATAAATCAACTTTTTTGTTCAGGTCAGTATACTTTGACTCTTGTAGGTGTGGATTAGGGAGGTCTATCTTAAAATATCCTGTGGTTTTAGAATGTCCTAGTAGCACAGGATTGTTCTGGGATTGACTGGAGGGTTTCCACCAAATATAATTCAGGTTAAGTTGTGATTCCTAGGCCTCAAATGCTTGACTTTACCCCTTATAAAGGGTTGTTCCTGACCTTCTGGTGGGGCTGACATTTAAGGACTCAGTCTAATTACAATGAACAGTAATGATTCAAATGTCTATTCAGTGAAGGGAATCAGAAATGCAAGTAACACGTAATTTATTCCCCCCAATTTATTTGTTCTCCGTTTTGCATTTTATTGCTTTTGCCTGTGAGTGTAGAGCTTATTGTGATCAGTTTTTACTGAATTTAAAATCTCTTGTATCTTAAGGACTTTTAACTATAAATTCTTTATTATTTTAATGTTCTTTTGAAAGAGTTCCTCTGTAATGAGTATAAAAGTAAAAATTAGTTTATCATAATCTTTGAAATAATGCAAATATATATAAAGAAAAAAATTAATTTCCTGGTTTTTTCTTGAGACTTTTTTCCGAATCCAGGGTTAACAGCCTGTTATATATCTTTCAAGACCTTTGTGTCTTGGAATGGAAATAGAAATAGAAATAGAAATAATAGAAATGTATATTTTTTAAGTTTATTTATTTTGAGAGAGAGCACATGCAAGGGAGGGAGAAGGAAGGGAGAGAATCCCAAGTAGGCTCCGTGCTGGCAGCACAGAGCCTGTCGTGGGGCTCAATCTCACAAACTGTGAGATCATGAGCTGACTCAAAATCATGAGTCTGATGCTTAATCGACTGAGCCACCCAAGTGCCCCTAGAAATATATATTTAAATCTATATGTTGAGAGAGAGAGAGAGAGAGAGAGAGAGAGAGAGAGAGTCAGAGAGACAGTCAAGCAGAGAGAGACAGAGAATCCAACAGTTTGGTAGAGTTTGAGAGAAACTGATAGGAACACAGAGAAAGAGAGACAGGGGCACAGAAAGTCCCCCAGACACAGAGAATCTGACAGAGTATTTACACTGTCTTAAAAATCCCCTGTATTCACCTGTTCATATCCACATTTAAATTCTTTGGCAAATACTGTTTGTTTCTTACTATCTCCCTAGTTTTACATTTTCCAGAATGTCATTATAATTGGAAAAATAACAGTATGTAGCCTTTTCAGATTGGTTCCTTTCACTTAAATAATACACTTAAGTTTGCTCCATGGATTTCCATGGTTTTCATGCATCATTTCTTGTTAGTGCTAATTAATATTCCACTGGCTCCATGTACCCCATTTATCCATTCACCTACTGAAGGACATGCTGGGTTTGGATTATTGGGTTTGGATGCTTGGGTTTGAATAAAGCTGCTGTAAACATTCACATGCAGGTTTCTGTTTGGATATATGTTTGTAGCTTCTTTGGCTAAATACCAAGGGGCATGAGTACTGGGTCATATAGGAAGAATGTATTTGGTTTTCTGAGAAACTTTCAAACGGTCTTCAGAAGTGATTTTACCATTTTGTGTTTCCATTAAGTAATAAATGATGAGAGGTCTGCTGTTTCATAGCCTCACCAGCATTTGGTGTTGTCAATGTTTTGGATTTTTGTCATTCTAGTAGGTGTGTATGGTATCCCATTGTTGTTTCAGTTTGCCATTCTTTTTTATATTTATTTATTTTGGGGGAAAGCACAAGTGGGTGGGGGCAGAGAGAGGAGGACAGCGCATCTGAAGGTGGGCTCTGTGCTGACAGGCTGACAGCAGGGAGCCCCATGTGGCTTGAACTCACAAACCTCAAAATCATACCTGAGCCACCCAGGTGGCCCTCAGTTTGCTCTTCTTTAATGAAGTATGATGTTGAGAATCTTTCCATATGCTTATGTGCCACCTGTATGTGGGGTTTTTTGGGTTTTTTTTCTCCTTGGTGAGGTATCTGTTCAGATCTTGTGCCCATGTTTTAATTGGGCTGTTTGTTTTCTTAGTGTTGAATTAAACAATTTTTTGTACATGGCTGTATACCAGTCCTTTCTCAGATACATTTATTAAGATTTTCTTCCAGTCTGTGGCTTGCCTTTTCATTCTTCTAAGGGGGTCTTCCACAGAGCTGAAGTTTTTAATTTTAGTGAAGTCCAACTCTTTTTCCTTAACACCATTTCTTCTTTCACAGATTGTAAATTTGGTGGTGCATCCAAAAAGCCTTTGTCATACTCAGGGTCCCCTGGATATTCTCCTGTGTTATCTTCTAGGAGCTTTATAGTTTTACATTTTACCCTTAGGTCTATGATCCATTTTAAGTTAATTTTTGTGAAGCATGTAGTATCTGTATCTAGATTCTTTCAGTTGTTTTTTGTGGGTTTTCTTTCTTTTTTTTCTTTTTTGGCATGCATGCCAGTGCCTATTTATTCCAGCAGCATTTGTTGAAGACTGTCCTTTCACTATTGAGGTGCCTTTGCTCTGTTGCTGAAGATCAGTTGACTGTTTTTTAAGGATCTATTTCTGGGCTATTCTGCTATTCCGTTCCATTGGTCTACTTGCCTATTCTTTTGCAAATACCACATTGTATTGAGTATTGTAGCTTATAGTAAGTGAGGTTAGATAGTGTTAGTCCTCTAACTTGATTCTTCTTCTACTGTGTTGCTCTTCTAGGAATTTTGCCTCTCTGTATGAACTTTAGAATCATTTTGCCAATATTCATAAAATAACTTGTTAGGATTTTGATTAGGATTGCAATAAATGCATAGATCTGGTTGGGAAGAAATATCTTTACAATATTATGTCTTCACTCCATGTACATGGACTGTCTCCATTGATTTAGATTTTTGCTTTTTCATCAGGGTTTGTAGTTTTTCTGGTACATATTTTGTTAGATTTATAACTTAAATATTTAATTATTTTTGTTCTTAACGTGAATAGTATAATGTTTTTAATTTCGAATTCAGTTGTTCACTGCTGGTATATAAGAAAGCAGTTAACTTTGTACATCAATTTTGTATCTTGCAACCTTGTTACAATTGCTTATTAGTTGCCCGACTTTTTTTGGTATTCTTTGGGATTTTCTTTTTTTTTTTTTTTCTTTTTTTTTTAATTTTTTTTTTCAACATTTTTTATTTATTTTTGGGACAGAGAGAGACAGAGCATGAACGGGGGAGGGGCAGAGAGAGAGGGAGACACAGAATCGGAAACAGGCTCCAGGCTCCGAGCCATCAGCCCAGAGCCTGACGCGGGGCTCGAACTCACAGACCGCGAGATCGTGACCTGGCTGAAGTCGGACGCTTAACCGACTGCGCCACCCAGGTGCCCCGATATTCTTTGGGATTTTCTACACAGACAATAATGCACATTTTATTTTTTCTTTCTAATAATGCCGTTTATTTCTTTTTCTTGTCTCACTGCATTAATTAGGTCTTACAGTACGATGAGTAGAAGTGGTAAGAGGGGATATCCGTGGTTTATTCTTGCTATCAGTGGGAGATCTCTCACCATTTAAGAATGATGTTAGCTGCAGGTTTTTGTAGAAACTTTTGTAGAGGAAGTTTACTGAGTTTTGTTTTGTTTGTTTTGTTTTGTTTAATCATGAATGAGTGCTGGATTTTGTCAGATGCTTTTTCCTACATCTGTTGCTATGATCAGATAATTTTTTTTTTTGTTGTTAGCCTTGATGTCATGGGTTACACTGACTAATTGTTGAATGATGAACCTGGTTTTCATACCTGAACTAAATCCCACTTGGTCATGGTGTATATTTTTTATATATACATTGTTGGATTTGATTTGCTTATATTTGGTGAGGATTCTTACATATGTGTTCATGAGAGATGTTGGCTGTAGTTTTTCTTTCTTGTGGTGACTTTAGTTTTGGTATTAGAGTAATGCTGGCCTTATAAAATGAGTTAGGAAGTAGTCTGTCTCCCTATATTTTCTGGAAGAGATTGTAGAGAATTGATATAATGTCCTTCTTAAAATTTTTGGTAAAATGCACCAGTAAGCCCATCTGGGCCTGATGCTTTTGGTCTTGGAAAGTTATTAATTATTAGTTCATTTTCTTTAATAGATATAGGCCTATTATTTTTCCTTTTGTGAGTTTTGGTACATTGTGTCTTCCAAGGCATTGGTTCATTTCATCTATATTATTAAATTTGTGGGCAGAGTTGTTCATATATTCCTTTACTGTCTTTAAAATGTTTTTGAGAGAAATAGTGATGTTTCCTCTTTCATTTCTGAGATTTGTAATTTGTACATATTCTCTTTTTTCCCCTAATTAACCTGGCTAGAGGTTTACTAATTTTATTTGATCTTTTCAAAGAATCAGCTTTTAATTTCACTGATTTCTGTTCTAATTTTTATTATTTCTCTTTTGCTTACTTTGACTTTAATTTGCCCTTTTTCTAGTTTCCTAGAAAGATGGATGCTTAGGTTACTGATTTTAGGTCTTTTCAAATACATGCATTCAGTGATGTAATTTTTCTCTAAGCAGTACCTTTGCTTTCTGAGGAGAAATTTGATATAATTTTTATCTTTGCTACTCTGTAGGTGAGTTTCCCCCTCCCTCTGGCTTCTTTCAAGATTTTTCTTTCTTTCTTTCTTTCTTTTTTTTTGATTCTCAGTAGTTTGAATGTGATATACCTAGATGTTGATGTTTTGTATTTGTCTTCCTGGGTATTCTTTGAGTTTCCTAGATCAGTGGTTTGGATTTATCATTAATTTGGGGGAGATTTCAGCCATTATTACTTGAGATTTTTTGTTTTCCTTCCTCTCTTTTTTCTGTTCCTAGTATTCTCTTTACATGTGTGTTAACACCTTTTGTAATTGTCCCACATTTTTTGAGTATTTTGTATTGTTCTGCATTTTTTTTTTTCAGCTCAGTTTTGGAAGTTTCTTTTGATATCTTCAAGCTCAGTGATTTTTTTGCTTGGCCATGTCCCATATATTGATTACCCATCAAAGGCATTCTTCATTTTTGTTACAGTGTTTTTTGATTTTTAGTACTTCCTATTCATTCTCTTTTAGAACTTCTATTTCTCTTCTTACAATACCCATTTGTTCTTGCTTATTGTCTACTTTTCCCATTAGAGCCCTTAGAATATTAATTATAGTTTTTAAAATTCCTTGTGTGATAATTCTAGTTTTTCTGCTATATCTGAATGTGACTCTGATGTTTGCATTTTCTCTTCAGATTGTGTTATAAAATACTGTATGATATTTAGTTGAAAACCAGACGCACAATGTATTGGATAAAAGTAACTGAGGTAAATTGGCTTTTAGTGTATGGTTTATGTTTATCTGCCTAGTGGCTAGGCTGTGCTTTTTGTTTGCTGAAGCTGTGTCAGAGGCTAAGCTCTCCCCTCTTGTCTTTTGGGTTCCTTGGAGACTTCTTAAATAATATCTGGGATGTGCAGTTCTTTAAGTTGTATTCCCTTGTTACTATACAGAAGCCCTATTTATACGGTGGTAAGTTATGGGGGGAGGAAAAGTATTCTGTACTTCTATGATTCGGTCTGTTTTTTAGTAAGCCTGTATCCTTGGGCTGTGTCCTTCAGAAGTGTTTCTCAGTTTTCTTATATTTTTCCCCCTTAAGTGAGGCAGGAATACTAAAGGATGCTGCAGTTGAGTATTTCCTTCCTCTAAGTGAAAGGCTAGAGTGTTGTGGAGATGGGATTTTATTTTTTTTCTGCCAGATCGATAAAGCTCTTGTGGAACCCCAGTCAGTTAGTCTCTGTTAATATAATTTCTCTTGAGAGCAGGCTGTGTTAAGAACAGAATGCTCTGAGTGTATTTGATCATGACTGTTTTCCCCCACCCCTTGCTAGAAGCACAGTATAATTTTTTTGTGATCTTCGATGTGATAACCTGGTAGGTTTCCTGAAGGGAAAACTTGCAGAAGTATGGGAACCTATGTAAGGCTGGATCCCCTGGAGTTTTTAACTGTTAGACTTGTTCATGTGGAGTATCCAGCCATTTGTCAACTACATTTTGGGCTTTCCTACCCTGATAATAGTTTCTATGGAGATTTCTTTTCCTGGGTTTCTTCTCTGGTGAGTTGACTCTCTTTATCCACCTGTCTCCTTTGCTAATTTGGGGGGCAGTGGTTTGCTCTGTGACCCTTAATTCTCTGATCTAAGAAGAGTTGTTGATTTTCAGTTTATTCTCCTATTTTCTTGTTGTAACAATGGGATTGGTAACTTCCAAATTCCATACATGTCAGACCAGAATCAGGAAGACCTAGTGTTAATTGCTTTTTTACTATGTATTTTACTTTTCTTATTAAAGAATAAAACATACCTCTAGGTGATAAAATTTTTTTGACACAGCTGCATGATGTGCCACAGTGTGGATATGTACAGTTTTATTCAGTCAGTTCTTTATGGGCATTCAATATTTCCCATCATTTTTTCCATTACAAACAGTTCTGCTAGAAATGTTCTTATGGGGTACCTGGATGGCTCAGTCAGTTAAGTGTCTGACTCTTGATTTCGGCGCAGGTCTTGATCTCATGGCTCATGAGATCTAGCCCTACATCAGTTTATGAGATCGAGCCCCGCATTGGGCTCTGGGCTGACAGTGTGGAGCCTGCTTGGGATTCTCTCTCTCTCTGTCTCTCTCTGTCCCTCCCCTGCGCACACTCTCTGTCTCTCTCAATCTCTCTCTAAAAATAAACATTTTTTTTTAAAGTCCTTATTCATGTGTAAGTATACATGTATACTTGCATACTGGCGCTATTATTTCCTTTGATTTACTCCCAAATGTGGGATAGCTAAGTCAACAGACATTGTAGTTTTAATTAGTAGGTAATCAGGTTACTTTGCTAAAAAGTTGTAGTGTATGAGTTTCCTTTCATTTGAAAATCACTGGAGGGGGTGCCTGCGTGGCTCAGTTGGTTAAGCATCTGACTCTTGGTTTTGGCTCAGGTCACGATCTCATGGTTTTGTGGGTTCGAGCCCCACTTTGGGCTTTGCACTGGGAGCCTGGAGCCTGCTTGGGATACTCTGTCTCCGTCTCTCTGATCCTCCCCCACTTGCACTGTCTCTGTTTCTCTTACATAAATAAACTTAGAAAGAAAGAAAGAAAGAAAGAAAGAAAGAAAGAAAGAAAGAAAGAAAGAAAGAAAGAAAGAAAGAAAGAAAGAAAGAAGGAATTGCTGAATATTGTCAGTCTGATAGGTAAAAATGGTATCTCATTGTTTCTTTGATTAGTACTTTCCTGATTACTAGTGAGGTATGGAGCATCTTATTACCATTTTGATTTCCCACATGCATTCTTTGTGACATTGCCATTTCTTTCAGTTGGGTTGTTTTTTCCTTAACAAATTGTATATTAGACATAGTTGTTAATATATTTAAAAATTACTGTTTGTGTTCCTCGTAGAAAAGTCAGAAAATGGCAGCAAAAGAAGAAAGTAAAAATCACCCATCTGCTCACACAGAGATAAACTGCTCTTAGAATTTTGATATTGGACATTTTTCTAACCATATGTATGTATATAAATTCCTACCAAAATGAAAGTTTACTTGGCATGCTATATTATAAAAAATATTATTACATACGATTTTACTAATGTTTCAATACAATGTAAGGAAAAATAACATGCAGTAGAAAAAAAATTTTTTTTTTAATTTTTTTTTTTTTTAATGTTTATTTTTGAGACAGAGACAGAGCATGAACGGGGGAGGGTCAGAGAGAGAGGGAGACACAGAATCCGAAGCAGGCTCCAGGCTCTGAGCTGTCAGCACAGAGCCTGACGCGGGGCTCGAACTCACGGATCGCGAGATCATGACCTGAGCCGAAGTCGGACGCTTAACTGACTGAGCCACCCAGGCGCCCCGGAAAAAAAAATTTTTTTAATGCATTTTGTGGGGTGCCCAGCTAGCTCAGTCAGTGCAGTGTATGACTCTTGATTTTGAGATTGTGGGTTTGGGCCCCACACTGAGTGTAAAGATTACTTAAAAATAAAATATTTAAAAATAAATTTTAAAAATAAAAATAAATGCTTATGACTCACTAAATTGATTTCATGATCCAGTTTGAAAGTTGGAACTTTTGAAACATTTTGATATGGGAACATTCTATCCCTTAATTCAGGATAACTTGAAAACCTACTGAAATTTTTATTTATTCATTTTTGTTGCAAACATTTAAAACAATTCAGTATTAGTGAAATAGTATTATTGAACTACTCAAACATACTTAAGACAGTATGATGAAACCCATTGTTGCCATTTCTCACATTTAGCCGTTATCACATTTTGCTAATCTTGTTTCATTTCTCTCCCCACCTGTTTTTATTATGCCTGGATTATTTTTAAGTGAGTCTTAGACATCATATTGTAAACATAAATACTTGATTAATCCTCCGCCTATAGTATATAATGAATTTGTGGTTATGTTAAAAAAGAGAAGAGGCAGTTTTTTATAATATTTATATAATTTATATAATATTTATATAATTTATAATATTTTCTAATAGTTGATATTTACATTTACCAAGTTGTCTCAGAAATACTTTTTATGAGGGCTTTGTTGAAGTCTGGATGCAAACAAGATCTACATTGTATGTGGTTAATTATCTGCTCTTACGTTTTAAAAATTTCATTCCATTTATTTACTGAAGATTAGACCACATTTTGGATTTGGCTAAATGCTTCCTTTTGGTGTTTTTGGATTGTTCTTCTAACTCTCATATTTGCTATAAATGGTAATTAGATCTAGATGCTTGTTTAGAGATAAGCTTGATTCTTTGGCAGTTTTGCTTAAAAGATGATGCTGGAAGCTATTATCTCTTATGGTTTCTATGGGCAGGGATTTGGGAGCATCTTCGCTGGGCACTTTTGGCTCACGTTCTCTCATGAGGTTGCAGTGAGGTGTTGACTAGATCTGTAGTCACTAGAAGGCTTGACTGGAGTTGGAGAATCACCTTCCCTCAAATGGCTGGCAAGGTGTAGTTCCACGGTTGGTGGGTGGTCTCAGTTCTTTACATGGGCCTTTCAGTAGAGTTGCTTGACTATCCTGACAGCTTCATGGCTGTCTTCTCCCAGGGCAAGTTATTCGAGAAGGTAAAATAGAACCTGCAGTGTCTATATACGATCTTGCCTTGGCAGTCATTGATATTATCACTTCTGCAGTATTCCTTTGGTCACACAGGCTGCCCTCGAACCACTGTGGGAGGGCATAGATACCTGGACATAGAATTGTTGGGGACCATGTTGGAGGCTGACTAACCATAGATGATTTGTTTTTAAAGAAATTCATTTACTTATCTTTTATTCTAAGTAGGCTCCGTACCCAGCATGGTACTTGAACCCATGACCCTGAGATCAAGAGTCACATGCTCTAGCAACAGAGCCAGCCAGGCGCCCTTACTGTAGATAATTTTAATTTAAAAGAATAAGGTTTATATTTGTTTGATCTTATACTTTTCTTTGTTTTATATTAAAAATCTTAATTCCCAAGGTACTAACCTAGTCCTACAATATACACATAATTTCAAGATAACAATGCTAATATTAGTTACTAAGAAGAACACTGAATAAGGTTTTAGATTTCTTAATGTTTCTTTTTGTTCCTAGACTATACCCCACTAGGGATATTTAGTCAAAATACTATGATACAGACCTGCAGCCAGTTTGATACACGTTTAGGTTCATCTGTTTCTGATCTTTTATGGAAATACACTCTTACCCTTTTTGGTTAATGATGTATATTTATCATGTAAAACATTACATGACTCTAAACTCACAACTTTAAAACAGGGCACATTCAGAATAGGCTCACTCGCATTTCTCTTTTTCTCATTCTGTCCCTTTCCCATGGGTAACTGTTATGTTTTTGTTTTTAAAGTTTAATTCATTTCAGTTTCTTTTCTACATATTCACCCTCCTCTCTTTGTATAAATAGGAGCATAATAGTAAATGATCTCCTGTGCCTGGTTCTTTCCTCCATAGTGGTAGAGATTGTCATCACCTCTTTTTATGGCTACACAGCACTCCACCATGCGGATGTACAGTTTATTTGGTCTCCTGCTGGTCGACATTTACATCGTTTTCAGTCTTTTACTGTTAGAAATAATGCTGCATTGAGTAGCTCTGTGCCTATATCATTTAGCATTTTTGTCAGTGAATTTTGGGACAGGTTCCTAGAATTGGGTTTGTTATAGGTCAAAGGGAAATGCTAAATATAATTAAATTAGATATTAACAGATTCCTAGCATGTCCGAGAGAGTGTTCCTTACAAGCTTTGCAGTAGAGTCTGGTGTCATACTTTAGGGTTGTTGTCAGTTTGTTATTGTGGTGAGCTTTCAGTTTGAAAAAATAAATTTTTATTCTGGGCGAGGTTAAGCAACTTTCCATTGATGGAATGGCAATTTGCTATACTGGTTTTTTGGTGGTTGTGGGTTTTTTTTGGGGGGGGGTATCTTTTTTTTTGCCTACTTTTCTTAAGGTTGTTAATCTTTTTCTTTCCGACTTAGAGGGACTTTTTATAATGGATATTAATAAATTGCCTGGAATATAAGTTACAATTGAATATTTTCCAGTTTGCTTAACTCTTCTAAATTTGCTTGTAGTGTTTTTAGCCATGCAATAGATTTTTATTTTTACATAGTCGCATCATGGAAGTGTTTTCCCTCTTATTGCTTCTTGATTTGATTCCTAGTTAGGAAAGTTTTCCTCATTCTGAAGTTAGGAAGAAACTCATGGTTTTTGTTTGTTTGTTTTTTTAAGTGTCTCATGATTTTATTTTTTATATTTAGCACTTCTTCGTTTGCTTTTTATGCTGGTATATGTTGTGAGGAAAAGACCAGTTTTATCTGTTTCTGTCTATTTCAATTGCTCAAATATTGTCAATAAATCCATATTTTGCCCTATTGAAATGATACACCATCTTTATCATATATTAAAGTTTTGTATGTGCTTGGGTAATAGATTTCTGGATTTCTGCTTTATTTCATGTTTACTTGCAAATATTACACTTTCTAGTTATAGACATTAATACTGTCTTTATATCTGGTAGAGCCTCATGCCCAGATCCCCTTTTAGATGTTTTCATTGCTATTCTTCTATTTTTCTATGTGGATATAACATCAACTTTATGTTTAATTGTAGGGAAGAAAAACTATTTTAAAAAATTGAGCTTGTGATTAATTTATAAATTACTTAGGGGGAATTGACATCTTTTTCATGTTGAGCCTTCCTATCTAAGAGTGTATGCACTTTTTGTGTGTATAGTTTTGTCTCATAAGAGTCTTACAAGTTTATCTTTGAAGGATTTGGCACATTCCTTAAATTAAAAAAAATTAATCTTTTATTAGAAACAGAGCCTTCCATTTTGTCTTTTAACTGGTAGTTACGTTAGTGACTCCTTTATGTTTTATTTCTGCTGTTTTTTTTTTTTTAATTTTTTTTTTTTTTAACGTTTATTTATTTTTGAGACAGACAGAGCATGAACAGGGGAGGGGCAGAGAGAGAGGGAGACACAGAATCTGAAACAGGGTCCAGGCTCTGAGCCGTCAGCACAGAGCCGGACGCGGGGCTCGAACTCAAGGACCGCGAGATCGTGACCTGAGCCGAAGTCGGCTGCTTAACCGACTGAGCCACCCAGGCGCCCCTCTGCTGTTTTTTTTAAATGTGTTACTGTTTTTAATAATTTTCTCATTGAATGTTTATGTCTTTTGCAGGGACCAAAAGATAATTTCATCTGTATAGAGAGATAGTTTTCGTTTTAATTCTTACACCTGTAATTCAATTCTAATAGAAATAGAATGCAAGCCGTTATATTTTAATTTAAAATTATCTGTTAGCCTCATTTTAAAAAAATCAGTCTGTTTAAATAATATTTTTATTTAACCCAGTGTATCAAGTAGATTATTTCAGAATGTGATTGGTATAACAGATTATTAAAGTATTTTATATTCTTTTTGTTGGTTTGTAGTAAGTCTTGGAAATCTGTTATACATTTTATACTTCCAGCACATTCAGTCTAGCCAGATTTCAAGTGTTGAATAGCCACATGTGGCTTGTGGCAACTGTATAACACCATGCACATTCTAAATACTTTCTCTAACTGTGTTATTTAATGTCATCAAAGATTAATCTGTCAAATGCATACTATTTTATAATCTACTTACTTTATCTTAACATCATTAATATGTTTCCACATCAATATTGTACCTCTACAATAATTTTCAAAGCGCATGGTATGGTATAGATGTACCATAATAAGCCAGTTTTTTGTTTGTTTTTTGTTTGCCTATTGTTTTGCCTTTAAGTATTTTATTGCACTATTGCTTTTAGTGAACATGCTTATAGTTAAATCTTTGCAATCTTTATTTCCTTTTGCTGAATGTCTATAAATGCACTTGCTCTGTAAAAGGGTATGTAATTTTTAAAGCTTTGGTGTATATTGCCTATTTATATTTTATGAATCTTCTAATTTACTGATACTACATAACAGTGTCTATTTACCTCATGAAGCCTTTGTTAATACTGTGTATTTATTGTCTTTCTTTTGAAATGCCTTTAGTTAAAACCCTTTAGGTAACCCTTCAGTTAAGAGTGGTATATTGCTTTGTATATTTTGATTGATAGTGAAATGTGTGTTTGGATATAAGCATCTTTTGCATATTGACAGTTCATTTTATTTATCATTTTCTTTTGTGGGATTGGTCTTCTAACGTACTGATTTGTAAGACTGTGTTTTATATTAAGGAATTTGTAGGACTTTGTTTTATATTAAGGATATTAATCTGTTTTGTAGCAAATATATTTCTCCAGTTTGCCATTTGCCTTTACCTCCCTTTTTTAAATTGTATTTTAAAGTTTATTTATTATTTATTTTTGAGAGAGAGAGAAAGTGCACACGTGCACAAGCAGGGGAGGGGCAGAGAGAAGAAAAAGAGAGACTCCCAAGCAGGCTCTGTGCTCTCAGTGGGGCTTGATCCCACGAACTGTGAGATCATGACCTGAGCCGAAATCAAGAGTCAGACGCTTAACTGACTGAGCCACCCAGGCACCCCTTGCCTTTACCGTTCATATTGTTTACTTATGTACATGATTCTAAATTTTTATTTAGTGAAATCTGTTGGTTTTTTTATGGGGTTGTGTTTTGTCTTTGGTGTAACTCACCCATCTTCCTGTGGGGTTATGGTATTTGTTCCAATACCAGCTTCACCTTGTTTTTTCTTCACTGACTTCAAATGCTTGCTTTCATAATTATTAGATGTATATTGACGCTTTATTTTCTGGTGTATATTATATTGCACTTCTCTGTCCCTACAGGTTATATGAAATCTCTGGTAGGGCAGATGTTCATTTTCAGAAACATTTTGGCTGGTACTTTGGTTCTTGTTTTCTTTAAGGTGAATTTTAGCATTATTTTGTGAAGTTAAGTATCTTCTTAGCAAGAGAAAATAGAAACAAATCCTTGGCTCTTTTATTGAAACCATTTTATAGTACAGAATTTTATAGTTTGGTATTTCGTAATGAATTTGTATGGTTATTGTTAAAGTTTATTTTCCTGGTCATTTGTAGTAATGTTTCTTCTGTGGAGTAGTGTAAATTTTATTTTCTAATAAGTTGTTAATTGCATATATGAATGCACCTTTTGCTTTTTGTATATGATTTTCTCTAACTTAGGTAGTCTCTTTTTATTCTATTGGATTTTCAAGGAAAATAGTCATCTACCAGTAATTCTGTTTTTCTTCCTTTCAGTGTTTACACATTGTCTTTAATTTTCCTTACTAACTTCTACAGCAGTTAGTAATAATTAATGTTTTTTCTTATTTATAACACCAAGCATTTTACTGCTAAATATGACTTGGTTGTTGGTTTGAGAGAAGGGTACCATCATAAACTTGTTTTTCAATTTTTATTTACATTCCAGTTAGTTAACATAGAGTGTAACGTTAGTTTCCGGTGTACAGTTTAGTGACTCGGCACTTACATAGAACACCCGATGCTCATCACAAGTTCACTCCTTCATCCCCAACTTTTAAGAGTATTCTTTTTTTAAGTTTACTATAAGTAAGATCTTGGCTCTGTTTTTAGTTAGGAACTGATTGTTAATTTTCTTCAGATGACTTTTTTGGCATATTGATAGCTTATTTTCTTTGATAGATATATTGAATTTTGTCAGCTTTTCCATGAATATTTTTAGATACAGCTTTGGATTCAATTTCTACAAGCTTCAGTTAGGGTTTTTGGATCTCTTATAAGTACAGTTGTTATGTATGTGCTATGTGCTATTTTAGGTTTTGGTAGCAAGATTAAGTTGGTTTTATAAAATAAAGTTGTAATTTGTGTGCTTTCAAATGCTCTGGAGATGTACAAACAGAATTAAATTATATGTTTATTGAAGGCTTAATAGAAATCATCTAAAATCAAACTGGGCTCAGATTCTTTTCTTATTAAATACAATTCTTTTAACACTTTTAAATTTTCTTTGATGAACTGTACTGATTTTATTCAGCTTCTGCTGAGAGACAATTTGTTCAGTGTATAAAACAGTTAATTTATTTTACATTAATCACGCCCAGAAGCTATGCACTGTAGGGTTGATTTCCATATCTTAACAGTTTTCTGTTTCCTTGGGACGTTTTTATTGATTTTAAATTCAGAGAGAAAGATGAATGTTATTGAAGTCACAAAGTAGGACTTCTTTTCAAGAGATAATTTTCTTCACAGCCTTTTTTTTAAATTTTGAGCCTATAGAAAAGTCTTATAAGAATAAAAATTTTAATGTGTTAACTATTCTTGTTCTTAGGTGCATTTTATCTGGTGTTTGAATATATGGACCATGATCTGATGGGACTACTGGAATCAGGCTTGGTTCATTTTAATGAAAATCACATAAAGTCATTTATGAGACAGCTTATGGAAGGCCTGGATTATTGTCATAAGAAGAACTTTTTGCATAGAGATATTAAATGTTCAAATATTCTTCTAAATAATAGGTATGGTATGAGTCTGATATATGTGTTTCAAATGAGTATTATATAATGTATACTTTGATTCTGTTGAAAAGATTTAAAATTTATTGCTCAAGCTGTTATAACATAATCAGTGTTATTACTGCCAGAACTGCATCTGAACATGTGTTAAATACACTTTGGTTAATTTTCCGATAATACTTTTTGGTGTACATAAAATAATACTTAATCAATTTTCTTATTTGATATTCTTCCAGATAATGTGAATGGATATTCTTATAATTAATAATGATTTCAGCCTTAGGTTAAGAATAGTTCTGAGAATTTTTTTTAATTTAGAATTTGTTTTACACCAGTATCACAGTTTTAAAGTGAACTTTTTTTGAAGTGTGTATACACAGACACACACACACATATATACTTATACACACACACAAGTAGATATTTAAAGTTTATGTTAAACATTTTACTGACAGCATAACCTGAGCTCTGATAATTCTTTTGTAAGTAGTACTCCTTGTTAGTTTAAGTGAGATATGCCTGGTTCTGATTTTAGTTACTAGAAAGGGTTCTATGTACCTAGCCCCTCTAAGAATTGGAAAATTAAACATAAATTTAAAATGATACGATTTCATTCTCATGCTTTACTGATTTGATTTGAACAAGTAATATGTCTTAATACTGAGTAGCAACAATAATCTCATTTTATTTTCATTGAAGTGTACTTTTCTAAATAGGAACTAACTAATACTAAAATACTGTTAATACTAGTACAATAATAGTAATAGTTGTGGTGGTGGTACTAGAATAATAGTAGCTGAAATTGTCAAAGGAAAAGTACTGTTTGTTTTTTTTTTTTTTTTTACGTGTTTATCTGTTTACCTTTCCTTATAGGACTTGGGGTACTGCTGTGTGATCAATGTTAAAGTTTATATAAGTATATTTTTTATTAGTCCTAGGAATAGAATATGAATGTGTATGATAGGATTAGATATCTATGAATATGTACAAATATGTATGATTTCAGAGTAGGCTAATAGTTTATGTTCATTTTGTCTTCCACCAGAGGGCAAATAAAACTTGCAGATTTTGGACTTGCTCGATTGTATAGCTCAGAAGAAAGGTAAGAGTATTTTCAAATGAGTATTATAGACAATAGAGACCAGTTTTAAGGACAGCTTATTGATAGTTTATTTTTTTTTTAAGAAATAAACTTTTTTAAGAAAAGGAAAATCTACTATACTTTTCATTGTTAAATACAGGAAATAATATAATTTTATACCATATTGGATTGACTGTTTTAATTACAAATTTTATGTATTTATCTCAATTTAAAAATAATTGCTTTTTTGGCACTTTAGAGGTAAATAAATTTTTTTTTTTAAATGTGTCATTTTAAATGTAGCTTAAGTACAGATCCAGATATTAAGATGTTGGTGATTTTTGTGTTTAGTGAAAAATATTAGTACAGTATGTGCTTTTTTTATACTGCATGTTTAAGCTCACAAATTTTGTTTTAGTTATTAATTTGGATTCCTTTTTTTAAAAACTCAAGTTTTATCTATAGTTATGTTTGTTGTAAACTCTCTGGAACCTTTTATTTAAACTATTGTGAGAAAGTTCCATTGTATAACTCTTCTCTGTATGGAGCTTCCCTGGCTGCACTTGGGACGTGTATCCCATTTTGGCTCCTTTGGGCCTGGTGGTAGTGAAATAGGACTTGCCTCATTAGAACTAATATGTGGGAGTCTGGCTGGCTCAGTGGGTGGAGCATGGGATTCTTGATCTCGGGGTTGTAAGTTTAAGCCCACACTGGGTACAGAGATTACTTAAAAAGAAAATCTTAAAAAAAGAAGAAAACTAATATGGAATTTCAAAATTATTTTTGTGAAGTAGTGGATTTTATATAAATATTCTATGGAATTAATTGGGTTTAATCTATCTCTAGTTTGGTCAATTTCTTTCCTATCAAACAACACTGTTTCTTTATTTCCAGATATATATTCTGAAATACTTTATGCTTGACAATTCTGTAATTTCTTTAGTGCAACTATAATTTAATCATGATACAAAAGTTAATTAGAATTCTCAGAAATAGGTACTCTCAGAAATAGGTACTTTCACTGAATGTTGGCCAGTTTCTGGTTGGTTGAAAAAAATCCTCTTTGAATTTTTTACAGTGAAAATTTATTTCTTTTTGAATCTTGCATTGTCTGTTATGTCATTCTGAAAATTATTTTCATTGTTTAGTGTAGAGAGGTTTTTAAATGGTGTGTTTTGGACCCATCAGAATTCATTAAATCCCTCAGAAACTATGGTATGGACCAGTTGTTACAGACCTACTTTAAAAAGGCAGAGCTTTTTGGCTTTTGTTGTTTTACCTGCCATACTTCTAATTAATATTTTATTTTAAGAAAGAGTCGTAGGATTTATTTTTTTTAAGTTTGAAACTTTTCTAAAGCCTTAAAAACTGTAACCCTCATCTTGCGTTTGAGAAAACTGAGCCCTAGAAAGGGTTGAGTTAAAGATAAAAAAATATTTGTTGGCAGAGTCCAGAGTATATGTAGTTCAGTTTCCAACTCCCAATTTTTTATTTTTTCTTTCACCTATAATAGTGCCTCTTGGTAGAAATTGAAGAAAAAAATAAACTGGCCAAGTATGCACTTAATCCAAAACTTCTCTTGGGAGTATATTTTTTGAGTAACTAAATTTCGTTGACTATTCTTTATGGGGAAGTTCTTTTTTTTTTTTTAATTTTTTTTTTTAACGTTTATTTATTTTTGAGACAGAGAGAGAGCATGAACGGGGGAGGGGCAGAGAGAGAGGGAGACACAGAATCGGAAGCAGGCTCCAGGCTCTGAGCCATCAGCCCAGAGCCCGACGCGGGGCTCGAACTCACGGACCGCGAGATCGTGACCTGAGCTGAAGTCGGACGCTTAACCGACTGCGCCACCCAGGCGCCCCTGGGGAAGTTCTATTTAATTAAAGATTCTGTCCTCTTAGCTGGTTATTTGAGATTTCACTGTAGTTTCAATCATCCTTTCTTAATACAGGTATATGTTTTTGTCAAACTTAAATGTAAATCCCTTCTTGATTTCATGTTAGGTTTCAGTAGAAATGGAGAACAGCTAAATTACCATTTTTTGTCTTATTTTCATGTTTAGTGAAAAATCTTAGTATAGTATATGCTTTTTATACTGTATGTTTAAGCTCATAAATTTTGTTTTAGTTATTAATTTGGACTTCCTTTTTTTAAAAAAAACCTCAATTTTATATATAGTTATATGTTTGTTGTAAACTCACTAGAATCTTTTATTTAAACAAACTATTGTGAGAAAGTTCCACTGTATAATTCATTTTATGTTGATATTTATTCACATTAGAATAGATATGTTCCAGAAAAACTGACTGTAAAGTCAAGTTTTACCTATCAAAATACATTTTCTAATTTATTTTACCTTTTAAAAATGGAGTGTTGGGGGGTGCCTGGGTGGCTCAGTCGGTTAAGTATCTGACCTCAGTTAAGGTCATGATCTCACAGCTGCTCATGCGTTCAACCCCTGCATCGGGCTCTGTGCTGACAGCTCAGAGCCTGGAGCCTGCTTCAGATTCTGTGTCTCCCTCTCTCTCTCTGCCCCTCCCCTGCTCACATTCTCTCTCTCTTTCTCTCTCTCTCTCTCTCTCTGTAAAAAATAAATAAACGTTAAAAAAAATTTTTTTTAAATGGAGTGTTGGGTTTCAGGGGAGTGCCAAGGGCGTGGTGTGTTCACTGAGCCGGGGTCCCCATTGCTGTACTGAATTGATACGGGAATTTTGAGCTTAGAAAGGTAGGAAGTTTAAAATTTGCATCTTCAGGTAATGTGTAGTAAATGTTTCTGCTTACCCAATTTTCGTAAGATAAAACCTTTTGGTGTATTATTTTGTTTTGTAAGCAAAGTTTTTCAGGGGCTTATGTACTCCCTTACAACTTTTCTTTTTCAGATTTGAATAATTCCAATTTAAGATCAGAGTAGGCTTAATTTTAATGGAATGACTTTAAAATATATATATTGTTATAGTAAATTTTAATAACCTACCAGTTTCTAACATACTGCCTTTAGCAGATTTACTATTGTTCCAACTTTTCTAGATATTTTTAAAAATAAACATACCATGATATTTCATTCATACTTCTTTGTTATTATAAGCAGGAATAAGAGTAAGGCTTTACAGTAATAACACTCATCCAAATGTTAAATCAGTTTGAAGTGTTTTCTAAGTAACTAGCTATTACAGATAGAATAACTGAAGTGTTCAAGAAATTATTGCAAGGTTTTTTTGTTTAGAAATTGAGCACATTTCAGCTTACCACTAATAGCTTCAACTACATTCTCACTCACTTGGTTTCCGATATCTTTTTTGAATTTGGAGAACTGGATGGAATTCTCTCTAGTACTTAGGAATTGAACATGGGAGGTGATGTGACCATTGTGGATCTCCTCTGTCACGTGTGCTACAGAAGAAAGAACCACTGAGTTAAAATTAGGGTGAAAATGATTCCTTTAAACTTGAAAAATCCTTTTCTCATTTTGGGAAATATAGAACTTGAGAACAGAGGGTTTTGCCCATTTCTTTACACCCATTCATTTTTTTCAGTAGCTATTTTAAGTTCAACTTTTCCTGAAACTTTTAGCCATGGTAATATACCCACTTCTGAGTTTTTATTTTACCAAGTCATTGCTCCATTGCTTTCCCAAATGATGGGATATCTTTTTCTCTTTATGTGACTGTCCCATATGAATAAATATGTGCATCAGGAAAACTTTGGTTCTAGTCCTGGCATTTCCATTTCTTTAAGAAGTTAATCTTGGGCAGGTCACTTAATCTCTCTATATTTCATTATTCACAACTTTAAGATGAAAGCTTTTGTTTTATAAAATTTTTTTAAGTTTATTTAGAGAAGAGACAGAACGCACGCGTGCAAGTGAGCAGGGGAGGGGCAGAGAGAGAGAGAGAGAGAGAGAGAAAATCCCAAGCAGGCTTCACGCTGTCAGCACAGAGCCTGACCTGTGCCTCGAACTCACAAACTGTGACATCATGACCTGAGCCAAAACCAACACCCAGACGCTTAATCGGCTGGGCCACCCAGGTGCCCCAAGATGAAAGATTTAAAATCTCTAAAATCCTTATTTAAAGTATATTGAAAAACCTATCTTTTATGGTTCTAAGAGTTAGTGTAATCAAAATAAAAGTTTCTTAAACATTTTTAAAGGTAATATCACCATCTAGTGGCTTTTCATAAAATTGCCATTAAAAGCAAAATTAAATTTTTCCAAAGCTAAGTATCAGTGGGAAAGGGAGAAAGTATTACCTCTTGCAGCTTGTCCAAGGACTAGATGAATTTATATTCAGGACATATTACTTGTGTTCTTGCCTTTTCAGTCAAGCTAGAATTGTAGTCATCTTAAAGACAGAGACCATATTTTAAACTTTTATGTTTTTTATGCCCTAAAGTGTAAAACACATTCACACTAACTGCTTGATTAATTCTGATCCAAGAGACCAGCATTCTGATCTGCAGGACCCTCCTGATAGAGATTAGTGCAGGGAGCTCTGGGGACTACAGATAATACAGAGTACTTCTGGGAGATCCTGGGCCAATATTAGGACCATAGTAATAAAAAGATGGCTAGTAACGTATTAATAACAATAAAAAATGTGGCTAAACAAGCTTTAGGAATGGAAATCTCATTTAGATTACTAACCTAACCATATGATCCAGATTAAATTGTACTTCCTTTGGCCCTAATGGAGTAGCTTACATTTTTGAGCATATAAAATGGGAAAGGCAGTTTAATTATCTGGAGTATGGTGTTCCCCCTCTTCATGTAGGGTAAATGTATTCCCTCAATGCTGAAGATTTACAAATTTCTCTTTCTTTCTCTTGATCTTTCTTTTGATCTCTAAACCTGTACTGGACATAACTGCACAACTCCACCTAGGTGGTGTAGGTGCTTTAAATTAAACATACTGTACAAAGCCTGTCTTCGTATTTCCAGAAAAAAAGTTTGCTCTTTTCCTTTATTCCCCATTTTAGTTGAAGGTATCAGTCACTCTCACATATAGATATGTCTCCTATAGACCACTGTAAGTAGAATTGTATTGGTTTTCCTGCCTCTGGGCTGTTTCCCTAACATTCTTTTCCTTCTGCCATTCTTACCAACTGCTGTCCCCTGCCCCCCAGATAATAGCAATGTCAACTCTTGGTAGTTCCCTTAAACAGGTTAAGCTCTTGAATGCCTTTGTGAGTCTACATAAGTTGTTTCCTTTGTATGGAATTATACTTTCCATTATCTGAGTCTGACGTTTGTTTTTTTTTAAAAATTTACCCTGAATCCTACAGTCATTATTGGTCACATCTTCCTTTATGTATCCAGAGTACATTTTTCATTATTTTATGTAGTACTTAAAGTATATTATTGTAATTTATATCGATATTACCACCAGACTTCAAGGCTTTAAACAACTACTTGGTTGGTTGGCTCTTTGGTCTAGCCATCTCTTGGTGCTTAGTGCAGTACCTAGCTCAGAGTGTCAGTAAATACTTGTTTATAAAGAAGGAACAGGGACCCCTTGGGTTGCTCAGTTGGTTAAGGTCCAACTCTTGATTTAGGCTCAAGTCATTATCTCACACTTCATGAGTTCGGGCTCCACATTGGGCTCCTCGCTGACAGTGTGGAGGCTGCTGGGGTTCTCTCTCTCCCTCTTTCTCTGCCCTTCCCCTGCTTGTGTACTTGCTCACTCTCTCTTTGTGAAGAAGGAACAAACTTAACTAGCATTTGTGCATAGTACTTTATATATTTTATATATGTATGTATACATATATACACATACATTCATACATACATACATATATACACATATACACATATATTCACAGTATATAATCAAAAGCATTAGACTTTTGATTTTGGTTTAGGTCGTGTTCTCACAGTTGTGAGATCGAGCCCCAAGTCGGGCTCTGTGCTGAGCCTGGAGGCTGCTTGAAATTCTCTCTCTCCCTGTCCCTCTGCCCTCCCCTGCTTGTTCACTTGTGCATGTGCTTGCGCTCTCTCTCATAAATAAATAAATAAATATCATTTAAATTAGTGAATTAGGTAATTTGAAATTGGCCTTATTTGCCAACTCCATCTATCTTGGTATTTGCTTTTATGATTAAAAGTCTGTCTGCATACTTTCTCAATATTTGCTTCCTTCTTATTAGACACTAAGGTAGAAAGTGAGGTGGGACACCTGTTTTGCAGAATACTTGAATAAATCATGTAAGTTTTTTCTTAACTTTTAAACAATCATTTTGTCTTTTGTCAATATTAACTTCTAAACATTTAAAACTAGTTTATTGAAAAGCTTATTTAAAATGTTTATTTAAAAAATGTTTAGCACAGACATTTAAAACATAATTATAGCACCACCATCTTAAAAGTTTTCTTGCTAGCTCTGCTCTCTCCCTGGCTTATCTCCTAGCTCTAGAAAATGAACATTTACTCAGCCTTCTCAGGAACTGATGGTTCAGTGTGCTTGAAACAAGAACCAAGTAGTAAATATTTTTTTTTTAATGTTTTTTTTATTTTTGAGAGACAGAGCATGAAGGGCAGAGAGAGACGGAAACGCAGAATTGGAAGCAGGCTCCAGGCTCTGGGCTGTCAGCACAGAGCCCGACATGGGACTCGACCTCGTGAATCGTGAGATCATGACCTTAGCCGAAGTCGGCCACCTAACCAACTGAGCCACCTAGGCACCCTAGTAATAAAGATTTTTATAGGCCTTATGTGCATATTCTCTAGGAGGAAGAGAATGTGTGTGTGTTAAAGGTATAACATATTGACGTTTTGTGTTGTCCCTTTGACTATTTGGAAAGGAAGTCTGGAAGCAAGGGCAGTCAGAGAGCTGTTGCAGTAAACCTGGGTAGGATGATTATGGCTAGAACTTGGGAATGGGCATAGATGTTGGCAAAACAGATGAATTATATCATAAGATATAAAATTGTTAAAACTTGATAGTTGAATATGTTTATTATTTATTTATTTTTAATTTTTTTTTTTAACGTTTTATTTATTTTTGAGACAGGGAGAGACAGAGCATGAACGGGGGGGGGGGGGGGGTGTCAGAGAGAGAGAGGGAGACACAGAATCTGAAACAGGCTCCAGGTCTGAGCTGTCAGCACAGAGCTTGACGTAGGGCTCGAACTCATGGACTGCGAGATCATGACCTGAGCCGAAGTCGGCCGCTTAACCGACTGAGCCACCCAGGCGCCCCTGAATATGTTTATTTAGACACATCCCTGTCTGTACCTCTACTGTAGATTTCTGCTTAAGAAACTGAATAAATGGTTTGTTAGGGTAAGCTAAGCTTTTACATCAAAAAGAACCTGGAAATTCAGTGGCTTAAAGAGTATGAAGTTTGTATGTGTTTCTCACTTAATGATCAGGAATGGATATTGCTTACCTCAGTGGACAACGAAGAGTATTTAACCATCTCATTAGATCAAGTAGTGACTATTTCATATAGTCATTGAGGGATCCAAGTTGGAAGATCTGCCATCTTCTTCACATGACTTCCAAGGCTGACACCACCTCTGTTAACCAGAAGCTAGAAAAAAGGAGAGAGGGATGTTATGAGCCAGACCTAGAATGGTGCTTATCGTTTATGATCATGTTCTTTTAGTGAGAACATGGTGCTGTGATCACACACACCTAACTACAGTGAGGGTAGGCAGTGGACTATAGGTGGGCAGCTACCATTGAAGAAAAGAAGAACAGATTTTGGAAGACAGCTAGCAGTGTCTACCATACATTCCTGAGACAGGAAACAGGAAGCAAGTGTGTGGCAAAAGATGATACATTTCCTTTGGGATGTGTTAAGATACAGGTACTTTTAGGACTTCTAAATTTACATGTGTAGTAAAAACAGGTAAGATGACCTTAGTTGGGGAAAAAAAATTATTGTTTCTTTGCAGCAGTGTTACAATACAGAAGTTTCAGAGTTATTTTTCTTGGAAAATATCAGGAAGAAAGTGGGAGTGAAGATAGAAAAGTAAGGGGGAAGGGGCATGTGAAAAAATTGTGTTCATCATATATAGTTAAGGCATGTCTTAGCTCATTAAAAGTATTAGTAAGTGCAGGGTACCCAGGTGGCTCAGTTGGTTAAATGTCTGACTCTTGATTTTGATTCATGTCATGATCTCACAGTTCTTGAGTTTGAACCCCGTGTGGGGCTCCACACTGCTGACAATGCAGAGCCTGTTTGAGATTCTCTTTCCCTCCTCCTTTATCTGCCCCTCCTCCACTCTCACCTGCTTTCTCAAAATAAATAGACTTAAGAATATGTTAATGAGGGGCGCATGGGTGGCTCAGTGGGTTGGTTGAGCGGCTGACTTCGACTTCGGCTCAGGACGATCTCACGGTCCGTGGGTTCGAGGCCACATCGGGCTCTGTGCTGTCAGCTGGGAGCCTGGAGCCTGCTTCGGATTCTCGATCTCTGTCTTACTCTGGCCCTCCCCTACTCATGTTCGCTCGCGCTCTCTCTCTCTCTTCCTCTCTCTCTGTCAAAAATATAAAACATTAAAAAATATATACATATATATTAACAAGTGCTTACTCTGTGCCAGACACTGACCTAGGTAATACCTACTGGTTAAGTATTAGAGATATAGCTATGAAAGACACCGGGTCCATGGTCTCATTTACACGGTGATGGCAGAGGTAGACATGAACCTGTGGAATAGAGGAAAGAATTTAAAATACTTAAGTGCTGCAAAACAAAATAGTGACTGCGAGGTCACTCTAGGCATGTGGGTAGTTTTTAGCTAAGGTAGTTAGGACAGACCTTTAAAGAAGTAAAATTGAGCCTGACACCTGAATAATGAGTGATGAGAATGGGATAACTTAATGAAGACATAGGGCAAGAACATTCCAGTAGAAGGAACTGAGCAACTGCAAAACCTGGGAATAGACTTGGAAAATTTAAGGGCCAGAAAGTTGCCTAGTGTAAAAATAGGAGGTGAGATGCCCAGGAATATGGTTATATCAACTGAGGTAAAGTTTAAATTTTATGTACTTGCAGTAATAGGATCTGATTTTAGGCTTTGAAAAAAATCTTTAAAAAAATGGGGGAGGGAGGCCAGATAGAAATAGAGGCAGGGAAACTCATACCAATGAAAAAATAATAATGACTTAGACTGAAAGATAATCTTGGCTTTCACTTTTTGAAATCATGGAAAATGGTTGGATTTAGCATCTGTTTGGATGTAGAAATGACAAAAGCTGTTGACAGATTAGATGTGAGATTTGAAAGAAAGAAGAGTCAAGGATGACAGAATATTTTTGACCTCTGGAGGGTAGGTATTAAAAACAGGTCCTAGATTTCTTTTGTAGGTTTGGTAGGTGTTTCTACAGTAGATTCTGAAGGGAGACATGGCATTTGTGCATATGATAAATTTTGTTAGCAGAAGGCTCTCCATGTTTTTCTCAAAAATATAAGTTATAGTCTAAAAGAAGTACAGGCATACTATATATGTTGAAAGAATGAAGCATTTTAGAGCAGTTTAGGTATTTCCTTTTATATAATTCTTTTTTATTTCTTATAAGAGTCTTTAACAAAGTTAGCAACTCTGGTTTGTAAATTTTAATTATGTAGAACCTGCAAATACTTCAGGGGTCTAGGATCTTGCTCTGAACATTTGCTTTTTTGCCTTTTTATTTATTTAGACCAGATAGGAGGCTGAGCTGCCTACCAGCCTCGGGACACACCCTTAAGGCATTGCTTTTTTTTTTTTTTTTTTTTTTTTTTAATTTTTTTTTAACGTTTATTCATTTTTGAGAGACAGAAAGAGACAGAGCATGAGCGGGGAAGGGGCAGAGAGAGGGAGACACAGAATCTGAAACAGGCTCCAGGCTCTGAGCTGTCAGCACAGAGCCCAGCGCAGGGCTCGAACTCACAAACTGTGAGATCCTGACCAGACCCTAAGTCGGGCACTCAACTGACTGAGCCATCCAGGCATCCCAGGCATTGCTTTTGTTTGTTGGGAAAAAAGGTAGGCAAGTCTGTAACTGTTTCCCACCACCTCCCCTGATCCACCCCAGTCTTTTGAATTCCTGGGATTATCTAAAGGCAGAGTGTTGAAATCTATCATCGAACAGATAGTCTTTGAGCTCTCTTGATACCTCCATTGAATGTAAAGAAAAATTCAGTGAAAATTCACAATGGTACTTTGTTTTATAAAAGGTGTATATCAATCTGAATATTTTATTCACTTTACAAATAAAAGAATTTCCCCAATATTGAGATATTCGTGTTTTAAAATTGAACTTTTTGGGGCACCTGGGTGGCTCAGTCAGTTAAGCTTCGGACTTTGGCTCAGGTCATGATCTTGCAGCCTGTGATTTTGAGCCCCTCATCGGGCTCTGTGTTAACAGCTCGGAGCCTGGAGCCTGCTTTGGATTCTGTGTCTTCCTCTGTCTCTGACCTTCCCCTGCTCGTGGTCTCTCTCTCAAAAACAAATAAACATAAAAAAAATATTTTTAGGGGCACCTGGGTGGCTCAGTCGGTTAAGCATCCAGCTTCAGCTCAGGTCATGATCTCATGGTTTGTGGGTTTGACCCCCGAGTCAGGCTTCTTGCTGACAGCTCAGAGCCTGGAACCTGCTTCAGATTCTGTATCTACACCACCACCGCCCGCCCCCCGCCGCCTTTGCCCCTCCCCCGCTGGCACTCTGTCTCTCAAAAAAATAAAAAGATTTTTTTTTTTAATTAAAAAATATATAATTGAGCTTTCTGGGTCAAATTTTACAGTTGAATGATTTTTCTTGGTCTCCCTACTTCTTATTTTTTTCTGACAGAAACTAAGAATTTGGAAATATTAGAAAAAGCTGTCAACTAGTATACATGAAATATTTTTGCCATATATTTAGAAGTGTATTTTGGGACTCCTGGGTGACTCAGTCAGTTGAGCATCTGACTTTGGCTCAGGTCATGATCTCACAGTTTGAGTTCGAGCCCCCTGTTGAGCCCTCCATTGTCAGTACAGAGCCCACATCAGATCCTCTGCCCCTCCCTGCTCATGCTCGCTTGCGTGCGCGCGCGCTCTCTCTCTCTCTCTCTCTCTCTCTCACACACACACACAATAAACATTAAAAAATTAAAAAAAAAAGAAGTGGATTTCATCCAGTTTTGCATTTAATCATCTTTGATAATATACTAAATATTTTCATTTCTGGATTTGATAAAAGTTAAAAAATTAAACTAGTCTAATTTTAACTGCTTAAAGATGACTATGTTGTAAATGTTGTCTAAGACTTGATACATAGTATATAAAATAATCTTTTATTTAAATATTGCTTTCAATAAAACTTAATGACTTTAATTTGTGTAATTTCTCTACATAATTCAACATACTTTTATTTTTAAAATTATATTTAAATATACTGCTAAACATAAAAAGATAAAATATAAACTATTTACAGATTTATATTAATTTAAACATATTCTTGAGACTGTAGATATCTAGTTGCACTTGAGGCGATGAGACCATAGGTTTCATATGCTTAAAAATCCTTGAAATGTTTTAGAAAACTAGCCATTATCATTTTCACAAATTTCTCCCACCCAGCTAATTCATATAGGTCAACTAAACTTGCAAGGCCATATCCATTAAAGTGTCTGTCCTGTGCTCAGCTTTGTTCTGGGCTTTGTGTGTGGGGTTCATAATAAAGAATGGTCTCTGGGGTCTTTTGTCTTCCTGGGAAGATAGAAAACATAAAATACAATACAGTGGTAAGTATGATATAAAAAATAAGAATGTGAAAATCTGCTGATAATAGAGATTCGAGTTTATGAAGATTGGTCTTTCACTATGTCTTGAAGGAGGTACAGGATTGAATGAGAAAAATGGGGAATTTCAAATTTAAAAGGAGTTAAGGCATAAACAGGTGAATTTTTTTTATTGACGTATAATTGACATACAACTTTATATTAGTTTCAGAATGTAATGATTTGACAGTTGTATGCACTGTGAAATGACAGTAGATCTAGTTATCATTTGTCACCATAAAAAGTTACAGAAGAAAAATTTTCATTCTTGTGATGAGAACTTTTCAAGATCCACTCTCCTGGCAACCTTCAAATATGCACTGCAATACCATTGACTTCGAGTCACCATGCCGCACAGCACATCCCCATGACCTGTTCGTTTCACAATGGGAGGTCTGTACCTCCTGACCCTCTTCATCCAAATCACCCCACCTCCTCCCTGGCAACCACCATTCTGTTCTTCATGTCCATGAGTTTTTTTATTGTTTGTTTTTTAGATTTCATATATAAATGAGATCACATGGTATTTGTCTTTTTCTGTCTGCTTATTTCGGTTAGCACAATACCTTCATGGTCCATGCATGTTGTCACAAATGGCAAGATTTCATTCTCTTGCCTGCATAGTATGACTTATGACTGCATAGTATTCCATTATATAGAGAGTAGTCTCCAGGTCTGGGTTTTGTGTTCCACAGTTTCAGATGCCTGCAGTCAAACCCAGTTCAGAAGCAGATGATCCTTCTGATGTATCATCAGAAGGTCAGTAGTAGCCTAATGCTACATCACAGTGTCAGCATCACTCACCTCACTTTGTCTCATCACATAGGCATTTTGTTATCTCTCATCACAAGAAGGATGAGTACAGTACAGTAAGATACTTTGAGAGAGAGACCATATTCACAAGTTTCATTACTATATGTTATAATTGTTCTACTTTATTATTATTATTATTGCTAATCTCTTATTGTGCCTGATTTATAAATTAAGCTTTATTATAGTTCTGTGTGGATTAGCAAAAAGCAGTATATATATAGTTCAGTACTACTTAAGGTTTCAGGTATCCACTGGGGGGTTTTGGATTGTATCCCTTATGAATAAGGGGGGGACTACTTTGTGTACCACATCTTCTTTATCCATTCATCCATTGTTGGACGCTTAGGTTGATCCATATCATGACTACTGTAAATAATGCTGCAGTGAACATGGAGGTGCAGATTATTATTTCCATTAGTGTTTACTTTTTTTTTTTTTTTTTTTTTTTTGGATAAATACACAGAGTGGGATTGCTGGGTCATATGGTATTCTGTTTTTAGTTTTTTGAGGAACCTCCATACTGTTTTCCATAGTGGCTGTACCAATTTACGTTCCCACCAACAGTGCACAAGGGTCCCCTGTTCTCCACATCCTTGGCAACATTTGTTATTTCTTATCTTTCTGATAATAGCCATTCTAACAGGTGTGAATTGATCTCTCATTGTGGTTTTGCATTTCCCTCATGATAAGTGAGGCTGAGCATCTTATATGCCTGTTGGCCATGTGTATGTCATCTTTGGGAAAATGTCTCTTTGGATCCTATGCCCTTTTTTTTTTTTTTTCTTATGCCCATTTTTAAATCCGTTTTTTTTGGGGGGGGTTGTTTTGCTATTTGATTGTATGAGTTCTTTATGTGTTTTGGATATTAACCCCTTATGAGATATATGATTTGCAAATATTTTCTCACAGTCAGTAGGTTGCCTTTTCATTTTGTTGATGGTTTTCTTTGCTGTGCAGAAGCTTTTTAATATGATGTAGTCCCAACTTGGGACTTTAACCTTTTTTGCCTTTTCTTTTGGAGTCAGATCAAAAAAAAACCCCCAAAAAACCAACACTAAGACTTGATGTCAAGTGTTTTCTTCTAGGAGTTTTCTGGTTTCAGGTGTTAACATTCAAGTCTTTAATCCATTTTGAGTTAACTTTTGTGTATGACAAGATAGTGGTCCAGTTTTATTGTTTTGCATGTGGCGGTTCAGTTTTCTCAGTACCATCGATACTCAAGAGATTGTCTTTTCTCTAGTTATATTCTTGTCTGCTTTGTCATAAGTTAATTGACCATATATGTGTGGGTTTATATCTGGGTTCTCTATTCAGATCCATTGACCTATGTGTCAGTTTTTATGCCACTGCTATACTGTTTAGATTACTATAGCTTAGTAAATTAGTTTGAAATTGGGAGAGTGTGATGCCTTCACCTCTCTTCTCAAGATTGCTTTGGCTATTTGGAGTCTTTTTTGGTTCCACTCAAATTTTGGGACAGTTTGTACTATTTTTGTGAAAAATCCCATTGGGACTTTGATAGAACTTGCATTGAGTCTATAGATTGCTTTGAGTAGTATAGACATTTTAAACAATATTAATTTTTCCAGTCCATGAGCATGGACAATATGTCTTTACATTTATCTGTGCCTTTGGTTTCTTTCATCAGTGTCTTTATAGTTTTCAGTGAACAGGTCTTTAATCTCCTTAGTAAATTTATTTCTAGGTGTTTTATTCTTTTTGATGCAATTGTAAGTGGGATTGCTTTCTTAATTTCTCTTTCTCATAGTTTATTGTTAGTGTATAGAAATGCAACAGATTTTTGTGTGGTTGATTTTATATCCTGCAGTTTACAGAATTTGTTTTATAGTATTTTGTGGAGTCTTTAGGGTTTTCTACATATAAAATGTCATCCACAAATAGTGACACTTTTATTTCTTCCTTTTCAATTTGAGTGCTTTTTGTTTCTTTTTATTGCCTAATTGTTCTGGCTAGAGCAATTTGACATATTGAATGAAGGTGGATAGAATGGGCATCTTTGTCATTTTTACATCTGTGTTCACCAGGGATACTGGCCTATAATTTTCTTTTTTTTTTTTTTTTTTCCTTTTCTTTTCTCTTCTTCTTTTTTTTTTTTTTTTTAAATGTCTTTGTCTGGTTTTGTTATCGGGGTAATCCTGACCTAATAAAATGAGTTTGGAAGTGTTCTCCCTTAATCAATTTTTTGTCAGAGTTTTAGAAGGATAGGTATTAAATCTTCTCTGTTTGGTAGAATTCATTAGTGAAGCCGTCTGGTCCTGGACTTTTGTTTGTTGGGAGGTTTTTGATTACTGATTCAGTCTCATTAGTAGTTGGTCTGTTCACATTTTTTCTTCATGATTCGGTCTTGGAGGCCTGTATGTTTCTAGCGATTTTTGTTTGAGCCTTTTCTCTTTTTTTCTTGTTGAAGCTAGTTAAAGGTTTGTCAGTTCTGTTTAGTTTTCAGAGAACCAGTACATGGTGTCATTGATCTTTTCTGTTGTCTGATTAGTCTCTATTTCATTTATTTCTGCTCTGATCTTTGTTATTTCCTTCCTACTACTATGGGTTTTGTTCTTCTTTTTCTAGTTTCTTTACATGTAAAGTTAGATTGTTTATTTGAGATTTTTCTTATTGTTTGGAGGTAGGCCTCTGTTGCTTTGAACTTCCCTTTTAGAACTGATTTTGCTGCATCCCGTAGATTTTGGTAAGTTGTATTTCCATTTTCATTTGTTTTGAGGTATTTTCTTACTTCTCCCTTCTAATTCTTCATTGACCCATTGGTGGTTTAGTATCATATTGTTTAATCTCCACATACTTATGATTTTTTTCCAGTTATTTTTTTTTTCATGTGATTTTTAGTTGCATACCATTGTGATTGAAAAAGATGCTTAATGTGATTTCAGTCTTCTCAAATTTATTGAGACTTACTTTGTGGCCTCACATGATTTATCCTAGTTGTTTATCTTTTTCTTATGTTTATTTAGTTTTGTCACGGGGGCGGGGGGGGGGGGGGAAGCATGGGGGTGGCAGAGAGAGAGGAGACACAGACTCTGAGCTGTCAGCACTGAGCTTGACATAGGGCTCCAACTCACAATTCTCAAGATCATGACCTGAGCCAAAGTAAGATGCCTAACCAGCTGAACCACCCAGGTGCCCCTAATTGGTTGTTTAAAGCTGATGTTGCCTTACTGGTTTTTTTTGTCTGGATGATCTGTCCATTGATGTAAGTGGGGTATTAAGTCCCCTGCTATTATTGTATTGCTGTCCATTTTTCCCATTGGGTCTGTTAATATTTACATATTTAGGTGCTTCTATCTTGGGTGCATAAGCATTTAGAAATGTTATATCCTCTTGTTGGATTGACCCCTTTATTATTATGTAAAGTTCTTCTTTGTCTCTTACTACATTCTTGGTTTTAAAATCTATTTTGTCTGATACAAGTAAAGCTGCCTCTGCTTTCTTTTGGTTTCCATTTGTGTGAAATATATTTTTCCATTTCTTTAGGCTGTGTATGTTCTTACATCTGAAGCAAATCTCTTGTAGCAGATCGATGGTTTTTTTTATTCCAGCCACTTACTTTGTCTTTTGGTTGGAGAATTTAGTCCATTTACCTTAAAGTACTTATTGATATTTACTTATTGCCATTTTGTTCCTTGTTTTCTGGCTGTTTTGTAGTTCCTATCTTCTCTTGCTGTCTTCCTTTGTGATTTGATGGTTTTCTTTAGTGTTATGCTTAGATTCCTTTCTTGCTATTTTTGTGTTTCTCTTGTAGATGTTTACTTTGTGGTTACCATGATGCTCCCCCCTCCCATTTTATGTTTTTGATGTCACATTTTACATCTTTTTCTTTTGTGTGTCCCTTAACTGATTATTGTAGTTACAATTATTTTTACTTATGTCTTTTAACCTGTATGGTAGCTTTATGTGATTAATCCATTACCTTTACTATATATTTATCTTTACCAGTGAGACTTACATGTTTTCTTATTCAATTAGTGTACTTCCTTTGCTGCTTAAAGACTTCCCTTTAAAAGTTCTTTTAAAGCCAATTTAGCAATGATGAACTTCTCTAGCTTTTGCTTGTCTGGAAAACTCTCTCTGCTTTAATTCTGAATGATAACCTTGCTGGGTAGAGTATTTTTGGTTGGAAGTTTCCTTTCAGCTCTTTGTCTATATTGTGCCTCTCCCTTCTGGCTTGCAAAGTTTCTGCTGAAAGATCTGCTTAAAGTCTTAAGGGGGCTGGGGTGGGGGGTTCCTTGTATCTTAAAGTTGTTTTCCTCTTGCTTCTTTTTGGATTCTCTTTTACTTTTGACATTTTAATTATACTATGTCTTGCTGTGGATCTTTTGGAGTTCAATTTTTTTATGGGACCTTTTGGGCTTCCTAGATCTGGACATCTGTTTGCCCACATTAGGGATATTTGCAGCCATTATTTCTCCAAATAAGTTTAATGTCCCTTTGTTTTCTCTCTTCTCTTTCCGGTGCCCCTATAAGGTGGATGTTATTCTGCTTGATGTCGTTCCATAGGTTCCTTAAGCTTTCTTCACTTTAATTTTTTTCTTTTTTCCACTCTGTTTGTTTGAGTTTCACTGCTATGTCTTCTAGATCACTACTCTTGTCTCCTGCTTAATCTAGTCTGCTGTTGAATCCCTCTAGTTTAGTTTCTGTTTTTCAGATCAGTTACTGTCTTCAGCTTTGTGACTTCCCTTTGATACTTTCTTATATTTTCAATCTATTTGTTTAACTTCATGCTGTGTTTGTTGACTTTTCTCCCAAGATTGGTGAACATGTTTATGATCATGACTTCCACTCTGTTAGATAAATTACTTATTTCTGTTTCATTAAATTTTTTCTTCTCAGGTTTTATCTTGTTCTTTTGTTTGGAACATATTTTTCTGTTTCCTTATTTTGCTTGACTCTGTGTGTTGTTTCTATGTTTAGGGAAAACAGCTACCTCTTCTAGTCCTAAGGAGTGGCCTTGTGTGGGAGATGAACTTTGTCTTTCAACCTTGCCCTAGCTCTTCTGTTTCTCAGACCTTTGTGTTTGTCTAAGCAGCCTGATTTATATTTGCTAGGAACCAGTTATTGAGGGTGTCCCAAGACCAGTCAGTGTTCTGAAGGGAGGGATCTCAGTCAACACTTAAGTTCAGGTTGATTGGAAGCCAGACCCTCAGGCGGCAGCTTTTAACGTATGCAAATATATATAGTTGTATGGTACCACAATTGTAAATCCTCTGCCTACAGACCAGGTGATCTGGAGATATCCCTAGGCTACAATTGGAAAAGTCAAAATATATAAGCTCTTTTCTGGGAGGTACCAGTGAGCTGTAATGAGGCCAATGGAGAGTGCAAAGATGGTGTCCCCTGCCGGACATTCCCCAAGAGCACCTGTGTAGCCTTTAGATGTGTGGCAAACCTGAAGTCTGTCCCTTAGGCTGAAGCTCTAGGACAGATAAATGGGCCTTTTTCACAGAAAGCCTGGGGGTGTGTTTCAGTCTGTGTGGTGCCCTGGTTATGGTGGCCTGCCAAGAACCTTTTCTCTGATTATTACATTCTCACGGGACTAAGGAACGCAGTCACCCCTGGCCACTAGAGCCATGTGATCAGGGAGCATCTCTTGTGTAGACTGTGTGTGACCAACAGGTTTAGTGCAACTGCGGGAGAGTGCAGGCTGGGGTGCGCCTGCTGGCTTTAGTGGGGCCATGGGAGAGTGCAACAGTGGCACAGGGCAGTGCCTTTGTCTCTGGAGAGAGTCCCAGCAGGCCCCTACCCCTCTGGTGGATGGTTTAAGATTAGCAAATTAATATCCTTCACATATAATCTAGTTGCTTTTTAAACAGCTACTTTGTGCTGGTCCCTGGCTTGAGGGAGCCTGTTTGCAAGCCTTTTAAGAGAAGTATCTCAATTCCCTACAGGCTGTTTGGTCCCCTGGATGTAAGCCCCACTGGCAAATAAAGAGGTAGCAGTATGTGTATATTTTCTCTGTTAGAAGGTGACAAAGGAATCGTCTGATACGGTATCATACCTATTGCTTGTGGCGCTTTGCAGAGTAGACCTCAGCTACTACAGTACATTCACGTACTTTGTGTTTGCATACTAAAGTGGGTTGAAATATTGTCAAAGATATGTCCAGGTGAAAATGTTTGTTAGGTGATTCCAATTTGTACCGTATCTTGCCACACATTAGTAATTTGCCGGCTTTGGTTAAAATCATTCAACTTCCTTTAAGTCAGTTAATTCCTTTTAAAGTTATGGAAAGGAAAAACCAAACTGATGAGTTGAAATATAAAGACCTTTTTTGGACCAAATGACAGTTAAAATCAGCCAACTACTTTTCATTTTTATGTATTAAGGGAATTTTCGGTTAATCACGTTGCTCTCAGATGCATTTTATGATCATAGTCAGATGTAATAGCATGTCGGAATTTCGTAGGCAGGTGGAATTGGTTTTAGTTCGGATTGTTATGCTTTGATTAGCCAAAATAATATTTCCTAAGAGAATCTCTCTTATTCTAACAGATACTAACTCTAAGGAGTGATTTTTGTTTTCTTTTAGTCGGCCGTATACTAACAAGGTCATCACTTTATGGTACCGTCCACCTGAACTGCTGTTGGGAGAAGAAAGATACACACCAGCCATTGATGTATGGAGCTGTGGGTAAGATAGTTTTACTGATGGTTTAATTTACTTGAAACTTTTGGTAGTGAAGTAAATTCGTATCACTTAGTAATGATGGGTATTTTTCTCGTTAGATGTATCCTCGGTGAACTCTTCACTAAAAAACCTATATTTCAAGCAAATCAGGAACTTGCACAACTAGAATTAATAAGGTAAGTTCATGACTGTAATATTTGTTGGGGGTGTATTTAAAGTCTCTCAAGTTTGTGTTTTCAGGAGAACGACGTGGTTTTCCTGAAGGCTAATGATTGCTGAGTGGAGGAAAAACTAGAATGTGGGTACTTTGATCCTCGTTCTAGTAAAATTAAGGATCTTAAAGTCCCTAGATCTTTTTTGCAATTAAATGAAAGGGCTAGAGGCCCAAAAAATAAGACTGGGAAGAAAGAGTAAATAAATATGAGGAAGGAGACAATATGTGATAGGTAACATTTTTTTAGTATGGCAGGGTGGAAGAATTCATGTTTTGGAGTACTGTAAAAGAATATCTGTTTTATATATACATATGCATATGCATATACATTTATATGTATCTATATATGAATGTCTACACACCAAATGTATACATATGCACGTACCCACTAACATAAGTCTTCATTATTTGGAGCCTATTGTAGAGCCTATGTCATCAATGGCATACATGTTAATCACATTTCTCTTTAATATTTTAAAATATTTTTTTTAAAGAGCCTTGGCTTTCATATATAATAATGTTAATTTACAACTTCTAAGATTTGTGTGTTTCTCAAAATATGGATGAGAACTTTTAGGAAAGGTACTGGTATGAGGTACCAGTATACTATGATACCAGATACCAGTATACTATGATATATACCAGATACCAGTATACTATGAACCTTCCTTTCAACAGACTTAATTGGATTAATTGATGCTCCCCAGTCCCCCTGTAAGTAACACTAGCTTGATAACATGGCAAACTGAATGTTTGCAGCTAATAGGCTACTACTCTCTAGTAAGACTATGTATTTATCTTACCAGTTGAAGTATGATGACTAAGAAATAGTTGTTTACTGACTTTTTTGTATACCGACTTTTTTTTTTGTATGCCTACGTTTTATTATTGTATATATATCCTTTAATTAAATATAGACAGATGCAGTGCTTTGCAAAGACTTAACAAAGTTGGGGTGGGCAAGTTAGAAAGATAAGTCATAAACATTTGGAAGAATTTAGTACTCAAATTGCTTTAAATCCTTGATATGATGTGTTATGGGTGTGGTTTATTCAAGAAAGCGAATACAGAGTCCCATTCAACGCATCCTCTGTTCAAAGGGAAGGCCTTGCTCTGTGTCAGAAAATTGGAGAATAAATGTACATTTTTTATTTTTCAGTTACAATAAAATGTTTAAATTATGTATCTGTGTTTCTTTATTTGTTTTAAATCATTCCCTGTTACCCATTTTTTCTATTAACAAGGCATTGGTCCTGATTGTATTGGATACTAAGGCTCCTATTAATGATAAGTTAACATTTATTTACTTTATACATGATGCAAGCATTGTTCTAAGAATTTCACCTGAATTAACCTCAGTTAAGCTTCATAACAACCTTCTTTCTTCTTTTTATAGTTAAGAAAATGGAACCTTAGAAAGTGAAGAATTTGTCCAGGGTCATAGAACTAGCAAGTGGCAAATTTGAGATTTGAATTTAGTTTTACCATAGTAGCTAAACTTCTAACTCATTCTCTCCACCATGTAGGAAATAAAACTGCTTGGAGATTTTTGGTTAGTATGACATAAGCATCGATAATTGATCAAACATCCTGAAAAATTTCTCCAGAATATTAATCCAAAACTTCTAAAGAAAAGATTAGTCAGTAGTATCTAGTTTTTCATTAAAAATCAACTTGCAGAGTCAAGTAGGAGTCATCTCAAGAATACAAGAATGTTTCAGTTTTAGGAAATCTATTACTATAATTCATCATTTTAATAGAAGTAAAATAATATGTTTATCTTAGTAGGCATTGAATAGGCATTTACTAGAAATATAAACCAAGTGTAGAGGTAAAATTCTTTAATGTGATGTAAAGATGTATTACAGACTAATATCCAGAATATTTAGTGTTGAAATACTAGAAGATAGAAGACAAGAATTATAAAAAGTGTTTTCTAGTATCATTACTTTAAGAGTGTTTTTAGAAGTACCAACCAGTTAACTAGTAGTGTTATGAAAGTGAACCAATAAGAGGTATAAATAGTGGAAAGATAAGGCAGTATTGTTATAATTTGTATATGATAACATTGCATACATGCACCATGCAAGGGAATTACCTGAAAGACCTTAAATTAAAAAGTTTGGTAAAATGATGAGTGTTGAGAAACCCTGTGTGTGTGTACATATGTGTGTATATATGTATATACATATGTGTGTGTGTGTATACACAATATACACGTATATAAATATATATGTATATACATACAATACCCTAATACGTTAATACATTTATGCCAAAAGCAGTAGCTTCTTAAAAATATGTACCAATAATAACCAGTTAGAAACGTACCTGAGGGAAAAGATCCCTTTAACAAAAGCACCATCATATATTCTCCATGCTTAGTGAAAACTAGTATCTCACTTAACATTGTAAAGCAGATTTGAATAACTATTGGGAGAAATGTATCTTGTTTTTGGTTGGAAGCCTTAACTTTTTTAAAGATGGCAGTTCAACCTGTGTCAATCAGTATAGTCCTAATGAGAATTTCAAAAGACATTAGCCCTCCAGATAAACGTTAAAATAACCAGAAAAATTCTTAAAAAGAAGGAAAATCTGGCATATCATATGTTAAAATTATAGCAACTAAAACCATTTGCACTGGCACAACATACATAGATGAATTGGTGGAATTATATGGCAAGTCCAGAAATAAAGCAAGTTTATATGGACTTTCAAATATAGTATAGAGAAAACATTTCAAGGCCAGGGGGATTAACTGAACAAGTATCTATTGGTTGCTGGTTGTGTGCCAGTTACTTGGCACTGAGGGTACAGTGAAGGGTTTGGGTTGTATCCTCAGTGCCTAGTGACTGGCACACAATTTTTTTTACTTTCTAACTGGGAGAGACAAGACAAAACAAATTAATAAAATGGATCAGGTGGTGATAAGGGATAGAAAATGACAGGAGGTAGTGTCATATATAGAGTCAGGGAAGGTTTCTCCCATAAAGTATCATTTGAGCAGGGATCTGAAAGAAGTGAGGGGACAGCAAAATAAAGATCCTGATGCATGAGTGTACTTGTTATGAACATGTTAAGTCCATTAGTGAACTCAGCCCATCCACTTGGTCACGTACTGTACAGAGATTAAAAAGGAAATGGTAGATCTGGAGATGTTGACATAGAAAAGCAACATCATTACATGATGTTTTACAGAACCGTTTTGCAGAAGGCTATGTTTGGTTTGGTCCCATTTAGATAAGACTGACACATCAAAAGAGTCTGGAGTTACTGTCTGAGCATGATTTGTGAGAGGGGGCTATTTTACATTCCAGTTTATATATTTCAGAATGTTTTTGTTTTTGTTGGTATGATACCAAATATTTATAATATAAAAAGATGGTGGAATTGTGATTCTATGGCATTATTTTTAAAACATGAAGAAAAAGACGTTTCTGACAAAAGAAACAGTTGTCTCCCTGACTCCCTGATATGAAGGAGGCATCAGAGTACTATTGATTGAAAGGGTGGGCTGTGGAATCCTCCAGACCTGGGTTCTAATGCCAGCTCAGCTACTTCCTGCTCTTGTGACTTAGGGTAAGTTCCATAACCCTCTAAGTTTGTTTCTTCACAAGTAAAACAGGATTAATCATATGCTTAGGGTTGTAAGAATTTAGTGTAAGTTTCTTGCTTCTCCCTCTAACTTTGTTTGCAGTTATGTTTGAGTATATCCCCAGTCTAAAGCCGCAGGAATGATGGGTTCTAGTCTGCATAAAAATCCGTGTGAACTAGTCAAAGGTGGGAATACTAGTCAGAATCTGTGTTTAAAAGCTTCACACTACAGTGGTTAAGTTCTGTCTACTTAGCCTTGTTCCAGAAACTATTTTAGGCAAATTACAAAAGTTTTGTGGTAAGAAATAGCTTGGGTTTAAAATCAACGGCAAAATAAAGTGAAAACAGGTGATGCCAAAATGGGATGAATTGAGAGCAAAAACTGTTAACACAAGAGTCACTGTTTTAACTCCACGAAGAACTTTTATATCACACAGTATACATTACATTGCTTATGAAATAAAAAACACTTATAATCATGGAAAAAGTGAGAAGTAGATTGGAATGAAAAGAATTCTGCTTCTATCCACCTATGGTCACACAGGTGAAATTTTTAACACCTTAAAAGCTTAGCCATTGATTGTTCTAAAATATAGCTCAAGAAGGGAAGCTCCCATATTTTTAAAAATGAAGCATGTATATCTTCATAAATCAATAGCATAAACATTAGACTTGTGCTTCTTTTTGCTCTTAAGAATTTCTCTACACCCTGAAAAATTATGTAAGATCCCAGGAGCTTTGTTTATGCTAGTTGTATCTATTGATATTTATCATACAAGAAATTAAAACTGAAAAATTAAAAATATTCACTTTAAATCAATATATTAATACGGTTTAATTGTAAAAGTCTTTGTTTTCCAAACTAAAATAAATGTTGGTGAAAATGAGTAGCATTGTTTTACATTTTTATATATCATTTAATATCTGGCTTAATAAAGTAGTAACATCTGGATTCTCCTCTTTGTGATATGTTGTTTTCAGTAGTCTTTTAGATAATCGTGTGTATTCTCCTTTGAAACTATACTAAATAAGTGGTTATTTTTTATAGGTTAGTTGTAAAGTGCAGTGTGAAAACATGAAGGAATATATTGTATTCTAATGTATTAAAATCCATTAGTCTGTCTTGCACTCTGGATCTGTGTTGATTTTGTAACATTGGTAATTTGGAAGATATCAGATCACTGAATTTAGCGGATCTTCTAAATGGAACATTTCATTATATAATATTGGTTATCACCACTAATCTCATCAGAAAAGCCTATAGGTATTTATCGTGAAGCTTTCAAGTCAATGGTGTAGATAAAACCTTTCTGGTATTCTAATTTTCTCCTAAAATCTTGGATTTTATAATTGAAAATAAATACCACACTTGTCTCCCTTGAAGTAACAAGCTGACTTTGTTCACATGTGAGAAAATGTCTGGCAGATACCCAAGTCTGAATGACCGTAGTGTGTTACTTATTCATATAGGGAAAAATGATGGGCTGTGAAAAAACTGCTACTTCAGCAGTTACATAACACAAGTGTGTCTCAAGATAACCATCAGAATTTCTTGAGCAACAAAAGTGCTTTATCTTCTGTTTTCTCACTGAGAGTGTAAATAAGATGTATACTCAAGTGTTAGGGTTTAATAACATTAACAGTTTTTAGTGCTTCAACAAGTATGACCGTAAGTGAAATGGCTGTTCTGTATCATCCCTGCCCTGGGAGATTGTATAGTAGTAAAGAGTATTTACTGTTGATAGTTTTATACCATCAGTGGATAATCAACACATTGAAAAAAGGCAAATAATGTTTCAGTAACATCTTTCACCTGCCGGACTGCTAAAGGGTCCAAGGGATTATTATCCAAGGGTCTTTGGACCCCCTTTTTGAGAACTGCTACTGTATACCAATCTCACATACGAATATTGATGCAAAACATCCAAACGAACAACTAGAATACAGCATTACACTAAAATAATAGTACTTTTGTCAGGGCCAGGTGTATTCCTCATTTAAATGTTAAGGATGAGTATTAGGAAAGCTCTTAATATAATATACAACATTAGTAACCCAGGGAGGAAAATGCAGATGATGGTTATAATAGTTTCTAAAAATGAAGCTAACAAACTAAAAATGAAACTAACAAAAGAGTGCAAAACATTATAGTTAGGCAAACTGCCTTTTAAACATTTAAAAGCCACAAAATAAAACCCATAGTAAAAAGGAATACGTTAATTTTTAACAGGATATATGTGAGTGTGTGTGTGTGTGTGTGTGTGTGTGTGTATGAATATCTTTATGTTTTTCTCAAACCAAAAGTCATCATCCTTCCCAGTTGTAAACAATTAGAGTACTCCCATTTAAAGTCAGAAACTAAACTACCCAGTATCGTATGGCATCATTATCATTGTAACATTGTTTTGAAATTGCCACATACCGTATCATAATGATAAAGAGGTATGCATGTTTGAAAAAATAGAGGAGAATTCTCATTATAGGTGAGAAGACTGTAAACCCGGAAAGCCTCAAAGAAACAACTATTAAAACTATGTTAGGACCCATAGGATCTCAGATGGCTATTTAAAATTTTGTGTCATATGTCAAACGTTTTCTATAATAGGACTTTCCTAATAGGAATAAGAATACATTCAAACAAGCAAAAAATAAAGATGATAAAAAGCAATATATAAGATCTAATTAAAGATACATATAAACTGAAGGAAATATAAATGTGTATTTCTGGGATAGAAATATTAAACCTTCTGAAGATAGCAATTCTTTCTAAATCTATAAATTCAGAGCAGCAGTGGAATCTGAACAGATTCTCTTACTTTTGGAGTGTGACAGTATTGATTCTACAATCTGTAAGAAAATTCTAAGGAGAGTAATTAGAGGTGTGGGTGGATAGAAGGCTTTGTCCTGTTGGCCTTACAAAAAATAAAAAGCTACCGTATGGTATTGATACCAGAGTAGGTGAGTCAGAATAAAGTCCCAAAATAGATCTCAGGTATTTGGGGATTTAGCATATGATGCATCTCAAGACCTCTTCGGTAAGTGATCTTGAGAGAGCTGGTTGGCCATCGGGTACAGATCTTAACCAACATGCAGTTATCATCAATTGCTGTCATGTCTGCTTCGTCAGTTTCTAGTAACTTTCCCTGCCTCAGATGATCTAATGACCTGCTACTAGTTCGATAACTTCACTATTCAACTATCTTCTCACAACACATAGAGTAAAATAGTTGAAACTCTTTAGCTAAGGGGTAATGAAACTTACTTTCATTTTATTGCTATTGAATGGGCCAGATGCCAGCTCATTTAATTTCACAGCTCTGAAGTAAAACTAATCTGCCTTTTACAAAAGAAGAAACAGATTTTTAAGCAATGCAGTTTGACCAATTGTCACAGGCAGGTTTCAGTTCTAAAGTTTGTTTTCAGAGTTTGCCTTCATTCTAGTTAGGCGAACTGCCTGTTAAAACTTACTGTGTGGCTCCTATCTGTGCTCCCAGCAACCCTCCCTGAGCCCTAAATTCCACCTATTTCCTTAGTCTTCCTCTGATATGTCTGTACTGGACTACTTCTGTGCCTCTGCCTATGCACTTCTCTTTGCCAGTAACATTTTTGTTCTTTTCCACCTGTCTATTATTTACTTATCCTTGGAGCTGTAGCCAAAATTCTGTACCTCTTCCATAACTTGAGTACATTTTCTTGTATTTCTGCTGTTGAAAGCATCCTTCACTTTTGAAAATTTCAGTATACTTTATATTTCTGTAATAACGTACATCACTCTGCCTGGGATTATTTATATTTATATTGTTATTGAGAGAAGTTTACAAAAGTTAAAAGACACAGTTCCCAAACTGTAGTTTAGTAAGAAAAAACAGATACGTAAACTAAAATACAAAACAGTGAAATAGTGTCAAAAGAAGCAAGTAGAAAGCAGAGTGACTGTTCTCGGTAGCTATGGGGACACAGAAGACCTCATTGAATACATTATTTTTGATCTGAATCTGGAGAAATGAAAAGGATTCTGCTAGTTAGAATCTAGCAAGGGGAAATATCACAAATGTGGAAGAGTGATTGATCTGTGGGGAGGGATGAATTGGGAAATGAGACTGGGAAGGCAGTTTGAAACCAGATCATAGAACCATACTCCTGAGTTTGACCTTGTTTTCTGAGACAGCCACTGTATTTTTGAGGAAGTTGTAAGGAAAAAGAGACTGGCAGTGGACAAATGCCTTAATACCTTTTTAAAAGCTTAGGTTTACAAAAATCCTGAACTATGTTGAAACAAAAATGTACTTTTCAGTGGCATAGCTTAAAAGACCTGCGATTTCTTCCATAAAGAAGAAATCTTTATTTCTTGTGTGTTTCTGAGACCGCGTTCTACAGCTCAGCTAAAGAATGGCTGGCAACTTTAGCCATCGCTTGTTTATACACATTGGTGCATGCATTTATATTTATTATGTACAGAACAGTTACTTTTAGTCAGTGATGCCTGGACATTTCCTCTTTACATATGAAGACCAGCTGAGGATTTTATGTACAATGCACATTTATTTTTGAGATTCAGTGTACTGAGGGTAAGCATATTTAATGATTTTTCATCTATATATTATCAAATCAGTGTTTAAATATTTAGCAGCTGGGGTTATCCATGTTATAGCCTTTCTTCTACAAATTACCATAACAAGGACTTACTAGTTAGTACAAAAATAGGGTTTCCAAAATACAGATAAGCAGAGATTAAAGCAGTTAAAATTTCTAAATACCTTGAAATCAGTGGCACTACTTAAGTTGAAGAACTTTTATGTCTCAAGAATGTTACTTTCAAGGGTCCTCCTGTTGACTGAATTCAGCAGCAGACATAGTACAGTTCCCTTCCTGGATGTAGGAAGTTTGTTTCCAGTGTTCTCACAGACTTCATCATAGTCATGAGAAGGTGATGACAGGTACCTATAGAACAAGAGAAAGACCTACTAAGTTCTTGCTCCTTAATTTATTGGCATAAATTTTTTAGCTTGCTTCACAATATGGTCAGCATATTTGAAGTGTTTTCAGACTTGATTGTACAAATATAAAGGTTTTCTTTTCAGGAATGTTTGGAGTGTTAGAAGTAGCTACTGAAAATAAGTTGATATCTTAACACAAGTAATTAAGTTGGGATGACTAAAATATTGACTAAAACTTCTCATACATTGCATGAAGATTCTATGTAACCTTTATGTATTGAATAATGAGTTGAGGTTTTATGTGGCAGTCGTATGTATGATTTTTTTTCTGTGTAATTTATATTGATGTACTTATTTTTGTGTGTTGTTTAGCCGTATATGTGGGAGTCCATGTCCTGCAGTGTGGCCTGATGTAATCAAACTACCATATTTCAACACCATGAAACCAAAGAAGCAATATCGTCGAAAGTTAAGAGAAGAATTTGTTTTGTAAGAAGGGGATGCTTAAATGTCCATATTGCATTGATTTTTTTTTTCTTTTTAGTTATTGTGAATTCTAAATGTCACTGTCCTCTATTGACCCAACGTAGACCGATCACAATTCTCTTATGTCCTTTAATTTTGACTTTCCCTTTGCTACATGCAAATTACCATTTCACTATCATTATGGTTTCAGTGATTTGGGGTTGTGTGTTTGATTTGGAGTTTACGTGATGGAACTTTAGCATCATTTAAAATTTTAATGAAGCAACTTACATGTTATTTGAGTTCAGGTTTTTATTTTGTTATAGGAAACTATACTATTCAGTTCTTCATTGTTAAAATTGCATATTTCCAATTGAGTAATAAAATAACACTACTGTTTGCCAAATTTCAAATTATTTAGAATGATAGTTAAAAAGTATGTAAAAATATGTCTCAAAGGAAAATTTGGAATTTATTGGACTAAAGTAGTACAAACATGTTATAAAATGTTATTTTAAAGAAGCATTAAACTTATGTCAAAGACCATGTATGACTTTTGTAATCCTCTCATGCCAGTATTCCTGCAGCCGCATTAGACTTATTTGATTACATGCTCGCCTTGGATCCTAGTAAGCGCTGCACTGCAGAACAGGCTCTTCAGTGCGAATTCCTTCGGGACGTGGAGCCCTCAAAGATGCCTCCACCAGAGTAAGTGGCTCTTTATTAATAATTAGATCCCATCTGGACAGTTTTAGTAGCATCTGTATAAAATGATCAGAAGCTATTGCATGATTAAGTCAAAAAGAATAAGTCAAAAGAAATAGAATACTAGTAATACACATAATTTGCACATCTAGAATTTAGAACCTTGCTTAATGTTCTGCTAACATAGCAAGAGCAGCTTTCCTCTTTCTAATTTTATTAATAGATTTCAACTCTAGGAAAATATTCCTGCTGCTAATATTATTCTAGTACTACTTCTGCCAGCCCCGGTGTTGCTATAGCTAAAAATTTGGGTGCTATGCTAAGCATTTTTCATGTATTACATTAATCTTTATAATCCTATCAGGTGGGTATTATTATTGTCCTCTTTATATAGAGGAGGAAGCAGGCTCAAAGAGGTTAAGAAACTTGCCCAAGAATACAAATCTAGTAAAGGGTGGAGCCAGCCAGTTAGTTCAGTAGCAAAGAGAAGTTCTGAAATATTCCTGGCATACTATATAATAGAAAATCCTTATCATTGGATAAAAGAGCATTAGTAACAAAAGTCTGTATAGAAGGAGTTTATTGGATGAAGCAGAGAAAATGTATAGAGTTTGGGAGTCAGAATAGCTGGGTTCTTGAACCTTCCTTCCCTGTGGCTCCTGTAATTTCTCTAGGATTGCTTTGGGAAAAAGGGAGGGGACAGAGCAGTCCCTTTTGTAGGGATTTTTATAGTAATTTAAAAACTTAACGATGAGTGTCACAAAAGCAGGCCTATCCCTATAATAAAATGTTTCCATGTAATAAAATTAGTATATTGTGAATGAACAAACATGGGCTTTGGAGTTCAAATCCTGGCTCTTCCACTTATCACTTAGATTGGACTTACTTTATTTCTGAGACCTTCACGTTCAACTTCATTAGGTATTTATTGAATTATATGAATAGACATTGTGGGATGATTTGACAGGCAGAAAGGATCTATCACTTAACATGTTGAAGGACCTGAATCATTCGCTGTTTAATTAATTGTTTCATGGTGGGGTTTTTGTTGTCGTTGTTGTTGTTCTTTGCTTGTCAGTATATATCAGCAGGCTTGAGACTTTGGCACCAGTACCCCTTCAAAGTATATCTTTTATAACTTCTGATTTGGAAAAATTTCACCTCTGCAGAAAAATATGAAGAACAGTACAATAAGCACTTATATGTCATTCACCTAGATTCAATAATTATTAACATTTGCTTTATACTATATATAAGGTTTTCGTCCTGAAATATCTGAATATTGTATTGTGGAAGTGACACAATACTTATAAATGATTTGTCATGTAGCTATAAGAACTGGGACTTTGTTACTACAGTGCCATTATAAAGCATAAGAAATTTAACATTGCAGTATGTAGTAGGCAATCCATATTTAAATTTCTCCAGTTGTCCCAGTAATTTCCTTTATAGTTTTTGTTGTGTTTTTTGTGTTTTTTTGATGAAGAATTCATTCAAAGCTCACTCATTGGATTTGGTTGTAATTCTCTTCAGTCTTTAATTGCTCTTTGGGGGAGGGCTTTTATGACATTGGCATTTTTGAAGAGTTCAAGCTAGCTATTTTGTAAAACATTCTACATTTTGGCTGTAATTGCTTTCTTGTGATCAAAATTAGAATAACTTTTTTTTTTTTTTGTCAAGAATAGTACTTAGGTAGTGATGTGTGCTTCCTGCTCTATCCTATCAGGAGGAATGTAAGGTCACTCTTCTCCCATTATTGGTAATACTAAGTTGATCTCCTGGTTCAAGTGGCCCACATGAAAGAATCCTGGTAAAAATTATATTGAGCATATTTTTAATTAACATCTAAACTTGTTTTAATCAAGGGTGGAGATAGTTGCAAAAGATGTAAATTTCAGTGTATGGTAAGTGTTGACACTTTTAAATGGAGCAGTTATCTCACTTCTTGTAAATGTACCCACTGGGATCAAAATATCTTAGCATTTTGATATTCATCAAGATTCATTTAGAAAATACAGAATACTCTTCAACAATTGGACAGTGTCCCTTTTTTTAATCTGGAACTTACATTAATTTCACAGGTTTTTAATGTAACATATTTATGCTTGAAAGTATTTTATTGATTACCGTATTGAACTTCTTTAAAACAAATATATGTATATAAATGGAAATTTAATTTTAAAATTTTTCTGACTTTAAGCTTTTTTTCTTCTTGATCAGTTGGTCATTGTGAATATTACTAGTACATATTTCAGTTTAAAAAAGGAAAGAAAATTGTTGACTCACTATGTTGTAGCCCTGAAACTAATATAATATTATATGGTAAATTATATGGCAACTATATTCCAATTAAAAACATTTTTTTAAGGAAAGAAAAAATTAATAAATTTGTTTGTAAATTCAACCTAATGAAATAGGTAGGACTGTGGTTTCTTTTTATATCTATCAATTAATATTACTCATTCTAGAATGAGAGAGTTCCACATTAATTGTAATTTTATTCTTTTCTTTTTATAAGTACCCTTGTAAGTAAGCCTTTGCGAACAAATGGTCTTTTGTCATAGTTTTATCACTGAGTTCTTTGCACTCCTTCCATATTATGTCCAAAAATCACAGAGTGATCTGTCATCAGAAATTATGGTAATGACCTTTCAGATGTCGACTTAAGGTTCTGTTTTAATTTTCTTGACAGTAAAGAATTGGAAAGCCTATGGCTTGAAAAGATTTTTAAGAGTCATTCATTATTTATTTTTTCAAATTTTGAGAAAATAAACTAAAGAAGCTTCATTAGTATCTTATTAAATGATTTCTTATACTTCGTACTTTTTCTTTTATTAACACTTATTTCATCCAGTAAGTATACTTGGAAAAGTTTAGGGTGTCAACATGTAACATCAGTACAACTTCGCCAATCTTTTTGTTACATCTTTTTTCTTATTACATTTTTAAAATATGCATGGTTTTGTGAAAACCTTGGAACTGTAGATACACCCTATTTAATTAATGGAAAACATCTGTCATATAACCTAATTGGAATCTGTCCATATTGTCAAACACATCACCTAAATGTACTTAATTTTTACCAGAACACACCTGACTGCATTTCTCCATTAAAAATAAGCATATTAAAAAAAAAAAAAAAAACATATTAATACACATTTTGGTGAACAGGCTGTAATCCAGTAATAAATTACAGGATGCATCACTAAAGCATTCAGGTTGAAAGTATAATGATATTGTGATTAATTTTAGGAATAATCAAATGAGAATAGGATATTAAAACAAAAAAACAAAACAACTGCATTAATTATATTAGATGTGGTGTCAAGACTTTACTGGCATATTTAATGGAAAGAAAAAAACATATCGCTAAAAAGTGAAAGAGTGACAGCTAGCCTATAATTTTATTTTTTCTCAACAGCAAGTGAAAAGCACTGAACAATTTATAAGATAAAATATGATCAACTGTAATTGGAATAAGCATTTCATGATGTGAGTGATTTGATAAAAGTAGTTTTAAACTATCTTACGGAATGATGATAAATGGGTATCAAGCGTGAATACAGTGCCTACTATGTGAGGGGCACTGTCCAGCGCTTACATATGTTAACATATATCATTACCTCTACCCCATAAGGTAGATTATATTGTTAATCTCATTTTTAAAGATAAGGAAACTGAGGCACAGAGGTCAAGTTACTTGCCTAATGAGAGCCAGTAAGTAAGTGGCTGAGCCGGTATTTGAACCTTCAGAAAAAGCACATAAAAATGTGGTCATCCTGGAAAACATTGCCGGTATATCCAGAGTCTGCATCACTAACCTATACATTACAGCTATTGGTTGGGTAATGTTGGTCTTTCCTAGAGATGAGCTTGGAGATCATCCGTAAAGAATCTCTCAGCTTTAAATTGTGGGAGGGAGCCCAGAAGCCCTTTCCCGTGGATTTCTTTGCTTTCCCGTTATGGGGCTCTCCTGCAAGAGCATCAGGGTGGAAGAAGTGAAGTCACTCCTGTTGCCCCACTCTGAGTACTACAGTATATCTGAATTCGGAATATCCCAGCAGGGGCTAAGGCCACACATCTTAAAATACATAAACACACACACAGAAAGGAAAGTCTTTGGCGGGTTTATGATGCCTTAAAGCTTCCCAATATCAATATTTCAAATTGTACCTTTGTTTGTTACTCCAGGAGGTTTTTACACGCTGAGGCAATGCACCATAGTAAGATGGCTGAGAGGTATGCCTTTGTTTTGTTTTTGGACCTCAGGTGCATAGACTTGGTTTAATCATAATCCTTGTGTCACTCATCATTGGTCCATGCATGGCTCTCTTTTTTTTCTTTTAGTTACTTAATTAGTTATTTTAAATGATGTTAATAAGCAGCCATGAACCTACCAAATAAAAGCTAGAACCTTGGAAATAACCTACGTTAGTCATATCATACCCTCTCCCCACCCCCTGCCCCACGACCTATCCCCTTGCCTTCCTCCACCTGAGGTAACCATCATCCCCGTTTTCTTTTGTATATACTTTTGTTGCCATCTATATGTACTCATAAAAAGTTATATTTTAAAATTTTTAGTTGTTTTTAATTTTATAAAAGGGTGTCATGCTGTTTGTAATCTTTTGGGAATGACTTTTTTTTACTTGATATTATATTGCTAAGATTCGACCATATTGTTGCATATGCCTTTATTTTGTAACATGAGATGAGAGTAATTGTGAAAGAGGAGGTGTGAAAGAACTTGCTGTGCAGGCCATTCTCCAAAGTCAATTGTAAGAAAGGACACGGAGCTATGTCAGTTGTTTTAAAACCATTTCAGGTGCATCCCCTTCAAAAGCATCCCTAGAGGTGAACACACCCAGGTTGAAGACTTGTAGCTGTATCAACCAGGTTGGGGCTGCTTAAGAGAATTTGTAGATATTCTGGGCAAGTTTATTAACCTTTCCAAGCCTCAATTTTCTCATCTTTAAAATAGATATAATAGTAACTTCCCATTGGAATTTTTATTAGGATAAGAAGAAAACATTTATAAATCAACCACTTACATCTTTCTTTAGGCAAAAGTTACTCTGTAGTGTTGTCAGTTTTAAGAAATTACATTAATGAAGGTAGAACTGTTTCAGAATTGTGGGTAATTTTGATAGCTGCTAGGCATTCAGAACTCTTTATTGATGAGTAATTAGCCTGGACTACCTATTTTTGAACCTTCTCTGTAGCATAGTTTCATTTTAGAGCATTTGATTATGGAAGTAAATAAGAGGGTATTAAAAAAGTAAAAAGCTTTTACTAGAAAGTCTTTTACAAATGTTATCTCCTAGCCTTTACTACTCTTTAATCCTGTTTCCATTTCCTGCGAATGGCATATTTTTTGCCTTTTTTTCCATGTCCTGTTCAGTGTATGGTGTACTGTGATAAGAACTGGCTTTAAAAGACTGCACCAAGGATAATAGTAACAAAGTTTTATGAACATGTGTTCTTCATTCATAGTTTTTAAAAATTTTTTTAATGTTTTATTTTTTATAGAGAGAGAGAGACAGAGCGTGAGCGGGGGAGGGGCAGAGAGAGAGTGAGACACAGAATTGGAAGCAGGCTTCAGGCTCCAAGCTGTCAGCACAGAGCCCGACACGGGGCTCAAACCCACGAACTGCGAGATTATGACCTGAGCCAAAGTCGGATGCATAACCGACTGAGCCACCCAGGCACCCCCTTCATTCATAGTTTTAATAAATGATTATTTGTCAATTATTCAGAAGCCACAGAAAAACAGTCCATTTGTAAAAGTGAATCCCTGACAGAGGTGGGGCCTCAAGGATGATTTTTGTTGAGGGGCTCACACAGCATGTGTATGGAGTCTTCAAGATCAACTGGCAGGGGTGTGGGGTGGCAGCTTTGGTGCTGTGTAGGAAATATTAGCAGGTTTTGGTTGTCATTAAGAAATAACACTGACAAACAATTTTGATACCTTTTTTTTTTCCAGTCTTCCTTTATGGCAAGATTGTCATGAGCTGTGGAGTAAAAAGCGAAGAAGACAGAAGCAGATGGGCATGACTGATGATGTTTCAACAATTAAAGCCCCCAGAAAGGACTTGTCTCTTGGCTTAGATGACAGCAGGACCAGCACACCGCAGGGCGTGCTGCCGTCTTCACAGCTGAAACCTCAGGGCAACTCGAACGTAGCACCTGGTCAGTAATGCTTCCCGGGTTGGTTTTCTTCCCTCGTTTTGTGGCTAGCGGTGATTATGTTGCTATCGTGTTAAAGCATTTGTGGCTAAAACATTAAGATTTACTCACCAAACTTGACATTTCCCTGTTAATTGCTTGTGCCAGTATAGACATTTCACTGCTACTGGCATCACAATATGAAACAATCTTAAGGTAAGAGGCACTTCAGAAGAGCATCAAATTACATATGATTAGTGAATGGTCAGATTTCTCTATTTCCTTTTTCCCCCTAGGGCAAGAATCCAGAGAAAGATACAGGAAGACAGCCAAAATTCATAATAGAAGTTCTTTCATTCTGTTTATAATGTCCTCAGATCACTCTTACTACATGGCCTGTTATATTATAGAATCTCAAAAATTAGAATCTCATATTGTTCGAGAAATGACTTGAAGTATGATAAAGAAGGCTATCTGGGGGAAACTTACTAAATTTCTTCCTCTGGATCAGTCTGTCATAAGAGTAAGCTTCTTCATGAGAATTCGGCCTCTTGAGTGTTGTCAGAAATGTTGTTAAACTCATTCTGTCATTTAGTTTTAAAGATCAGTTAGTTGATTAAAATAGATCTGCTGATCAGATTGAGCTTTGGTGGTTGGATATAAATATAGAGTAGATTAGCTGAGAAAGATTACCATTAATGCTTTCCCATGTAATCTGCAAGCTTATACTTGACCTTGGTCAGACTGCATTAAAGTACTGGTACGTTACTTTACAAACCAAAAACAATTGTTATTTGTTGCTCAGAGTTTCATTTTATCTTTTGTTTTCCTTTTTTTGAAACTGTCACTGTTAAGAAGAATCCTGGTTTTGTGAAATAGGAATGAATCCTCTCTGCTTCATTTTCTTCATCATCAACTGTCTTATTTTAAAAGAAAATGCCCTTTTTGTTAGAGGAGACACCATAGTTACAGAATACTTGCAAGCTCACACAGAGCCTGCCTCTGCTGATGTAGAAATTAAATGGAAAATGAGGGGAAACTGGCTCTTAGGATGCAGCAAACAGACATGGCTCCTTGTTTCTTAATGCCTGCGAGTCACAGGAAGAACTTGCAAAAGTTTGTTTTGAGTTAACCTACAAATAACATTAAGAAGTAATAAAAAGTCTCTTAAAATATATATAAAGAGAGAAAATAAAAGGAGAGCATTACTCATCAGTTTTTTATTTTCTTGGAGTTTCTCTTCTGTTGGTTCATCATTCTTATAATAGAAATTGCTTATCAGGGTAGTGTCGCTGAACTTCTGTGGTATCATACACATTCGAGCCTCGTTATGTGTGGCTCAGAGAAGCTTGCACGAGAACCTGTGTAAACCGTCACAAGCCTCAACTGAAAATTGAAAAACAACGCCATCTGTTTTGTTGGTGATGAGTTAATACCATCTTGCAGGAGCATTATAAGCATGCTTCTGTAGGAGTTCCTAACTTACCCTAAGGGACTTACCTTAAAAAAAAGGTAATTTGAATAAAATACATTTTATTAAGGAGTCCATAACATCTCAGTTTGAATTTACAGCAAAATCAGGTTAGGTCCTCAGATAATAAGCATGATTTTAGAGATGATTTTAGTGAGTAGTTAAGAGCTCAGACTCCGGAATCAGAATACCTGGGTTCTGATCTCAACTTGGGCAAATTATTTAGTGTCCCTGGATGTCAGTTTCTTCTTCAGTTTAAAAACAAACAAACTGGGCGTAATAATAGAGGGTGCCTTCAAGGTTGTTGCGAGGAATGAAAGATCCCAAATGCTTCAAGAGTGCCTGACACCGTAGCTGCCCGGCACCGCCGCCTCCAGTCCCTGCTCACAGCTGGCGGCTCCCACTCACACCTACCGTACGGGGCTCCAGCAGTAGTCTTGGTTTTCCTTTTGAACTATTGAGCCCTGAAGAGAATTCTTCAGAACGGGCCGCAGTGTGTTGTTGTTGTTTTGACTTACGTGCAGTTACATCTGAAATGTACGTACATGAAATTAGAACCAGACTGAGATTCCTGTTTCACAGTGTTTCCTACACACTGTCCCACAAGTGGACGTTTTAATAGGGTAATATAGAGCCATTTTGGGGGGGGCGGGGTGTGCTGTGAATTATGGCAATTCTAATTAATACAAATTTTGTCTTTAGTAAAAACAGGCCCTGGACAGCAGTTAAACCACAATGAATTGGCAATTCTACTAAACCTACTACAGTCTAAAACAAGTGTTAATATGGCTGATTTTGTCCAAGTGTTGAACATTAAGGTAAACTCTGAGACTCAACAGCAGCTAAATAAAATAAACCTTCCTGCTGGAATTTTGGCAACAGGTGAAAAACAGACAGACCCATCCACACCACAACAGGAGTCTTCGAAACCATTGGGAGGAATTCAGCCTTCTTCTCAGAGCGCGCAGCCTAAAGTGGAGACTGATGCTGCCCAGGCGGCCGTGCAGAGCGCGTTCGCAGTTCTGCTGACTCAGTTAATAAAGGCCCAGCAGTCCAAGCAGAAAGACGTGCTACTGGAAGAGAGGGAAAATGGGTCGGGACATGAAGCGTCATTACAACTCAGGCCACCTCCAGAACCTAGCACTCCGGCATCGGGTGAGTGTGCAGAGAGCAGACCGCTAACAGTGTTCACACTGTTTTTCTTGATGGGGGGGGGGGGGGAGGGGGTCTCTGATGTGTATCGTTTGGTGGCATTGCTAGGAGTAGATGTTCTGAAAATTCCTAGGTCACTGGTCATAGGTTGGTTCGTGAGTCCATTTACTCCTAGGAGGAGTAGATTCTTTGACAAATTACCCATGTGTGCTGTAGCTCATTAAGAATGCCAGAGATTTTTCTCATGTAAACCTCTGATGGAAGAAATAATTTACTCCAACTACAACAACATGATTGAGCAAGGCAGAAACTTTGTGTGTACGGTAGCTTTTGTTCTTCAGGCAATAAATAGGTAGATGTGAGATACCTTGGAAAAGTCCGATGCAGTTAAATTTTTCAGTCACCACAGACCTAAATGGTAGCAGGCAATATTAGTATTTATATCCCTGTTTCCTTTCGTTCCTTTTTTTTTTTGCTGGAAATGGAACTTCCGGAACTTGTGATGTTCTTTAGGACCACCTGTAGGAAACTGACTATTTTGAAACACGTAGTTTTCCATGATCACTTTTGACTCTCTCTCTCTTTTTTTTTTTTCCTTTTCTTTTTGCTTTGTTTCACTTAGGGCAAGATGACCTCATTCAGCACCAAGATATGAGGATGTTGGAGCTCACCCCAGAACCGGACCGGCCTCGTATCCTCCCTCCTGATCAGCGACCTCCTGAACCGCCTGAACCACCACCAGTCACCGAAGAAGATCTGGATTATCGGACAGAAAACCAGCACGTACCCACCACCAGTTCTTCGTTAACTGACCCTCATGCCGGAGTGAAAGCCGCCCTGTTACAGCTGCTCGCTCAGCATCAGCCCCAGGATGATCCCAAAAGAGAAAGTGGTATGGATTACCAGGCAGGAGACACTTATGTGCCCACATCAGACTACAAGGACAATTTTGGATCCTCTTCTTTCTCTTCCGCTCCTTATGTTAGCAATGATGGTCTGGGAAGTAGCTCTGCTCCTCCACCATTGGAACGACGTAGCTTCATTGGAAACTCAGATATTCAGTCTTTGGATAACTACAGTACTTCTTCATCTCATTCTGGTGGTCCACCTCAGCCTTCTGCCTTTTCCGAGTCATTTCCCAGTTCAGTAGCTGGATACGGAGACATTTACCTCAATACTGGTCCCATGTTGTTCAGTGGAGACAAGGACCATAGATTTGAATATAGCCATGGCCCCATTGCAGTCCTGGCGAACAGCAGTGACCCTCCCACAGGGCCAGAGAGTACTCATCCTTTGCCAGCAAAGATGCACAACTATAACTATGGTGGTAACTTACAGGAAAACCCAGGTGGCCCCGGCCTCATGCATGGACAGACCTGGACTTCTCCTGCCCAAGGACCTGGATATTCACAAGGATACAGGGGACACATTAGCACATCAGCTGGCAGAGGTCGAGGCAGAGGGTTACCATACTGAGTATCTGTTTTTCCTCAGGCACATCATTTTTATCTGGAAAGACTTTTCTAGCTGCAATTTAAGGCAGCAATCCAAGAGACTTGAATAATATTAATTCAACAACAGCTTTATTTTTATGTGGAAAAGGGTCTTGCATACAATAGTTAAAAAAAAAAAAAAACCTTTGCTTAAATTCATGCTGTTCTAAAAACTAGATCTATTGATTGTACATCTTCACAAATTCTAGTTAACAATTTTATTTTGTATTCTTGCAGTTTTACGTGGATGCTAATCTTAGGGACATAAGAGTCTTTTATGGCCCTCTTGCAGATCTTCTGAACTATGCACATTTGTGCTTTTTTTGTAAGTTTGGACCAACTTTTATGTAACAACCAACCAACCCCTCCCCCGCTCCAGTTTTACAACAATCAGAAAGGGCACTGATTTATTTGGTATTTTTCTTTTTACAAAGCTACCTTTAGTCAAAGGTCACTGTCAGTCTTTGCACCTGCTTCCAGTGTTATTGTGAAAGGTGTACTTTGTGCTCACTTCAGAAAATAAAACACAACCTTTCTCTTGATGCAACAGTTTTATAAAAAAAAATGGTCAACGTTATTTTTGTTTTATTTTGCAGATTATCATAGCCGAGCAAAATGCATTCAAATGAAATAGTGGGTTTTATATGAAAAATATGGGGTGGGGAGGGTAAGTAAGTGCCTTAACAGGTAAGCTGAAGGTCTGAAAAAGCAGTTAACCTTTACACCCATTTGTCTTCTAAAGGGAATCAATACTGTATTGAAGAGGCAGGGAGCTCTCCAGTGTTTAGGGACTGCTGCCTGTTCAGTTCCCACTAGACTCATTCCCTCTGCCTGTCACACTTTCTTCTTTCCTGCCTGTCTTTGGGCTACGTTACCTTCCACTACCACCTTGTCTTGATAGGAGCGTGAGAGCAAAGAAAGGGATTAGAACTCCAGTCAGTACCTTGTTACTTCCAAGATGTTCTAAAAAGTTACATCAGTTAAGTGGTTGAAAGTAATAGCTAAATGAGAATTTTAGAGTACCCATTTTCAGGCTGCCATATTGTCCCTGTTTTCCTTTTGCCATGGATAATTGGAGGGCAGTAGTGCAGAAGCAAGGCTTAATAAATAGAATTGCCTGATTCTATTAAAGTTCATGGGGGGAGGGGAGGCAGACATCATATTTTAAGTTACGCAATTGCCATTTTAAGAAAAAGCCGTTCAGTTTGTTAACTAGAAACTTTGCCTACACCGAATTTATTGAAACAAAAAGAAAAAGTAGTGAGAGAAAACCTCTTCTCTTCCTTCCTCTCACCTTCTGTGAGGTTTATTAGGACTTCTGCCAGACTTAGAGCAACTTTAGTTCATTTTAGCATTTTTCTCTTTTATTAAAAGCAGCAAAGAAGGATGGACTAACCCTTATGTAAGCTGTAATGGTGTCAAGTCTAACTAACTTCTCGTGCACGCTCAGGCACACATACAATTACAATAAATTCTCAAAAGGAACCAAAGGTGAATAACCAGTGTTTCCAGTATCCCTGAATGGAAAAATAAACTCTGGAAATGAGAGCTGTGCCAATTAACCATTTTGTTTTAACTGTTCTTTCTCCTGGTAACTTACTTTTTCATTGGAATTGTAAATCGGAAGAACTGTTTTAGAATGGAAATTTGCTCCAGTTCTAAAGTCAGTCTTTTAACCCCATGCCCTCTGACTTGTGAACCTTCATTTCAAAATACTATATGGGAAGCATTACAGTTTGGTGACAGCAAGGATATTTTAAAGTGGATATTTTACCATTTTACTGCTATAAAATGAGTTGATGTCAGTTGATCATTTTATTTTTTTGATGGAATTTTTTTTTTGTTATTGGGGAGAAAAATGAATGGAAGAAAAATTATTTTGCTTTTATTTGAATTTTGAGTACTAACAACTTAAAACTACATTGCAGGAGGTGAAGAAATACTTCAAATTTAGCAAAATAGCTACAGTATTCAACTATCTCAAATTTTAATATGGTGAGTCTTAGCGCTTTAGACTTTCCTATAAGTGACAGTATCTAAGTTATTCTTAATAGTCACACTTGATAATTCTGCTGACCATAGCAGCTAACCGAAAATTGAAGATATTTATGTGACATGAATAGCCTGTGTTTTAAAAATTAAATATTTTATATAAAATTGAACTGTGTTTGGATAGTTTTTCCAACATTTCAGTTATATATTTATGTTGGGAGAGTGGCTGGGAGGACAGGGAAATTGTTGCTTGAAATTGGAAATTTGAACTACAGCTTATAATATTACCCTTAGACAGTATTAATTGTGAAATATACCAGTATCTTATGCACCACTTAGAAAAAATCTTGCCGGTTAAACCACAACACAATGCCCAGATGCAGTAATTGTCAGATACTTCCAAATTCATAGATGTTATTATATGAAACAGTTGGTAAAATACGGTAATAAAAATCTCAATGCATCCTTCCATACCATTTAATACTTCAGTAAATACGGATTAATAAAAAGAGCCGGGATGGAAATCACTAATTACATAGGTTATAATTGCAGTAATCATGAGTATTCTTGAGTAAAGTCTAAGGACCATAAAACGTTAACTTAAGTTTTGGGGAAAGAATCAGGTAAGTCAGATTGCAAATAATGAAGATGAAAATAGAAGACTGACCTACCAAAAGAAGAAAACTTATTATCTCCCATGTGAAATTCCCATTTATATTTCCTGACGCAGCAAGTTTTTCTGCATGCAACTCAAAAGTCTTCAGTCTGTTCTTTGTGGAAGAATTGTAGTCACCCATGAAATTTTTAAGACTCGTTTTAAGAGGTTTATTGATGAAAATGGTTTGTGGAATGTGAATTAAGATAATGCTTTAGCTGTGATTCAGGGCTTCATTCTGTCAGTGAGTATATATATTCAGTGCCTTGGGCTACGTCAGTTAACTTGTGAAGGGCATTCAGTCACACTTCCAGTGGGTTGATAAGATTTTAAAAAGGGGCTGGAGAAGCTAGTAGTATTTGCTACTCTCAGCTGTATCTGCATTACTCTTAAGTGAATGTAAGAAGTGACCATGTGAGTGTGCAGTTTTAAAGTGGAAACTGAATAAAGAAATAACATTCTGGAACAAAATAGAACAACTGGAAACTCTATGATGAAAACAAATTTTAAGTTGCATCTGGCCAATTTGTAATAGGCCAATTTGTAGGAAATATCAGGATTTCTTAAGAAAAGTGGAAGGTAAATGGGTTAAGTGCTTCCAAACTACTCTCACTGGAACTTGTGAGTCAAAGTTTTGCCGTGTTTGCTAGGAGCTTAATCATATTTTACACAACTTTTCACCATAGTCCCTCCCCCCACCTTTTGTTAAAATAAACTTGAAATACAAGTTCTGAATGAAAATCTACTGATCCTCTGGGATACTGGTTTTGAGATTTTTAAAGTCTGAACAGGACATTCCTTCCAATATTCTAATCATCTGGTCTGTCCCCTCACTTTTACAGCCTAAGAGAAATGAGATGGATTTCCAGGGCAGTTCCTCTAAGCCTCATCTAAATTCTGCAGAAAACACTTAACTTTTTTAAAAAATTGACTTAAAATGGTTACCAATGTTGGGGCCAGGCTGACAGAAGCCTGCTTGGGATTCTCTCTTGCCCCTCCCCTGCTCACGCATGTGCACACTCACTCTCTCAAACTTAAAAAAAAAAAAAAAAAAAAAAAATTACCAGTGTTACAGTGAAGTAAAATAATTAAATTTAGAATACTGAACAACTACCTTAACACAAATGGTTTTAAAAAGCCAACTTATAAAATGACTCAAAAAATAGAGAAATAGACTAAAACAAAACTTTAGAAAAACTTCATTAGAAGCCTATACAGGATGGATAGTTCTTCAAAAGGAGGCTCCTCGTTTTTTTTGGTTTGTTTTTTGTTTCTTTTTAACAACAGTAGTTTTTAAATAACGATTAGGTAGTGAACTGAATCATTTACATTTGTTTTCTCTTTAGAGGAGGAAAGTCTATGCTAGCAGGCCTGCAAACATTGCTTTTATAATCTTTCAAGGGTTTATAATTTCCAGTGGTGTCATGAGGGAGCAACGGTTTGTCATTTACCAAAGCCTCTCCAGATAATTTCTCAAGCTGCTTTTAATTTAATTAAAAATAAAAGCTATTAAATTAATAAGCTATCAAGGGATCCACTTGAAGATGGAGAAAACAAAATTTTGACCATAACAGAACTTTGTCTTTAAATTGTGTAGACTAACAAATTTTGTGGGTCTTACCCTCTTCATCACGTCAAAACAATTCCTAGTTGTAGTTGCATTCAAAATGAGGCCCTGTAAGTGAATCACCCCTTGGTTTTCTTTGACAGCTAGTTTGTTGTAAAGGTGTTGTACTTTTTTGCAAGAACTTTTAGTAAAGTCTTGTAACTGTTAAATCTAATGTGTTTAATAGAAGCCATTTGTTTAAAAATAAATAAAGGCTGTATTCGATAGTCTGTAAATAAACTGCCATAAGAATTCGAGGCCATTTTTAGCCTTGTTTTATTCTTGCTTATATCCAGTACAGACTTCCAGGAATAATCTTAATAAATAATCTGAAAAAGATGACCACTTATTATCCATTGTGCCGTGTTTTATTGACAAAACCTAAAACCCGGAATACTTACTTTGTCCTTTTTAGACTGGTACATATTTGAAAATGTAGGAACACCTCCAAAGATAACCGTTAATAATTAGACTTTGATGGATGTATATAAATGCATATCTAATCTTTTTCTTAAAACAATGGGTTTATGTTACCCGTAACTTTGTAGTTTATTTTTTTCATTTAATAATACATTGTGAACATCCTGCTATGCCAATAATTAAATTCTACCCTCTTTTTAATGGTTGTTAAGTTATTCCCTTATAAAAAGAAGAACCGTAGCTTCCAATTTCCTTATTACTGGACACAAATAATTTCTAACCCTCCTGTTATAAATAACGTGATGAAAATCCACATAAAAACAAATATGCATGATTTCCTTGGAATTGCTGGTGTATAGGAGTATACTTCTAAACTTCTGCTATATCCAAATTGCCCTCAGGAAGGGTTTGCAAATTTTACATTCATTCCTATTACTTTTCACTTAGCTATGCTGGGTATTTAAAACTTTTAAATCTGCCATTTTGACAGGTGATAAATCATTTCGATTTGTATTTATTTGATTACTAATGAAATTCATTATTATTTCATGTTAGCCAGGTATATTTTGTTTTATTAACTATTCATGTTCAATTATTGCTTGAAAGAGCAACAGAGATAAAGAAGATAGCCCTATGTAAAGTATAATTTTAAAAACACTGTATGGTGTGTTTTGATGTAGGAAAAATTTATAATTATATATGTAGCCAGTTCTCTTCATCTTTTCCTATGGTTTCTCCTTAGAAAAGCTTTCTCCAAGATTATTTTAATATTCACATAAGTTTTATTTTACTTCTCTGGCTTCTTTTACACTTAATTCTAAATCACCTTAGAATTCAGTTTTGTGAGGTGAGCGACGACTTAAGGCTTTCTCGGAGTGGCTAACCTGATGACGCAAGCAGCATTGGTGAGCAGTACGTCCTAGTCATAGTTTGTAAATACCATCTATGTCTTATTCAGGTCTGTTTCTGGGCTTTCAGTTGCGTTCCACCCTCATCTCTTCTGTTACAAGTTCTACAGTTGCATTATGTCTGTATAAATTATGCATCGGTCCTTGTAGTCCTTTTTTTAATCACTATTTTCAATCCCTATAACGATGTATAGCACACTGCAGGCAGTAATACTTGCTGTAGGACAGAGCTTAGTTGTCCCTTTTTCAAAGTTTTCTATTTTTGCCAGTTTATTTTTTCATGTGACTTTTAGAATCATTTTGTTCACTTTCCCCAAGGTATCTTGTTAGGATTTTAACTGGAAACATTAAGTGTTTAAATTCACTTAGGAGTCTTTCCATTGAGAACATAGAATTGGTTTTTCGCATGTTCCTCATTGAAAGTTCCAAAATTTTCTTTACTGTAGCTGTTAATTTTTTAAAAAGTTTCCAAAAATATTGTTGTTGCCTTTAGAAATGGCCTTTTCATATTATTAAATAATAGTATTGTAATATTTTAAACTAGTCACTGCTTATATAGGAAAGCAGTCTTTTTTTTTTTTAACTGAAGACATTTTATTATAATTTCCAGTAATTTTCAGTTTGATTTAATATGATAATGGGCATTCTTGTTTCCGACTTTATGAAAGTCTGTAGTATTTCACTCCCACGTATAATTTTAACCTATAGAGTAGAAATAGAATGCTTTATGGGGCACCTGGGTGGCTCAGTTGGTGAAGCGTCTGGCTCTTGATTTTGGCTCAGGGCATGATCTCATGGTTTGTGACTCTGTGCTGACAGTGCTTTATTATGTCAAGATTATTCATGAAGCCCATTTATTAAGATCAGATGTTAAATTTTTTTTCAAATGCCTTTTCAGTGTCTACCATTATATTTATACAGATTTTCTCCTTTGAGCTATTGATCATAGACACCAACTATGTTAGTAGAATCCAATCTTGAGCTGCTCATTTAAAATGCTGCTGTGTTCTATTGACTAACCCTGTATTTAGGATTTTCTATTTACGTTTGTTCATAAGAAACAAGTCTGGTTTTAATTTACAGGTTTTGATAGCTGTGCAGAATAAACTGGAAAACTATCTCCTGTTTTGTTTGATTTGGAATAGTTTATATATTTGAGAATGATTGTTTATTGAAGTTGATGCTGTTTTACTTATACCCAGATAGACCTGACTCTTTTCTTGAAGGTAATTCTTTCACAGTATTTCTGTTTCCTCATATGTTCTTGCTCTGTTCAGCATTCTGTTTCTTGAGTAAATGTTGGTAATTTTCCTTTTTCTGGAAATTTGTCATTGTGGTCTACCTTATATTTAAACTGTTCTTAGCATACAGTTGCACTTAATAATCTCACTGTTGTAAATACATATATTATCTATTACCAATCTCCTTTTTGTGTCTTTTCTTCTCCTTGATTAGACTAGCTCTGATTTGCTCCCTTCTTCCTCCATCCTTTCTCTCACTACCAAGGAAGGAAGGATCTATTACTTGTTTTCTCATTTATTTCAGTATTTTGACTTTGATTCCTTTCTTCTACTTCCCTTACTTATTCCCACCTCTTGAGTTTGAATGACTGATTCATTTATTTTTCTTTCTTCGATTCTAAAGCCATGTTAATGGTATGGATTCTCTGATTATTTTCTTTGGCTCCATTCCATACGTTGAGGATGGTGTGTTATCATTACTGTTTTCTAAATATTTGGTGGCTGCAAATTTGATAGCTTGTTTGATCCAAGGCTTACTGAGGATAGTGTGTTTGAATTTCCAGGTGGCTGGATATACTTTATTTTTTTACTTTAGTGTTTTGTTAATAACTTATAGTTTCTTTTCTTTCTTTTTTTTTTTTTTAATGTTTATTTTTGAGAGAGACAGAGCGTGAGTGGGGCAGGGACAGAGAGAGAGGGAGACAGAATCCGAAGCAGGTTCCAGGCTCTGAACTGTCAGCACAGAGCCCGACGCGGGGCTTGAATTGGCAAGCTATGACCTGAGCTGAAGTCGGACGCTCGACCAACTGAGCCACCCAGGTACCCCAATAACTTACAGTTTGTATTACATGTAGTCAGTGTATACAGTCCACTTTGGGGAACTTATTAAGGATATCTTTTTAACCTGCTAACCAAACACATTTTGTAAATATTTCCTGGGTGCTCTGGTACAGGGCATTTCCTTTGGTACAGTTTGTCATATAACCATTCAATCAATATTATTCATTGAACACTGGGGAGATCTTTACTTACTATCTATATGTCTCTCAAGGAGTGAGATATGTAAATTCTCATACTGCTTTTACATATTTTTCCATATTAATCCTTTTTGTTATATATATTCTGTGCTCTTACAGGTTCATAACTACTGAATCTTTGTTCCATTTCTTCACATTTTTGAAAACTTTTAATTCCAGTGGGTCCAGTTTTAAGATTATCACTATTAATGTTATCACTTGATCTTCTGAAAGTTTATTTTATAATCCCTTCTTGCCTTTTTTTTTTTTTTTTTTAATGCTACCTTGCTGGCTTTGTTTTTAATCTTTTATTAACTTACTTTCTTTTACTCTCTTTTTAAAATTTGTGTTTGGGGGCCTTCTGTTGATTTGTAATGTTCCTGTTTATCTTTAAATGTTTGGAAGACATATGTAAACCTATATTTTGAATGAATAATGTCAGGAATGAGGGAGTTGCTATAGACTGTCACTTATATAAAAAGAAATGTGCCTACTTTCCCTATTTCCTAACCTACTTCCTGCTACTTTTTTGGTAGTAAAATTCATGATTTTAGACTCATTTTAAAAATACTGTGCTTCAGTTCTGTTACATAGCTATTATAATCATTACCAAAACCTAATGCCACCAATATATTGGGATATAATGTTAGACACGTTCACTTTAAGAGGAGGAATGGACAAACGTGCCCATTATGAGTGACTACTTGGTATTCGACACTTTGTGGCAGGTCTTGTTACACAGTTAAGAAAGAGCTGGGAGAAGGAGGAAGGAAGAGAAGAGTAGGATTGGAAAGGAAGAAAAAGTTCTTAATGGCAGACTCTATTACTGACTATGGAGGACTTGCAACAGAGATCCATGGGAAAATTATTAGCATTAATATGCAATTTGAGAAAGTGGCTAAAACATTTATACAGAAGAACAAGGGACCAAGAATAGCAAAGGCAATTTTGAAAAAATAAGAATTTGGACTTGTTCTACCGGATACTAAGTTTTCTGGGACAATTGGTTATATGCAAGTACAAATACTAACGTCAAAAAGAGGCAAATGTTTAAAATACACGTTTTCTTGGGTCTGTGTGACAAAAATTAAAAATCCGGAGGAAGAAAAAATGCACTTTGACATAGCAAATCCATTTCTGGGAATCTGTTATTCATAAATAATATTATTTACAAAGTAGTAAATGTAAATATCCCTTTATTGGAGAATAGTTAAATATTGTTATGGATAAAAGTATAGTATGATTCCATTTGATTAACGAAATGTGTCTATATATGGTGTATAGGAAAGATATGAAAACTAAAACTGATTGTGGGTTAATGAATAATAACACAGTGGTTTAAAAGGCAGGCTTCTAAGCCAGCATCAAACTCTGGCTTTACCATGTATTAATCTGTACAACCTTAGACAAGTTAGTGAAACTCTGATTCTCAGTTTTTACATTTGTGAAATGGGTAAAATACTAAAGTTTTATGGGTTCAGTAACTTCATAGCGCCTGGTATCTAGTAAGTGCTTCGTGAATACTCATGTTGTTACCGACAGATTGGGTAGGAGTGGTGAAGGGCAAATTTTGCTGCTTCATTCATGCTTGCTCTTTATCTTTAAAAAATTTTTTTTTAAATGTTTTTATTTATTTTTGAGACAGAGAGAGACAGAGCATGAGCAGGGGAGGGGCAGAGGGGGAGACACAGAATCTGAAGCGGGCTCCAGGCTCCGAGCTGTCAGCACAGAGCCTGACGCGGGGCTTGAACTCACGGAGTGTGAGATCATGACCTGAGCTGAAGTCAGACGCTCAACCGACTGAGCCACCCAGGCACCCCTATTCTTGCTCTTTATCTTAACATCTTTTTGTAATAAAAAATTTTAAGTTGGAAGGTATCAACTTCGGTCAACAAATAATAACTTTTACCCTTGAGGCTTTCCACAGAATATAAAAACTATCTTGAACTATCACCTTAAACACCAGAAAGAAGTGATTAACAGAGAACTGTCTGTTCTTTCTCCTTCAAGCACTAATGTTTACTATCTGCAAGTTCAGAGAAATGATTTCTTTCTCGATCTCCATCAGAGGAGTTAGGAGTAAAGCTAGTTCTGCGCTCACTACAGGAAAATGGTCTAATAAGCATTGGGACCACTCATTTTGAAAATGGAGGGTTCCATCAGTGCTCAGACCGGCTCTCTCAAGCCACGTGTGAATACGAAATTTCAGCCTTGGGTGGGCATTAGAATCACATGTTAAGTTTTATTTTTAACTGAACATTTAAACTTTTACGTAGGTATAACACGGATAAGTTAAAGTAACATTAAGTATACCTAATGCGTTCTTACATGTTTGCACCCCATGTAACCACCGCCCAGATTAACGTTTCTATCACTCCAGAAGGTCACACTCCTTCCCAAGCAGGACTCCTAGGAACTACCGTTCTAACTTCTATCACCTTTGATTAGGACTTTGTCTGTTCCTAGGCTTCAAATTAAGGGAGCCAGACAGTATATACTCTTATTAACAACTTTGTTCAAATAAATTTGATAAGGTAGATGAAACAGGCAAATACAACTTAAGACTGGCAGGAAAATTGAAAAGTCTTGAATTGAAACTGTAATTAGAAACCTCCCCCACCCCACCTCCCCCAAAGAACCCAAAACATATAACTGCAGGCTCAGAATGGTTTGCTAATGAAACCTTCCAAACACCTACAGAAAAACTAATAATTCTACACTAACTATTAGAGGTTAGAGAGAGAAGAAATATATTCCCACTCATGAGTTCAACAAAACCCTGACAGCTAAAACCTAACATGGACTTTGCAAGAAAATTATAAGCCAATATCTCTCATTGAACATCCCTAACAAAATAGTAGAAAATCCAGATTAAAAGAAAAAAATGTATGATGACTAAGTGGAGTTTATGCCAGGAATGCAAGGTTGGGTTAAAATTCATAAATCAATGCAATTTACCACATTCACATGATAAGGAGAAAAGCCATGTCATCATCTCCATGAGGAACTTCCTCAATTTGATGAAGGGTATTTATTTAAAACCTATACCTAGGGGCGCCTGGGTGGCTCAGTTGGTTAAGCATCCAACTTTGGCTCAGGTCATGATCTTGAGGTTCCTGGGTTCGAGACCTGCATTGGGCTCTGTGCTGACAGCTCAGAGCCTAGAGCCTTCTTTGGATTCTGTGTCTCCCTCTCTCTCTGCCCCTCCCTTACTCATGCTTTGTCTCTCTGTCTCAAGAATAAACATTAGAAAAAAATAAAAAAGAAAAGAAAAGAAAACCTATACCTTACATACCTAATGGAAAAATATCAAACTCTTCCTCCTGAGGTCCAGACAAGAAAGGATGTTTAACTATCACTGCTGCTTATCAATATTTTACTAGAGGTATGAGCCATAAGACAAGGAGGAGAATGTAAAGATTGGAACAGAAGAATCAAGTATGCCTTTATTTGCAGATGATATGATTGTATAAATAAAAATAGAAAAGAAACTACAAATAATAAGTTAATTTAGCAAGGAATCTGAATAAAAAATCAGTATACAAAAATCAATTGTATTTATTTATACTAGCACAGTTAGAAAATGAAATTCATGGGGCGCCTGGGTGGCTCAGTCGGTTAAGCACTGACTTTGGCTCAGGTCATGTTCTCGCGGTTCGTGGGTTCGAGCCCCGCGTCGGGCTCTGTGCTGACAGCTCAGAGCCCAGAGCCTACTTCCGAACCCATGTCTCTCTCTCTCTCTCTCTCTCTCTCTGCCCCTCACCCACTCGAGCTCTTGTCTCTCTCAAAAATAAACATTAAAAAAAATTAAAAAAAAAAAAGAAAATGAAATTCAGTAAACCTCACTTACATTAACATAAATATAGGAATATCCTACAAAAAATGTACTTCTATACTAAAAACTACAATACACTGCCAAGAGAAGTTAAAGGAGGCCTAAAACTATGGAGAAAAAGTGACAGACAATGAACTAGTTCATGGGTAAATATATTAAGCTCATCGATTGGAAGCCTCAGTTTTATTATATCAATCCTACTCATACTGGGCTATCTATAGATTTAATGCAATTCCAATCAGAAACGCAGCAGGTGTGTATATGTGTGTGTGTGTGTGTGAGAGAGAGAGAGAGAGAGAGAGAGAGAGAGAGAGGGAGAGAATTGACACATTGACATTAAAATTTAAGGCCAAGTGGCAAAGGAACTAGCATAGCCAAGGAAACCTTGAAGAAGAATAAAATTGAAGAACTTTATCAGATTTTCAATGCTTAATGTAAAGAAACAGCTTTTAAAATAGTGTGGTATTTACACAATGGTAGGTGTAGACCAATGAAACAGAATACAAGTCCAGAAATAAATCCCCACATACCCACTCACCTTCATGTAATTCAATGAGATAAACTAATCTTTTCCAAAACTTTTTTTAATGTTTATTTTTGAGACACACACACACACACAGCGTGAGGGGGAGTGGCGGAGCAGAGAGAGAGGAAGACGCAGAATCCAAAGCAAGCTCCAGACTCTGAGCTGTCAGCACAGAGCCCAAGGTGGGGCTCGAACCCACAAACCGTGAGATCATGACATGAGCAAAGTCAGATACTTAACTGAGCCACCCAGGTGTCCCAAAATAATCTTTTCAATAAATGTTGCTGTAGTAATTGGTATCCATGGGTGTGTGGGGGAATGAAGCTTGAGTCATATATCGTATTCAAAAATTAATTTCAGATAGATCATAGGGCTAAATGTGAAAGGTTAAAAAAGCAAATCTTGGGGCACCTGAGTGGCTCAGTCGGTTAATCGTTTGATTCTTGACCTCAGCTCAGGTCTCGATCTCAAGGTTGTGAATTCAAACCCAACTTTGGGCTCTGCATTGGGCTCCATGTTGGGTTGTAAAGCCTGCTTTAAAAAAAATTAAAAATGGGATGCCTGGGAGGCTCAGTTGGCTGAGCATCTCTTGATTTCCACTCAGATCATGATCCCAGAGTCATGGGAGTGAGGCCCATGTTGGGCTTTGCACTGTGTTGGGAGTCTGCTTGAGATTCTCTCTCTCTCTCTCTCTCTCTCTCTCTCTCTCTCTCTCTCCATCCCCCTATGCTCTCTCTCTCTCTAAAATGAAAAAAAAAAGGGGGGGTGCCTGTGTAGCTCAGTCAGTTGAGTGTCTGACTCGTGATTTTGGCTCAGGCCATGGTCTCCTAGTAGTGGGACTGAACCCCGAGTTGGGCTCCGGGCTAGGTGTGGAGCCTGCTTGAGATTCTCCCCGTCCCTCTCCCTCTGCCCCTCCCTCTCTCTCAAATAAATAAATAAGAAAAAATAAAATGTTTAAAAAATTAATTAAAAAAATTTTAATAAAAAGATAAAAAAAGCAAAGCTTATAGAAAAAAATACATTTGTTGTGACTCTGAACAAAACACAAAAGCACTAATATTTCATTAAATTTAGGAAGAAAGTCATGTTTTCTTCTACATATTCTAAGTGGTATCCTTAGATCAAACCATACCTTCAGAATATTTAAGTACTGCTACCATTATCTGGATAGTTTGTAGAATTGCCTTAACTAACATTTTATTGGTAAGCTTTCAGCTTTTTATCAAAGGACACTATACAAAAACTAATGAAATTATTCTTGCATTTGGTGTCATTGATTCTTTAACCAACACTTTTCCTGTTTACCATGTGTTATGCACTGTTCTAAGACCTTTATAAATATTAACTTATTTAATCCTAATAACTCTCAGGAGCTGGATACTAGTCCTAAGTACATTTTACAGAGGATGATACTGGTGAAGAAACATTAAACACATTGCCTGTGGTCATATAATCAGTTATAGGCAGTGTGGGGATTTAAACATGGCCATAACCCAAAACCACAGGCTGGGGGGCTTACATTTAAACAGAAATTTATTTCTCACAGTTCTGGAGATTGGAGGTCCCAGACAAAGGTCAGCAGGGTTTCTGGTAAGAGCTCTCTTCTGATTTGTAGATGGCCACCTTTCCCCTGTGTCCTCACATAGCCTTTCTTCTGAGTGTGTGGAGAGAGAGAGACAGAGACAGAGACAGAGACAGAACTCTCTGGCATCTATTCCGATAAGGACACTAATCCTATTGGATCAAGGGCCCATTCTAATGACCTCATTTAACCTTAATGATTCCTTACTCCTTATTTAACAACACTGGGGGTTAGAGCTTTAGTTTATGAAGCTGTTAGAGGTTTAGTTTATGAACCAGACTGGGGACACAGTCTGGTTCCAGAGTCCACATAGAACCACTGATTCTAAGGTGCACATAAACATTTTCTGTAAGAAATTGATACAGGGAGAGATTAGCATATTGAGCACACTCTTCTTCAAAACTTTGTGTATTTATAATTCAATAACAGTGTCAGAACACAGGCCTCTTATGTCCTAGAAGGTTTTAGAAATTCTTGGAAGATAGAATGCAAAGAAGTTGGAGAAACTTGATAGAAAACAATTAAAACAGGGGCACCTGGGTGGCTCCGTCGGTTAAGCATCCGACTTCAGCTCAGGTCATGAACTCGTTGTTCATGAGTTCGAGCCCCACATGGGGCTCTGTGCTGACAGCTCAGAGCCTGGAGCCTGCTTCAGATTCTGTGTCTCCCTCTCTCTCTGTTCCTACCCTGCTTGTACTCTCTCTCTCAAAAATAAAGTTTAAGAAAAAAATTAAAAAACATAGGGGGAAACCACATGGTGAAATATTACAGAGAAATTCCAAGGTCGGAGCCACTAAATATAGATCCTTCTTATGCCAGGAAAATTGGTGCAGCAGCAAACAACTTACAGGGAATCCACTCCCAATGGGGGTGAGGAATTCTACGACGGGGGAAAAAGTTCGCTCGGTACTTTATCTTTAATGATTATGAAAGCCATGAGAATGAATGTATTAAATGTATAGTTAACAAAACTTGTTATAATTGCAACTGTAGTGTTAAAAAGATACCAGTTGAATCACTTGTCTTTTTGGATGTAATAGTTTTGATGAAACAGTGTTGCTAACACAATGAGATGCCTTTCATTCTACCCTTCACTTTTGTAATCTCTTCATCCCTCTGACCTTCTACTTTATATCTGCCCTTGAAATTTGAAACAACAGCGTTAGGTAAGAAAGAATGCTTCATAACCCTATAGTTCTGAGAAAGGCATAATAAAATTTATCTTTTTTTTCTTCAGTCTTATCTCCTACTATGTCTTCCACTTCCTGGAGCAGAGAATTCAGCTTTTCAAACCTCAGGGTCTTGACTTGGATTGCAGGCTGGACCTGGGAAGGACTTGTGCTTTCAGATAGGTCACCTTCGGCTGGATCTTTTCTTGTGTGCTGTAAGAAATGGCCAACATATTCCAACATCCTCATTTTTCCCTACCATTTTCCTTGATACCACATTTCTGTAGGTATATGTTTAATGTCCCAACGTATAAGGTAAGAACTTAGCCAAATGCAAGGGTCATCCAAACCTGGAACAGTGGGAATCACGTTGTCCAATCTTCCACATCCTTGACTTTGCCAATTATACATTTGAGGATGTGCTGTGGTACTTGAAGCGTCTTACTTCCTTTAACCACAATCTCTATCAGGTCAGCATGTTTGGGTTGCTCATCACAGAAAATCCAGCTCAAAGTTGCATAAGCAATAGGGAAATTTATGGGGCGCCTGGGTGGCTCAGTCGTTTAAGCATCTGACTTTGGCTCAGGTCATGATGTAGTGGTTTGTGAGTTTGAGCCCTGGATCAGACTCTCTGCTGTCAGCACAGAGCCTGCTTTGGATCCTCTGTCTCCCTTTCTCTCTGCCCTTCCCCTGCTCACTCTCTCTGTCTTTCAAAAATAAATAAACATTAAAAAAAAAAAAAAAAAAAGCAATAGGGAAATTTATTTTCTCACATAGACCCAGAAAAGGGTAACTTTCAGACATGGTATGCCAGCTACTTCTTTGTAGCTTTCCTGATCGGTTCTGTCCTCTGTGCATTGGTTTCATTTCAGCAGGGGAGCAAGTTTGTTGTGGCTGTTCCGGTATCACAAACAAAACTCTCTAGAGCAAGACGGATGGCCTCTTAAGAACTACATCTCATTAGCCAGAATCGAGCTATATACACATTGCCAATCCAACTACTGAACGAGGAATGACATGGTTAAAGAAATGTTGGGGGGCGCCTGGGTGGCGCAGTCGGTTGTGCGTCCGACTTCAGCCAGGTCACGATCTCGCGGTCCGTGAGTTCGAGCCCCGCGTCAGGCTCTGGGCTGATGGCTCGGAGCCTGGAGCCTGTTTCCGATTCTGTGTCTCCCTCTCTCTCTGCCCCTCCCCTGTTCATGCTCTGTCTCTCTCTGTCCCAAAAATAAATAAAAAAACATTGAAAAAAAGAAAAATTAAAAAAAAAAAAAAGAAAAAAGAAATGTTGGAGAGTCACTTCTTATTAAGCATTCATAAAAAAAAAAAAAAGCAAAAAAAAAAAAAAAAATCTGACAAAAGTGAGAATCAGAGTTCCTGGATATTAAAAACATGATTGCAAACAAACAAAAAGTTGGATGGGCTGTAAAATATCCATAGCTGAAGGTCAAATTAGTGAGCCTGAGTATCAAGCCGGAAGATGTTGGGGATGATCCTCCCCCAAATTCACCACTAAACTAAATAAGGAAAAGTATAAGCAAATTGAATAAGTAGATGGATATCCCAGTATCCATCTGATAGGAGTTCCAAAAGGAGAAAACAGAGAGATTGGAGAGGAAGAAATAAGCAAAAAAGTATTAGAAGAAACTTTCCCAGAACTGAAAGAGACATGAGGCTTGTAATGGAAGAGGTCCAGAGCAAGACCTATGATAAAAGATTTACACATGAAATACATATGTCAGAGTTTTCAGTTTTATTGGAACTTTAGATTTATTTAGATTGAGGAAATAACAAAAATAGACTGTCAGTAAAAGAGAGAATCAGACTGCCACTGGACCCCTCACCATTAACACTGGATGCTAAAAGTTACTGCAAAGTCTAAGGGAAATCATTTTGACTTTAGAATACCCTACTCAGTGTGGGAAGGGAAAGTTGTGTTCTCCTGGTCTGCTTGCTTTGACTGATACCTGGCCCTTCCCTAAGGATACCGATTGCCCTGCAGCCTTCTCAAGTGATAGCTGTTTTCTCTCCCTTGTGCCACTGTGCCTGGAGTCCAGTTAGGTTTCCTTCTTGACTTTCAATTTTGGTTTTAGACTTCTCTTGTTGCCTCCTTAAAACTACATAGTTTTTTTTTTTGTTTGTTTTTAATGTTGATTTTTGAGAGAGCTCCAGCAGGGGAGGGGCAGAGACAGAGAGAGAGAGAAAGATACGGAATCGGAAGCAGGCTCCGGGCTCTGAGCTGTTAGCATGAGCCTGAGGTAGGGCTCGAACCCACAAACCGTGAAATCATGACCTGAGCCAAAGTCGGATGTTTAACCTACTGAGCCACCTAGGCGCCCCCAAACTACATAGTTTTGACTCTCCTTAGACTGTTTCACTCCACTTGTCCTGCTGTTATTATTTACTGACCTCTGAGTTGTTCTTCTCCTTCCACCCTCCCCCCAATACCCAACCCCACACGCATTCTTTCAAGATTTTAATTCCTGGCTCACTCACTCTTGCCTATTTCTATCTTGATTTCACATGTGGATGATTCTTCAAACCTTGCCCACTTCTCTAATGGTCTTTTCCTCCACCTCATCTCAGCTACTCACGCCCTTGTCATACTTGGGACTTTATCAACACCAATAATGTCATCCCCTCCACAAACCTCAATGTCAAGCACACTACTCATACTGCTCTTTGGAACCCCTCCTAAGTTTGTAGCTCACCCTCCCAGTACTCAGACTCCGCTACCTGTTTTCATTATCATCTCTCCCTCACTTCCTTATATACCCCTTCAACTGCCTCAGGCATCCCCTTTCTTTCCTGTACTCACTTGATAAAATGAAAACTCTGTTTAGACCCAAAGTCCAGAAACACTGTTTGAATCCACACTATGCCTGTATCCATGCAGCTGAACATAGTGGAGAAACGAGCTGTGCCATCTAGTTTCCCTTTACTTCATGATCACCAGTCTCACTGTGGGCCCACTGGCTGCCCATCAGTTATCCTGCCATATGCCATCGGTTCTAGAACATACACGCTGTCACACTTAGTATCTCCAGAACGAGGGTGTGCCTTGTATACGTCACTATCAAATGTCATACTTTGATTGGCAGAGCTTTTCCTTTTTTGTGGAACCTAAAACATTGGTGTGGCTCTCAAGTGGCATTTTGGGTTTGATGAAGTGCAGCATAATTCTCTAGTCCTCGTCATTCTCTCGTCCTGATCATGATCATCTCACACTCTTCCCCTCTCTCCTCAGACCTCCAGGACTTCTCTGCCCAAGGCTGCCTTCTCGCTGTGTCCTCACATGGTCTCCCCTCTGTGTGTGCCCCAATTTCCTCTTATATGGACACCAGTCATACTGGATTAGGGGCCACACTGACAGCCTCATTTTAATTAGGTTACCTCTGTAAAGACCTTATCTGCAAATACAGTTACATTGTTAGGTACTGGGGGGCTAGGACTTCAACATATGAATTTTGAGGGGACACAATTCTGCCCATCACACTCTCCCATCCTCACTTTTCCCCCCTTTATTACAGATACAGAAATAAGAAATCCCAAAGCTGCTACCTCCACCTTTCACTAACTGCCCCCATTTCATGAATGCCTTTCCTGTTACTGTGGATAAACTCTCTCCCAGGAAATCTCTTCTTGCCAAAAAAAGAACTTCACTCCAGCCCGTGTCTCCCTCCTGCTTTATCGACTTTTCCCCTCATATAAACTCCAAGGGAACCAGTTGTTTGTTTTGTTTTGTTTTATGGTTCTCTACTCCCAGTCTCTAGAAATGTGACTGGCACACCATACAAGCTCAATATTCAAGGAACAAATACTGATTTTATGGATAAAAAGGAAACCCTTCCCTGGAAGTAGAAATATGAGTATATCAAATAAGACAATAAAATGAAACAAAGTTTCAGTCAGCCCAAGAAAGGCAGAACACTTCACAGGAAAAGAGGGAGGTGGTTGAAGAACAGCAGTCACTTGAAGGAAAAAACCTCACTGTTCATTTCAGATATGACCATATGCCAAAGACACAGGAGATTCAGACAGAGCCATGGCTGATGAAAAAACTTACTTTCCTGTCCAGTAAAAAACTCCATAGGGTTTTTTGCTATGCTTTTCAATTAGGCTATGTTATATACATATTTTCATTTCCTTCCCATCCTAATGGAATCCTTCCTTCCTCCCTCCCTTCCATCCTCTCTCCCTCCCTTCCTTCCCTCCATCCTTCCTTTCTTCCTCCCTCCCTCCCTTCTTTCCACCCTTCCTTCCTCCCTTCCTCCCTCCCTCCCTTCCTTCCTCCCTCCCTCCCTTCCTTCTTCCATCTCCCCTCCCTCCATCCTTCCTTCTTTCTCTCATCCTTCTTCATCTCCTCCTCTTTCTCCTTCTAATTGTAAATACCCGGTTTCCTTTCCACAACTGCCTATTTGAGTATGGAGGAACTGGTTAAGTATGTAATTTAGCCTCAGTTTGCCATAAGGAGTTGTACCATAGCAAACCTGAAAAGAGAAATACATATCTAGAGTTTTTTTTGAACTTCAGTGTGAATGAATAATGAGACAGAGTTGTCTCTATAAAAAGATGTGTTTGGTCATATACGGTAGTTACATTTTATCAGGTGTGGCTTTTAAAAGTACATGTTGGCTAAATGCAGTGTGGAATTCTGGATTGGATCTTAGAACAGATCATTAATGGAAAGACTGATGAAATCCAAATAGTCTGCAGCTTAGTATTCTTGACAAGTACAGTGTGGTTATATAAGATGCTAATATCAGGGAAAGTTGTGTAAAGGCTATACAGGAACTCTCTGTACTATCTTTGCAACTTTCTGTAAGTCTAACATTAAAAATATAAACCAACCCCTGAAAACAGTGTATGTATAAAGAAACCTATATATGGAAACTGGACTGCTGGGAGATGGAATATCTTTTCTTACTTAGCATTCATTTCCTCTTTGGCAAGAACATTCTGCTTCCTATTGGGAAACTATGCATTCCTTTGCTCTCAGTATTCATGTTTCAGAGAGCCATGGACTCTCCTCTGCCTCTGTGGATGGCAAGTGCCCCAGGCTTGCCCTACTGATTAATATCATATCCTCGGATATGTCCCTCAATCAATGTCTGTGAGACTCAATTCCCAGAAATGACCATTCCCTAGAAAATGGTACCAAGACAGGAAAGAGCACAACCACCACCCAGAGAGCAAATCCATGAACTGATAACACCATCTAAGCTCCTCTCTATAGCTCTCTACAGCTAGCCTTGGACTTGCTCAATAAAGTTCGTTTGCTGAATAGGTCAATTTAAGTTGGATTTTCTGAAGCTTGCAACTTGGATGCAGACTAGTTCAAAAATTTCTAACTGGAGTGGGTTAATGCTAAACTGTTCATCTAGTATGATACCTTTTGAAAACATATTTGGGCATCTAAAATCTTTGGAAAGATTTAATCTGTTACCTGGATTGGGGTTATAAGACTTTTACAGCCTGCTTTACACGTTTCTGAATTGCTCTTAAGGACATATGGTATTTCTGTCACTGGAGGTAGCAAATATAGACTGCTGTCCTGTGAGATATCTATGGTAAAGAAAATCAAATTAAAAACAGCTGGACCTTAGTTATTTTAATTTGCCTTGTTCAGTTAGTCAGATAATTTAATTGGCTCAAGTGATAGGCTGAGCCACTAAGATTTTTTTCTTAATCCATGCCATATAGCTGAAAGTGATAAACATTTTGCTCATGACAAACATACAGAATATTTCATGAAAGATAGGCATGAAAAACATGCAGCTTTTGAGAGAAAACTCTAGCAATGTACAGACTTTTATTTTGTTAACATCTCTTCCCTCTACCTTTGATTTTTGGTCCAATTCATTTTCTAGGGTTACGAGTTTAAAATGATTACAGCATAGTACATAGTACCAAAGTTTGAGATGAAGTAGTTCATTGTTTTAAATTCAGGATTCATAATACAATAGTGTCCTTCAATGGGAATTTCATCACGTGTTCTATGGGCTCTTGTGGTGAAAGAAAAAAAAATTATCACAATCATCCATTAAACTTTGTTGAATTACAAAATTGGTCCTAACATGTAGAATATCAACCAACAATGTGAATTCCTTTATACCTACATATTTGGGGAATATTTGGAAAAGTTACTCAATAGATTCCAATCCTAGCTTGAAAAGTGTACCCCCTCCTCTATCCCTGGCCCTTGCATTTATTGAGGACACGAAAAAGCATTTACCAAGGGACAACATGTGCACATTTCTCTGTGAATCACTCAGAACAAAGGTTATAAACTGATGACCCAAGGTAGGGATTCAGTTTATAGGTGGTTTTCTTTGGTTTACAGTGTTTAAACACTTAAAGAATTAGTGTGAAACTGGGAGGATTTGTGTAAAAAAGTCCAGATTTCTAGGAGTCATTTGAAAAATGGAAAATCTGGCATCATTGCACTTCTGCTTTGGGCATTTTGTACCAATTTACAAACAGATTAACTTCTCAGCTTCTGTCACATGTAAATGCAGGTAGGAAAAAGATGGCAAGAGAAATGGCTCATCCCCCTCCCCTGCAGTCCTCTCTCTGGGAGCCGAATGTTGAAGATTCTTCAATAACATAGAGCTCACTGTTCTATAAGAAGTATTAAGGATTCTGACTTCCAAAGGATTAATAACAATCTAGAAGACCAAAGGGAAAGGTAATGTGCAGTATTTACTTAAATGTTGCTTTTGCAGCATCAAATTACAGATCTAATATGTTTAAGGGCCATTTCATAAAATCAGAACAAAACAAATAGAAAGCATGCTGATACTTTCTTATGGTGTAAGCTTACCCTAACTAGAGAATAAAGGAGAGGAAGAAATTTGAATGTTAGAGTCATAAAACCCCACCAAATATACTTATCCCAGACGATATGCTCACCTAAAGAAAAATAAAATTTTGACAGTTTTCTTTGACTCTTTTTACCCTAGCCTCATAGGCATTGGGTTTTGGCGTTTCTTTAATGAATCTTAACTATGAAAAACTTAGTGAACTAGCAGGGTTTGGATAATCTATGTGGCCGAGACATTCATTGAAGCTGTAAGCTGAGGTAATGAAAGTTGGTCTGTACATTAACAATCTCATCCTCAAGGGCATCTATCTGTTCTCTTCCATTCCTCATTCCCTATTACAAAAACAAACTTAACAAGGATTTCCAGATAACACAAATCTTTCCTTTTTTTTTTTTTTTTTTTTTTAATGCTTATTTATATTTGAAACAGAGAAAGAGACAGAGGGCAAGTGGGGGAAGGACAGAGAGGGAGACAGAATCCGAAGCAGGCTCCAGGCTCTGGGGTGTCAGCACAGAGCCCAATGAGGAACTTGAACTCACGAACTATGAGATCATGACCTGAGCTGAAGTTGGACGTTTAACCGACTGAGCCACCCAGGTGCCCCAGCAAATCTTTGCTTTTAAAATCTCTATGGATTGTGTTACATCTAACTAATCCAAGGCATGAAACAAAATTCACTATATTTATTAAGTGGGAAGGTTCTTTTAACACCAGTGGCATGCCTGAAGGAGCAGGATTTAAGTTGGGCCGCTGGAATGCTCTCTGAAAACATAGAAGTTGTCCAGTAGGGAACTTACTGCACTGAAGCCACACTAAAACTGGGGATACCACTGCCAGCAACTGCATCTAGATAATAGGAAGACAACTGCATCCAGGCACTAGGGAACTAGGTCAAGAAGCCGGAGACACCTACAAAGTTGGCAAATGAACCTTGGAATCTTCTCAGGAAAACTACAATCTTCCTAACCAGTGGCAACAGCCAGAAGCCACCCTGAAGATGGACTAACTTCTACTTCCCAAATCTTGGGCAAGTGTGTCTAACGTACAAAAACAGATTTATATTTAGAGATTAGGTGCAAAAGGGTTGGAGCATTAAAAAAAACGAAACATCTTTCTAACAAGGGAAGATGAATGAAAGTTGAAGGCCAAATTACTTACTATATACATGGTTTTAAAATTTAATTTGTGTTAAATGATTTCTGCAAATGTATATTTAAAGGTATACAGAATTAAGGTGCTACAGCAACAATTCAATTCTAGGCATTTGCAAACATTTAACACAGATTACATATAAGGTAATAGGACTGTGAGAAAAACAAAGAAGGGATTATATTTTCTCTCACACAGAAATAAGCTGTAGGGGGGCCCCAGGGTGGCTCAGTCGGTTAAGCATCCGACTCTAGATCTCGGCTCAGGTCATGATCTCACCGTTTGTGGGATCGAGCCCCCAGTTGGGCTCTGTGCTGACAGCATGGAGCCTGCTTGGCATTCTCTGTCTCCCTCTCTCTGCCCCTCCCCCGCTCACTAGCATGTGCTCTCTCTCGCTCTCTCTCTCAAAATAAAATTAAAAGAAAAAAATGGAGCTGTAGGACTAATACTTTAAACTTGCTTTATCCTGGAATCCATCCATTTCCAGCTCTATTGTCACTATTTCAATGCAATGCATGACCCTCTGTGGCCCTATCTTAGTGGTTTACTAAATGGTCTTTGGGAATCTATTGTCTATTCTGTTTTCCACACTGAAGTCAAAGTAAAAAAAAATTTTTTTAATTAATAGACTTTATTTTTCTCAGTTTAGGTTTACAGAAGAATGAGCAGAAAACACAGAAAGTTCCCATATACCCTCTCATCCTCCTTTTACCCCCATTTCCCCTGCTATTAACATCTTGCATTAGTGTGGTGCCTTTATTGTAACTGAGCCATTATTAATACATTATTTAACATATAAAGTCACAGATTAGAGTTCACTTTTTGTGCTGTACATTCTATGGGTGTGGGTCATTGTATAATGACATGTATCCACCATTAACAGTGCCATAGAGAATAGTTTCACTGCCCTAGAAATCCCCTGTGCTTCACCTATTCATTCTTCCCTCCACCCACCAATCCCTCCAAGCTTCTGCAACAACTGGTCTTTTTAACTGTCTCCATCGTTTTGCCTTTTCCAGAATGTCACATCAGTGCAATGATAGCATGTGTAGGCTTTTCAGATTGACTTCTTTCACTTAGCTCTTAAGTTTTCTCCGTGACTTTTCGTGACTTGATAAGTGATTTCTTTTTATTGCTGGATAACTCAACTGTATGGATGTACCACAGTTTGTTACCTATTGAAGGACATGTAGTTGCTTCCAAGTTTTGGCAATTATGAATAAAGCTGTTATAAATACAAATGTGCAGTTTTTGTGTGGACATAAGTTTTCAACTCTTTTGGGTAAATACCAAGGAATATGATTACTGGATCATTTGGAAGGAGTTCAATTAGTTTTTTTAGGAAAATGCCAAACTGTCTTCCAAAGTGGCTGCATCATTTTGCATTCTCACTAGCAATGCATGAGGGTTCCTGTTGCATTACATTCTTGTAAACATTTAGTGTTTTCAGCGTTTTGGATTTTATCCACTGGATTACCCATTACAACTGGTATCTCATTGTTCTGCATGTATTTTCTCCCCATCCATGGCTTGTTTCTTCATTTTCTGAACATTGTCTTTTGCAGAGCAGAAATTTTCAATTTTAATGAAGTTTAACTTACTTTTTCTTTTATGGATCATGCATTTAGTGCTGTATCTAAAAAGTCATCACCACAGCCAAGGTAACCTAGATTTTCTTGTAAGTTACCTTCTTTTATAGGTTTGTGTTTTCTATTTAGGTCTATGATTCATTATTATTTTTTGAAAGGTGTAAGGTCTGTGTCCAGTTGTTCTAACACCATTTGTTGAAAGACGGTCCTTTCTCCACTGAATTGCCTTTGATCCTTCATCAAAGATGTTGACTATATTTGTGTTGGTCTATTTCTGGTGTCTGTATTCTGCTCTATTGACCTGGCTGTCTATTCTTTCACCAGTACCACATGGTCTTGGTTATTGTAGCTTAATAGGAAGTCTTGGGGTCTGATAGTGTCAATCTTCCAACTATGTTCTTATTTAATATTGTGTTGGCTGTTTTGCCTTTACAATTAAATTTTACAGTCCTTTGACTTTACAATTAAACTTTAGAATCATTTTGTCAATATTTAACTTCCTGGCATTTTGATTGGGATTGCATTGAATCTATAAATCAAATTGGGAAGAACTGATATCTTGACAATATTGAGTCTTTTTATCTGTGTATATGGAGTATATCCATTTATTTCAAATTTTTGTGTTTTTCACCAGTTTTGTAGTTTTCCTCATAGAGATCTTACATATATTTTGTTAGATTTATACCTCAGTATTTATTATTATTACTATTATTATTTTGGTGTTAATGTAAGCTATATTGGATTTTTAAATTCAAATTCTAATCTTTCTGGTATACAAGAAAGCTATTAACTTTGTATACTGCAACCTTTTTGTAATTGCTTATTCCAGGATGTTTTGTCTTGTTTTTTTTTTTTTTTTGGTTTTTTTTTTTTTTTTTTTTTTTGATTCTTTGTGCTTTTCTACATAGACAATAGTGTCATTTGTGAATAGGTTTTAATTTCTTTCTTCTCAATTTGTACACCTTTAATTTTTTTTTTTTTTTGAAACTTCCAGTACAGTGTTGAAAAGCCATGGTAAGAGGGGACATGCTGGCCTTGTTCCTGATCTTGGTTGGAGCTTATTTTTCTCACCATTTAGTATGATATTAGCTGTAGGTTTTGGTAGATATTCTTTCTCAAGTTTGAGAAACTTCCTTTCTGTTCTAGTTTGTTGAAAGTTTTAATCATTAATGGGTGCTGGACTTTGTCAAATACTTTTTCTGCCTATATTGATAAGATCATATGATTTTTCTTCTTTAGCCTGTTAATATGATGAATTACATTGATTTTTTTAATTAAAAAAATTTTTTTACACTTATTTATTTTTTGAGAGACAGAGCACAAGTGGGGGAGGGGCAGATTTTAATATTTTCCAACTTTTGATAGCTTGTAATATACACCCATCTACCCATCCACCCAAATCCATTTGAAGCTTCTATCTCCCTACCCCAAAATAATTACTATCATGAGTAGGATTTCTTACTTTCGTTCATATTTTTATACACTTTATTATTTGGCAGACTTAAATTTTCATGTAAAGAATATCACATGGCTTTTTTTTTTTGCTCTTTACATAAAATTATTTTTACATAAAATTATTTGTGTCTGTAGCTTAATTTGCTGAATTCTATTACATTTTGCAAATTTACAACTTAACCTTTTTCCTATCAATGGTCATTTAGATTATTGGCAATCTTTTGATCTTACAAACATCACTGCAAAGAACATTCTTAACTATATCTCAGCAAAAAAAATACAACAGCAAGTATTTTTCTAGGTTATATATTGCAGAAGAAAATAGCTCATCTTTTAATTCTCTTATTTTATTTGCAAAAATAATTTTTGCAAGGAGGCTTCCAGATACTTTATTCAGTAAGATTTAAAAATATTTTTGGGGCACCTGGGTGGCTCAGTCGGTTGAGCGTCCGACTTCGGCTCAGGTCACGATCTCGCGGTTCGTGAGTTCGAGCCCCGCGTCGGGCTCTGGGCTGATGGCTCAGAGCCTGGAGCCTGCTTCCGATTCTGTGTCTCCCTCTCTCTCTGCCCCTCCCCCGTTCATGCTCTGTCTCTCTCTGTCCCAAAAATAAATAAACGTTAAAAAAATAAAAAAAAATAAAAATATTTTTATGCTGAGTTCATGGTCAGGTTATTATACACAATTTGTGAGTGAATTGACCTATCATAACTTTAAATAAACATAAATTCATGGACAAATATTTTTACTTATTTAAAATATTTTTTAAGTTTATTTAGAGAGAGAGACAGAGAGAGGGAGCAGGGGAGGGGCAGAGAGAGAGGGAGAGAGAGAATCCCAAGCAGGCTCTGCACTGCCAGCACAGAGTGGGATGCAGGGCTCAAACCCACGAAGCTGAGATCATGACCTGAGCTGAAACCAAGAGTTGGATGCTTTACAGGCTGAGCCACTCAGGCACCCCACTTTACTTGTTTTGTAATTACTTTAGTGTGGTATCTTGCTCAAGATTTTTGACCACTATGTTCATAAGTTAAATATTGTACAATTTCCATTAATAGGTCCTTGGCCAGGTTTGAGATCAAGTTAATACCAAGGTTGTAGCCTGTGTTGGATACTTTCTTTTCTTTCTTTTTTTTTTAGATAAAGGTTTTGTAATACAGGGATTAGGTGTTCCAGGAAGGTTTGGTTAAGTCTGATGTCATTTTTGGGGAGAATCATTATCAATTCAATATGTATAATGGCTGTTGGTTTATTCCTGCTTTCTATTCTTTTTGAGTCAATTTGGATCATGTCCTTTTCTAAAAAATTACTCATTTTAACTGTTTTCAAATGCTTTGGCCATACTATGTTTGAATGACTTTCAAAGCTTCTATCAGTAGTAATAGAATTTCTTCATCTTAATCCTCAATATACCAGAAAAAAATAAACATCATTTGTTATCTGGGGCCAACACATCCTTTTAATTTTTAGATGTATTTTAAGTTATTTATCAAAATGTACAGAATATATAGTTAGAAGCACTTTATTAGAAATTTGAATAAAAATATAAACATAGCAAATCCCAATTTTTGTTATTTTCTTTGTTTTCATGGTATTAATATAGGAGACACTGGTAGTGTATTTCGAATATAATAGACATTCCTTAACTGTCATGAGCCTAGAACATATTCAACTTATAAATCTTGACTCCAGATTTCAAGTAAATCTCTAATGGGCTCTGGATTAGTATTACTTCTGGTTCTTCTTACACTTGCATCTTCAAAATGCAATATAGTCTAAGACTTTGATGTCACACTTTTGAAGAGAATGGCTATCTTCTGTGCTTTGTAATGGCAAAACATTTTCACTTGTAGATTTGTAAACACTAATTAAAATGGTGAATCCAATTTTTCACTTTTACATCATTTCATTTCAATCACCTTTAAATATGCATCTGCCTTTAAATTTTGTCTTACAAACTAGATCATGTAAATTTTGATGAACACAAAAGATGTTCTTGCGAGACAGTATTGTAATGAAGTCCTTTTAGATGACAAATTATATGGATTACATATTTCCTTTGTCCTTAGAAATGTATTGCCCACTCACTGATTCTTGAATTTCGGAAAAATTTTCTAGGGTATTTTCATTTGAAAATTTATAGTTAGGGTTAGAATCCAGAGGGCTTGTGAAATACCTTTTTCTTTACCATCATGAATGCAAAATAAAAAACTACAAATTGCTAACTGTGCTCAGTGAAAGCTTAAAAAAATGGTTGCATGGATTGTCTCTAGACTTCTTGTATATCTTCTTAAAATATGATGCAGTACTTCAGGCAATGCAATAAAAAAGGATGATGCAATGATGATTTATTTCACTATTGCATTATCCTTCTAGGTGATTACTTCCATTGCTATTGTTTTCTTACAGTCTTTTTTTTTCTTTTTTTGCATAGTTTCTGATATTACACCAAAGGTTAATAGTTTAGGTTTTTTCATCTGTCATTGCACCCCCCCCCCCCCTCCCGGCAACCCACCTTCATCAATTTTTGTTTCACTTATCCAAAGAATAGGCTTTTGCTTTCTTAACATTCTCTACAGTTTGCCTTCTGTTTCACTGATTTATCCTTTTATTTTTTGATGGAGGGTACTTTTTATTTTTAAATTTATCAAGCATTTTGTCAGAGAACTTGATCTGCATATCAATCACATCTTTGAAATTTGCACTCTGTCATTTAGAACATATAAAATTATATGCTGTGTGTAGTTGGAAAGAATGTACATATATATACACATAACCTCTGTTTTGTCTGTATCCTTACAAATTCCACATCTGCTTGATATGTCTGTCCATGTCTGGTACAGATGTGCTAAAATCCCCACTGTGATTGTGAATTTGAATCTTTTTGTAACCCTTTATAACCCTTTTAGATGTATCTTTTTAAAACCAGCAAATATATTGATTCCATTCTCCTAATCCAATCTGATGTTTCTTTAAAACAAATTTTTATTTTTCTTAGATTCATTGTGATACATTGGGACTTACTACTGTCATTTTTACTTTTTTTTCCTTCCCTGATTTCTTTTGGATTTATGGTTTACTATACTTTCTTCCTCCTCTGCTGGAGATCTTTAAAATTTTTGGTCATATATTCTCTATCGTAAAGGAAGTAATTTCTGTAATATTGAAATTTTAAGCTAAGTCCATTAAATTACAAAGGTATCCAGCTGATACATCACAGCAATTTGATATTCACCATTACTCCTTAAAAGTTATTGAAATTTTATGCTATTTTATTTCTAAATTATATCTCCATTATACTTTCCCATGTAATTTTATCTCATTGGAATATAGTGTATTGCTTGATAGTCTTTTACTGATACTTTATTATACATCTCTGACTCAAAATACATGAAAAACATTTACTGAAATAAAAAATATTTTTAGAAATTAAAAAAATATATTTCTAATAACTATAAACCTCCAAGTGTTGAAGATTGTTGTTTGGATTATCATCACTATTCAAATGATAAAAACATAAATATTAATTTTAATAAATTATTAAAAACATAACATTAAGTTTTATTGGAAATGTATCTTAATGAGGATAGTGCTGTATTTTATTTTCATAAATATTGCTAATTGCTAGAATAAGACATCTATTTTATTACTATTTTCTATGTATAATGTACTATATATAATATATAAAATGTATACATATATAATATATAATGTATAAATGTTAAATATACGTATGTATAAATGCTAAGAAAATTCATTCACGTATATAGTAAAAAGGGATAGAAAGAATTGTTGTAGTGATGTCACTCATTTCTTGAATTCCTTTTAAGTTATATGCCAAAACTTATAAACTAGTCTGTCATCAAATTATTTTTAATGATTTTAATTGACAATCTGATTAAGCTTTCTTCAATTTTGTTGAAAGCAAAGAGCTGAAAACTACCCTCACTAAAGACCTTATTTTCAAGCCATTTTCCTTCTCAATTCTTTGGAAAGTTAACCAAAGATGTTTATTACTAAGACTTATCTATAACTCTTTCACAGAGTCATCTTGCTCATGGAGCTTAAAATTAAGATAAAATGGAGTAAAAATACCCCCACAAAATTTGAAATTGCACAGATTTCTTGAGGATAATTTTATATAGATTAGAAACTGTATGTTTGAAAGTTATAGTTTTTACAAAATTAGGATGTAATATAAAAGAATTAATCATAACTAAATAAAGTTGATTTTCTAAAGTTAAATGTACTATGTCCTAGTGTACATTTTGGGAATACTTATTCCATTTACCAATATAAGTATATGTTCTGCTTTTATGATTATTGTTTATGGTATTTTTATCAAACTAAGATACACATCTTAACATTTATGAAACTGGGATGCATCTTACAATTGATGGCATATCATAGTGGGTAGTGTTTTTTACTAAGTGGTGTGTAACAGTGAATCACAGAATAGCGTCTTAGATTAGATGAAAAATTAGGTTGTGGAAATTAGGAGGTAAAAACTATATTGAATCACTAGTAAGCCAGGTATATTGATGACTATTATGGGTTTTATTTATAATAAAACCCATAATAGTTAATAGTTTTGTTAATTTAAACCTAAATACATATTAAGAATGAAAAAAGCTTAGGAAATAAGGAAGAGACTTGGGCTAGGTAAAAAATTAATAAGGATTTACAAAATCTAATAATGAACTGGCAAAGGTTAATAAGTTTCTCCTAAGAAATCTGAAAAATGCTCTGGAAAATATACAATCATGAACTTACCTTTGGTATGTGATCTATTCATTTGAAAATCTAATATTAGTATGTCAGAAATAAACATGGAACTTTTAATTTCTTCCTCCTTGAAATCATGCTAATTATGCTACTGAGACAGGTTTGAGACATTATTTATCAGGCTCTTTACCATTATTGAGAATGGTGAAAATAGTTTGCTTGACAGCATTTATCAAAACCCATCATGTTTTTGTACCAATTTCGAATATTCTAAGATAGATGAGGCAAATAATCTTATCATTTGTTACCTAAAAATAAGGTACCTTTACCTTCATTTATGTTCTTGCTCTTTGCTTTACTTTCACATGATTCACCCACAGGAATAATGAATTTTTGATCAGGAAACAAAAAAGGCAAGGTCATTAAATAAGAACTATCATTATACTATCTCCTACTTGACCACACATCTGAATTCTGAAAATCTCCACATTGGCCAATATAACCCATTTCTAAGACCACACTTCACTCACAATGAAAATTAACTTCCACCATATTTTAAATAGAGCAGTCAGAAAAGGTCTGTTCAGGTTGCAAGGGAAGGGATGTAACTCCACATCTTGATGGGGTAGTGCAAGGTTCTGGAAGAGTATGTGGGACCTGAAATATTGTTGGGCTTGTTTTTGGAAAACACAAGCTGCCATAGTTTTCTTATGTAAAGTGGGAGAAGGGTTATTATGAAAAGGCAGAAGATAAAAAGGAGAACTGGCACAATTCACCAAACATGAAAATGTTCTTTAGGCAGATCATTTTAACAAAGAGTATATATGGGAATTGAGGATCTGCAAAGGTTTTTATGCCTGCATTTCCCTTGGAAGGCTGAAGACTCCCAGAAGTACACACACCCTTGTTTGAAGACCCCACTACAGATTATACTTCTGTTCTTTAGTTATCTGAATATTCAGGATGTATACTTAACTAAAACTTTTTCCAACTTATATAGCATTTCTATGGAGGCAAAAATGTGTATTTTGAAACGCTAGAAAACAATTATTTTTCATTTTAAAGAATGATCAATTCCTTTCATTCAGCTAAACAAAGATAGGCTAATAATAGCAACAAACCAAATTATCAATGTTGCAAGAACTTGGATATCTGAAGACACTACTAACTAGAGCGAAATAGCAATGCACCCTCCCTGAGGACAAAAAAAAGTTTTTCTTAAGAAAAGTCAGAAAAGGTCAGACCCCTGGAAGTAGATGTTGGGTACTTGGCAAGAAAGAAATTTTACATTTAGTTTTTAACATTACACTTATAGTGAAATAAAATGCACATAAACCATTGGAACCGTTACAATTTGTGTATCTTCCAAATATGATATGAATACATTGGCACAAAATTCTTCCTGACATCCTTTTTCATCTTTGCCAATAACCCAGTGATCTCTAAGAGGTGGTTTAATAATTATTTCCAAATGTCATTTCCTGAAGATAGTATATCTTACCTATAAAGTTCATTAAAAGATTTATAAGTATTCTACTTGCTCTAATTTCCATCACACATCATGACCTCAAATAATCTGGAAAGACAATGTGTTAAAGAATAAAGACATTTCCTTTAAAATATTGGGGAAAATTACTAATTTACTATCCCTTTTATATAGAGGAGACAAGGCAGAGCAATATAGTAGTTATAATCAGAAGGTCTACATTCATTCACCAAATATTTATTAAGCACCTACTATTTCCCAGACATCATTCTAGGAGCTGAGGCTCTATAGGGGTGAATGAGAAAGTAATAGCTACCATTTATTGAGTGCTTACTATGTGCCAGGCTCTGGCCTAAGAGTTGCACACATATAAACCCATTGAATCCTCAAACACAATACCTCTATGACATGGGTACTATTTTCATTTTACATATGAAAAAATTGAGGCATAGAGAAGTTAAATAACTGAATCAGCTAGTAGTTGGTACAAACAGTCCTGGCTGTTGTGAAGCTAAACTCCTTCCCTTCTCATTTTCTTCTTTGCCTCTGCCAAAGACCTAACAGAACAGAGTATGGCTCAAATAGGTGTGTGACCTTTTCATTTTTAGATGTTTCTTTTTTGGGTATGTTTAAAAAGAATTTTAACTAGCTCTACCTTCATCATGTTGTGATCTCAAAACATCTAAAAAGCCTGAATGTTAGAAAACTTAGCTTTATTTAAATATTTGCGGGAGAAATACAGGTATATACACGTAGCATCCCTTCCTTTGGAAAACCACTATTCTAATCCAGGCAGGCCTAGCAGGGCTGAAGATTATGGGACCCTGTCTTGTTATAGGGGAGGTCAATAGTTCAAGGCCTCACTGCCTTGGGCATAATTATTGGTTCAAGACTATAGAAACATCAATCAGGCATGACAAATTTGTCTTTCTTGGGATGGACGGTATTAGGAAATGTTCTCTTCACAATGGAAGTGATTTCAGACTGCTGGTATCCATCTTCCTTGGCTCAAGAGAAGATGGCCCCGTAATATTGAGATGTTGAGAAATTCAGATACAGAACACTTTAATCTAGCTACACAAGAAATAGGTCTATCATTGCCCTTTCTAGTTAAATGAGTATAAAAAGAATAAATACCCTCTTTAAGTGTAAGTGGGTTTCTGTGACTTTCAATAAAGTTTCAATGCATTTTTACAAAAGCATTACATAACTATGCACAAACAATGGTTATAATAAATATGAGTAGAATTCTTTTCTGTTCTCTTCCTTCACCCTTTTTCCCTATGAACAAATATAGAACTATCTACAGCTCAAAGGATGGTTTATTTCACTTTCAAAAGTAGTATGCAAAATATTTATCTATGAATTCTAAGCAAGTGATTACAGGCATTATTTTGATAATTCCACTTCTTTAGCATACGACAAAACCACAATATATCTAGAAAGACAAAATGTTTTATTTTAAAACATTGGAAAAACCATTGAAAAGACAAATGTCCATTATATAACCATGAACGTTAAATATCTGGAAACTGTAAATCTTCTAAAATGTGGTAGGCACTTCCAAAGAGCTAAATATTGCAAATTATTCTACTGGATGTTTTCTCTATTATCAACAATACTTGATATGATGAAAAATACCAAGAAGACCCAACTAATTATTCAAAGTCACCATCTTAGGGTTCAACTTAATTACACAAGTAAAAGTTTTGTCCAAGATGTTCCTGTCACAAGAAGCTTCCCGGTGAATTTCAGAAATGTTAACAAAAGTATCTTCCTTTTTTGCCTGTGAATGTTTGAGTATTGCTGTACTGTTGGTTAATATCCACTACAGATACTGGTTCTAGGCCAGCCCAAGGGTCTTCAAGCATTGAAGGCTTGAAATAACTTTCCAACTCATTAGACATTCTTTTTTCTCTACCACGCCCTGATCCAAATGGTGTAGATGTCCTTGGAGAACCCTTTAGAAAAAAAATCATCAGTTAAAAAAATGTTTAGTAGAGATAATTGGCACTTTTTTTTTTTTAAAGCTAGTGGGGATCACATTGCTAGTTAAAAATTGTGTTTTGAACCCAAACATGTTCAACTGCAAAGTCGGTTCTTCCTTTAATCTAGTGTTTTTGTTCCTAAAAGTATTTAAGCCAGTTTGATATACCTGTTTATTAATAAGTCCATGCCAACTGTCACCTTCAAATACTTCTAGATTTCTAGTGTAGTAACTCTGTAGAACTATCAGTTGGTGATGAAATAAGAAATTAATTATATTTCAATTTTTCCTCAAAATTTTCATCTTTTTCTGAAAGGAAATTAAAACTTTTTTTTTTAACCTTACACCTTCAAAATTTCTAGAACCTTTACATCCTACGAAATTTTATCTCTTTATAAAGCACCAGAGTCTAAGGGGGTGAGGTTGGTTTAGTATAAGGAAAGTTAGAAAACCATGTAAGTTTTAAACGACAGAAACCCTAGACACATCAGAAATACCCCCTGGGCCTTCCTGAATTCACTTACTGAGAATGGGAAACTTCCAGTATCACCGATTTTCCTTTAAGAAGGCTTGGAGCAGGAGACAGTGTCGTTTGAAGCTCCTAACCCCCTCCCGCCGCCCTCGCCTAAAAAAGGTACCGGTAGTAAGAAAATGGCACCAGGCTAGAACCCAGTAACTCAGAGGAACTCTATGCTGGTGAGTCATTCGTTCCCCCCCCCCCCCCCCCCCGGAGAATAATTTACACACACGAACTGGCAAGGTCCCTGGCAAAGGGGAGGGAATTAGGGAAATCTATGTATGAATGGCAGTGTACTAGTTCAAAGCAGGAGGGCTCTAGAAACACAAAGTACAGCTCTATTACTTAAGATAATCTAAAGAAAGTTACTTAACTTCTCTCAGCCTCAGTTTACTCATCTGCAAAACAGGGCCAACAATAGTATCTCACCTCATAGAGGATTAAACAAAATAATCCATGTAAAGGGATTATTAGCACCATGCCTGCCATACAGTAAGAGCTCGGCAAACGCTGGCTATTATTACCTGGGGGTGGGTCTGCTGCTGCCCTGGGGAGTAGCCGAATTGCTGCTGGGACCCCGCGGGGGACTTGGAGTAGGAGCCAGGGTAGCCGCCAGGGGACGGAGACCCGAATCGGCCCCCCGGGAAGCTGCCGCCGTGTCGCGGAGAGTGGCTGCTCCCGTAGGGCCTAGACCGGGGCCCGTACGGCGGCGTGTGGTGCGGACTCCCGTACCCGTCCCGAGGGGAGGGCGGCCGCGGTCCGCCTCCGCCCGGGGTACCCCGGAAGCTGCTCCCGCTACCCCAACCTCCTACACCCGCGCCGGGGTAGGGAGGAGTCGGGGGTCGAAAATTCTGTCGGTGCATATCAGGAGATGAAGACGAAGACCTCACTGCCGCGTTCTCCCGCCGGAACTGTCCCGACCAACCCTTCTCAGAGACTCGGTGGTCCTTCGCCAAAACAGTCCTCTGCCTTTCAGCGCAGTACAGCATATTGGTTCCGGTGTCACAAGGGTTCCGCTAGGCACAGGCCAGAACGTGGATTACTGAATTGGGTGGAGATTGAGCGGATTGAAGTAAAGGAAAGATAAATAAAAAGAACAAAAGAAAGGCCGAACCCTCGGCTCCAGCAAAGAGCTCTGTCGTCTTTTGCGGTGTGCGGTCGGGACCGACTAACTAGACAACTCCCGGACGCAGTGACAAGGGATCCAGAGCACTTCGACGGAGCTCCGCCCAGTGGGGGGCTGCCCAGTTGGGGGCGGGGCCTGGTGTGCTCGCGGGCGCCCCCAGTGGCGGCGAACGGCGCGCGCGCTGTGCTCTTTCCTCACGCAGGGTCCTAGGCTAACCGAGAGGCGCGCGATGCTGGCGACGCTGGCGAAGGTTGCGGCTCTGCGGAGAACCCGCCTTCTCTTCGGCCCGGGCGGCGGGAGGGGGCTGTGGACCGGCCGCCCGCAGTCAGGTACCCTCCGAGACGCGGTCCGGGCGGCGAAGGGGAACCCAGCCCCTGTCTCCCCTTCGGGCGGCGCCATGGAGAGAGCGCCCGCGCTTTCCTGAAGTGTCTCCTGTCCCCGCAGCCCGCCCTTTGGCCTCTCCCATCTCCCGGGGCCCTCACTCGTTGGCCCCGCGGCCGGCTTGGCCCCGCGCCCGCAGCCGCCCCGGGGTCACCTGCCCGGCTTCCCGGCCGAGGGCCCGAGAGTTCGCCCCTGCGCGATCGTACTGGGTGGACGCCTCGCCTCTGCCCCTTCCCCCTTCCCTGTGTCCCCCGAGTTTAAGTAACTTTAAAAAGGTGCACCCAGCCGCATTTCAGAAAGGATTTCAGAATACATCTCTGCATAACTTGGGGGGAGAGCCTGTGGTAACTCATATCGGACTTCAGCCCCTTCCTTGTTCTTGTTAAATGGAAGCGGGTTAGGGAGGCGGCTCCGAGGCAGATGCTGATTTTCAGAGAGCAAACTTTGACCGAAGCTTTTAAAATCTTGACTGTTTCACAAACTGTTGGTTATAAAGACGAATGTGCTAATTCAGGAACGACACCTACTGTATAATAAAACACGCTTTTGTACCAGACACCTGTCCCAGAATTTTATTTAGAAAATGTAGTTTAAATTGACTACCGTTTTAAAGAACTTTCTTTACTCCCTCAGAATTTGGGAATGATAGTCCACCATGACTTTTGAAATCAGCTCGCAGGAAACAGAATCTTAAGGAACTTTAGGACTCATTAAATCACAGCCTAACGGGTAGCGGGGACCTCTCCTTTCCAGGCTGTACGCCTTGCAGCTGTCACTCCTCACTGCCTCTCTGTCACTGCTCGGTGACATGGCTAGCCGAAGAGCGTGCTGTCTTCTCAGCTTCCATCCCTCTTGAGAAGTGGAGACACAAATGGTTGTTTTTGTTTTTGTTTTTTGTTATTTATTCTGAGCAAGTTCTGTTCACCAAATTTGTCCTTTAGACCCAAGTTGTAGAATCGATCAGGGCAGGATAATGCCATCAAGGCCTTGTGACGCAATGAAGGCGTGAGGACCCAGATTATCTACTTTATTGTGTATTTCTATCTTGGCCAAAAATTTAACTTTTGTGCCTTGTCTGTGGTGCTTAGCTTAATGCCTGGTAATTGAGCAGTCAGGTATTTATTGAATAAACGATTGGGTCGGTCACGACATCATCAGTGATACCTGTCGTGTAAAATTAACCAATCTACTTTTCTGGGGAGAGAAGCAGAAAAATGAGGGTGTTGGAGGCCAAAATTACCTTTATTAATTTTTTTATAACTGGCAAATGATTTGCAGAATTGATTAAAATACCGTATGTTGTCTTTTTACTTGGCTTACACTTTTAGAACGATCTTCCCTGTAGCGGTGTCTTGCTATCTTCTACACGTATGCAATTGTATTAGAAATGGGGTGGGAGGAGTGCCTGGGTGGCTCATTCAGTTAAGCCTCTGACCCTTGGTTTTGGCTCAGGTCATAATCTCACAGTTCCTGGGCCCCTGCCCTGTGTCAGGCTCTGTGCTAACAGCACAGCCTGCGTGGGATTCTCTCTCCTTTCTGCCCATCTCCCTCATGCATACATGCAAGCCCGCTCTCTCTTTTTTCTTTCAAAATAAATAAATAAATAAATAAATGTTAAAAAAAATAGATGAGTAAAGGAAAGAAATACAGTGCAGAATGTTTGACAGGTAGATTATACATGACAATGTACCCTTCACCAGGTTTGCAGATACATATGAGGATTGTGTGAGAGTTCTTAATTATATGAAAACTCCATATTCCATTTGGATCACTTCTGAGCATAGGCCATTTGCCTTTTTAGAGATGAGAAATAGCCCAAGAGAAGTCAAGTTGACTTGCTTAAGTTCACATAACAAACAGAGGTGCGACTAGAACTCAGGCTTCTTGAATCCCAGGAGATTTTTTTTCCTACGTAAAGATATATGAATTGACTATTAGTCTGTGCTTTGGAAACTGCAATAGATAAATGAACATGTAAAATTTTGAAAATGCTGTGTAGCATATTGTTTTGGATTTAGAGATTAGTAGGTAATAGCCTTAATACTGATTTTTTATAAGTGTAGCTACAATCTTCTCAGGTGTTAGCATGGGAATTGCAATGTGGGTGCCTGAACTGGTCCGTCTGAGGCATCTGTTTGTATTGAATGTATGGTGGTGAGTTCAGGGGGAGAGAGATGAGGGGAAGGAGAAGTAAAAAAGTGAAGAACTGGGATGATAGATATGAGAGTATGGTAGTTGCCCCCCTGAAGTCTGAGTCCTGTGGAGAGAAAAGGGCACTTCTTATTTTGTGAGCAACAGAGGTTTGGTTCCCCCCCCCCCCCCCCCCCCCCCCCCCCCCCCCCCCCCCCCCGCCAAAAAAAAAAGAATTGCAGCCCTGTTTAGGGAGTATCAACATTAGAAAATTGGGTACTGGATAGGTTGGTGCTTTCATGGAAGACACTTAGTGTCTTTTTTCAAGTGGCATTGTGTACATAGGACATCAACAGACAGAACATCAAGAACTTTCTGAGTACCTATGAACAATATGAGGAGCCCCAGAAATAATTGGTTAATTTTATGGTGTTGTGTATTTTATAAGTTTCACATTAATGCAAGTAAGAGTACCAAGCCAAGGAAATTTAAGCGAAAATGTCAATGGAACCATGTCTGTTTCTGTAAGACAGGATTTTTATTTAGGTTGCTTAAGATTTTTCAGTGTTTTTTTTTTTTTCTTCCAGTGGATTTCAAGTTTTTGTTTTGTTTTGTTTTTTTGTAGAGTCTTATCTTTAAAAAACATAATTGGAAACCCCAAATATGAGAGCATATGGGCTGTGCTTGAAGCAGGAATTGGGGTTTCAGAGCCCTGCTCACTATGCACCTCTAAATGCTCCCCTGAAAAGAGGCATCTGAGGCACCTCTGAGGAATTCCCAGGGCTCTCTAGAAAGAGTACAAAAGCCAGTATTTTAGGAGGTGTCAGATATTAACAAGGGCTGAAAATATTGAATATTTTGGCTTGTTTTACTGTGTATTACCAAGAAGTGTGTATATTCATTTTTCTGCGTGATCACAGCTTTCTAAGTCAAGAAAACCAGAACCTGGATTAAAGGGCAAGGTTTGGAAGTTAAATGATTGTTAAGAGATTAGATTGTTAGAGAATTCCCAGGAAGTTTATGTTTCTATTTCAAAGAGGTATAAAACTCTGAGCCTTGGAGACATTCAGGATTGAGATTGTAAAGCTGTAAAATTAATCTTTCCCTCTGTAACGTTAATCTTCTCTCCCTGAGACATTTATTTACATTCCAAAGGGTAAGAACTCAGAGACCTTCCCTTTTCTTCCTAAGGAAAATTTGCTTACATTAGGAAGATTAACTTTTTTCTGCCTTTCTCAGGGAAAGGTGGCAATTGGGCAGCTATAATATATATACTCCCACATTTATACTTTTGGGGATCTTTCCTGTGGTTCAACCCCTGTATGTATAGGCCTAACCAACTGGCTGTCTTACAATGCCTTGACATATTAGATACACATACCTAGTATCATGACCTGAGCTGAAACCAAGAGTCAGATGCTTAACTGACTGAACCACCCAGGCGCCCCTTGGCCTAATTATTTATGCAAGCCCAGGAAGAATAGCATTTGGCCTTATAGATCTTTTTTTTTTTTTTTTTCAACGTTTATTTTATTTTTTGGGACAGAGAGAGACAGAGCATGAACGGGGGAGGGACAGAGAGAGAGAGGGAGACACAGAATCGGAAACAGGCTCCAGGCTCTGAGCCATCAGCCCAGAGCCTGACGCGGGGCTCGAACTCACAGACCGCGAGATCGTGACCTGGCTGAAGTCGGACGCTTAACCGACTGCGCCACCCAGGCGCCCCGGCCTTATAGATCTTTTAAAATCTGCTTCGCTGGAACTTTTCATGAGGAATCTCAATTGAACTGTTAGTAGCCTCTCTAGGCCAGAAGCCAAGCCAAATACTTGTCATCAGACATACCTCCAATACGTATAGATTTGGGCGATTTCCTCTTCGAGGTCCCCAAAGTATCCTGAGGTTCCTGCACCTGCCAGGAAGTGACATTCTTTACTCACCTGGTAAGGCTGCTGGGAACTCTGTAAGCAGGGTATCAGGCCAACATTTCCAAGGGACTTTATGACTCCATGTTTCATAAAGTCAACCTCAGTTCCTTAAAGCTGTCTGGTCATCTGAGTCTATGCATGTCTTTCTCAGATATGGCATTCCAGTCTAAACCTTGGTAAAAGAACTAGTGTTTCCAATGGTTTCCTGTTAAAAGGAGAACAGATTCTTATTGAACTTAATGCAAATGACTATGATTACCATGGAAGAAAGGATACTCACTGAGACTTTTTGAACTTCAAAGGGTTCAGATAGAGAGAAAAATTAAATACTTCAATTTGTTTACAAATGAATACCACATTTCTGTAAGTCATAGATATCTTAAGAGAAAGTTTCCTTAATCTGGAAGAGCAAACGTTACAGAACCAGCAATGTTTCAAACAAGAGTTACAAAAACTGTAGTAATTTTCCCCAATTCACTTAGTTTCATGTTACTAATTCTTGTTCAGTTAGAATGCAGCTTTTTAGTTAGTTCTGGAGGTTCTTACCCATTTCAGTTTTATGATCTTAAAGATGTCAAATACCTGTATTTGTCAAAAGCCCTTTTTATAAATCTCCTTGAAGACAAAATTCATTTTGCAAGAGCATCAGAACAATATAAATCACAAAGACATTGTTAACAATCTGGTGAGAGTTCATTATGATGCAATTGGCATGAAAACTTGGTTATGTCTGTGACACAAAACAGTTTAATAATCAGAATATTGAGTGATGTCCTTATCCCAGAATATAACATATCAAGTAAACAAGCTGAATTAGTCACAGACTTCAGTTTACAATTTTAAATCCTGGGGAAGTTTGTTAAAACTTTAGAAAGTCTTTATTTATTTTTTTAATGTTTATTTATTTTTGAGAGAGACAGAGACAGAGCGTGAGCAGGGGAGGGGCAGAAAGAGAGAGGGAGACGCAGAATCCTAAGTAGGCTCCAGCTGAGCTGTCAGCACAGAGCCCAATTCGGGGCTCGAACTCACAACCTGTGAGATCATGACCTGAGCCTAAGTTGGATGCTTAACTGACTGAACCACCCAGGCACCTCTAAAACCTTAGAAAGTTTTAAAGCACATGCCTAAATAGGATTATGGATCATTAAAGACCTGATAAAGACAAAACATAGAAACTGGTTTTTCGGGGCAAAGAAAAGAGAAAACAACTTTGTTTACATTTTCTTATCAAGAGCCGATGAACAATCCAAGGAAACTTTGTGTTTTTAACAGAGAGAAAAGCAGAATTGTAAACTCTTAGCAACCTTAGTCTCCAGTGAAAACTAAGCAGTAACCAATTGTGAGCTGTGAACTGTTGCACCAAGATTCTTTGGATCGCAAATTTATGAATCAATTAAGCACAAAGCATGTTTTCCGACGTACCCAAATATTCTTAGTTTTTCTGAAATAAGAAGTCAAAACCAGATAAAACTCATGTTTAGTAATCAATGTGTTAATATTTTATCTTATTTGGAAAAGACCTAGAAGTCCAACGAATTCAATCCCATTTATCATCTAAGCGGAACTGTACAATTTCAGGTTACCAAAGTCTTTTAAAGCTATCTTAACCTATGAAAATTTTGAGACAAACAAAATTCACCATTATTTTAAGTCATGTTTTTGCTAACAAATTGAAACAGGAATAACATGAGCTTATTTGGCCTTCAGTAAATCTTGGTAGAATAAAAGTTTCAATTAGTTTAAATACTGAATTATGTTTCACCTGGGTGCACTTAAAAGTCAATCAGTTTGTCCCCATGTCAGTTTTTACCTGGGGCACCGGTGAGGAACTCTGAAGTGGGTGGTCTAAGTCCAAAAGGGTGCTCTTGGCTTCTACACAGAAAATTCGTTTTTTTCTGTGACACAAAATACTTTAATAATAGGAATTTTGAGTGACGACTTTCTACCAGAATATAACATACCAAGCAAACAAGCCGAATTAGTCAGAAATTTCAGTTTACAGTTTTAAACCTGGAGAAGTTTGTTAGAACCTTAGAAAGTATTTTTTTTTTTAACGTTTATTTATTTTTGAGACAGAGAGAGACAAAGCATGAACAGGGGAGGGGCAGAGAGAGAGGGAGACACAGAATCTGAAACAGGCTCCAGGCTCTGAGCGGTCAGCACAGAGCCCGACGTGGGGCTCAAACTCACGGACCGTGAGATCATGACCTGAGCCGAAGTCGGATGCTTAACTGACCAAGCCACCCAGGCGCCCCAGAAAGTATTTTTTTTTAATGTTTATTTATTTTAAAGAGAATGAGAGACACAGAGCATGAACAGGGGAGGGGCAGAGAGAGGTCGACAGAATCTGAAGCAGGATCCAGGCTCTGCAAGGATAGAAGGAGGAGCCAATGGTGCTGGAGGCACTGAGGATGCTATAGGAACCAGTTAGGTAGGCTGAACCCAAAGTGGTGCAGAAACAGGAGGAGGTGGAGGCAGAAGAGGTGAGGTGCCACTAGAAGGCAGAGAAAAAGGACTCCCCAGTCCTAATGCTTGGCTTCTCAATTTGGACAGATTTGCAGATGCCATGTTTTCCTGTCATCAGATGAAAATGTAGGCAGTTCGCATGGGGTGGGAGAAGACAGGAAACTTTCCCAAAACAAAGGGAGTTTCTGCAGCTGCTTGGGAATATTTCTTAAAGTCCCCCTCAAAGATAGATTAACCAGAGACAGTTGGCTCCAAATTATCATAGCCATTAACTTGGGAAATGAATGAGGGAGAAGCCCCCACATCTATTAGCAGGAAGCACAGTGAGGCAATCAGCATCCAGTATGTCAGGCAGCGACTGGCTATTGGCCAAACACATTCTGCAAATGGCTCTTATGTCAAGGTGCTGATTTAGGGCCATGAAACTGACCAAGATGTCGGAAGATATGGGACTTCTAACCATTTGGAAGAGTTCTAGCAAAGGAGGTCAAGCTGAAAAAAGTATTATACGAAAGCGTTCTGTGGAAGGGCCATACTTCTTAATCAGGGGGTTTGTACTAAGGCCCAGAAACATCAGGCCTTGTGGATCCAATTTGTTCCTGCTTTTAAGAACACAGCCCAAGAGTGAGTCAGAAGGAAGAGAAGAGGTCCCATCGTCGGAAAGACCAGCTACTGATTCCCAAAGGGGTGTCCTGCCAAAGAGAATGGAGTTCGGACTCATGGTCTGGATTTTAGTCAGGGCGTCGGGCTGACCTGAAAAAGGACCAGACCTAATAGGAGGGGATGGACTCTTCAGGTGGTGTCCCACCATGGAGAGAAGTCATGGCAAATACAGGGTGACCAACTCTTGGGGTATCCCACCGTGTTGGTGTGTATTACCAAGAGGTTGCAGCAAATGGCATGGCACTTCCTGGTGGGGTGTCCCCTGGCGACAGGGAGAGCCAGACACCGGTTTGGCCAGACTGGGTCAGACCCATGCAGATGCGTGGGAACATGTTTGCCCACAGATCAAGATGGCAGCTGGATCTGCAGGAACAGAGGAAAAGGGTGGAGGCCAAAAGAAGCAGCGGCTCAGAGTCAGCCAGTGTCAGGAAAGGGTCCCAAGGCAGTCCATAGTGTGTGGGGATTCAGACTGGGCAACCTGCCAGTTGTGTCAGACTTTGGGAACAGACCTCAGGAGACAGAATGAGAGAGCAGAGAAAAGAGGTCCTTCACTCTCCCAGGCTCGGACAATTCTAGCTTTCCCCCTCAGACCTTCAGACCACACTGGAGAGCCGCCCTGGCCAAAGGCCTTCAGTTATCTGAGGAGTACTAGGGGTTAGACTGTTGAAGGGTCGAAAAGAGAAAGGAGCGGGAGGGAGGGATTCCCCTCTGAAGGGCAAAAGGGGAAATCCCTCACCCTTTCTGGCAAGGGCGTCAGGCTGGTTCTCCCTGGGGCTTTGAATCCTGCATGAGGAGTAACCCCTGACAGAGGTCATCAGTTCCCCAAAGAGCAGTAGAGCTGGTTCACCCAGGGAAAGTCCTGAGAGATTCCCAAGAGAATTTGAGGAGAGTCCCAGACTGGCAGGGCTCCTCGTGCAGGGTTCCCCCAAATGTGGGTGGAGGGGGCACCAAATGTGGTGCCTTCTAAATGGGGGGGTCTCTTGATCAGATGGGGGCCCTCAAATGTGGGGTGATGATTGGGTGGAAGCCAGTGGCCCCTGAGGTGGAAGAATTCACCTGAAGCAGAACAAAGGAGATAGAAGTTTACTGAACACATGGAATGGGAGCTGAGGGCAGGACAGCAGAGGAGAGGCTGTCTGCGATGAGACAGTGGGAGGGGGCTGCTTGTAAGGAGTGGAGGTGAGGTATGAAATTTTACCTTTTTTGGTAACTGTCTGGTTATAAGTAGCCCACTGGTCAGTTAGGAATTATAGGTATTTCCGGGTGGGTCACTGATGGGGCTGTGTTCAGCCAGGTGGTCACTGTGGCCCTTTCTGCATTCCATCATTGCTCAAACCTGTTTGTGTAAAAAGGGCCTCCACATATGAGAGCCAAAGGTTACTGTTAATCATCTTCTTTTTAACTCTAAGCATGTATGCATTGTCTGTGGTAGTCAAGCACAGGTGAATTGTTTTATACATATTTACTTCTTTAAAAAAATTTTTTTTTATGTTTATTTATTTTTGAGAGAGACAGAGACAGAGTGCGAGCAGGGGAGGGGCCGAGAGAGAATGAGGCACAGACTCTGAAGCAGGCTCCAGGCTCTGAGCTGTAGGCTCTGAGCTGTCAGTAGAGAGCCCGATGAGGGGCTTGAACTTGCAAATGGTGAGATCATGACCTGAGCCGAAGTCGGACGCCTAACTGACTGAGCCACACAGGTGCCCCACATATTTACTTCTTTGTAGACTAATATTCTTTACTCAGGTGTTAACACAGATGTTAAAGCATTAACTCACACTTATATAAAAATTTTCTTTGAGAATAAAGTTGCTGACAGAGTACTTCTATATGAAGGGATATGTAAGAGTATAAATATTGTTTTTGAGACAGATATTTATTTTATTATTAATTTTTTTAATGTTTATTTATTTATTTTGAGAGGGAGAGAGGGAAAGAGAGAATCCTAAGCTGAGCTCCACACTCAGCACAGAGCCTGATGCGGTACTTGATCTCACTAACTGTAATCATGACCTGAAGTCGAAATCAAGAGTTAGATGCTTTACCAACTGAGCCACATAGGTGCCCCACAAATTGTTATTTTAAAATTAAAAAATAAAATTTTTATTTCACTGGAAGTCATATTCTTGTATATTTTCCAGTTATAAAAACAATAAAATTTGTAGAAAACCTGAAGTGTTTAGAAAAATAGAAAGCAAGATTAATTTCTTATCTAAGAAGCAACTATTAATATTTAAATAGAAAAAATAAGCCTTAGGTAGCTTAAACCTTTAAATAGGAAAATAAAAGCTTTTTAAATGGGAAACCCACCTGTACACGAACATTTATGTAATCTGGGATTGGGATAACATGGTACCTGTGCAGAAAATCATTAACATAGCAGGCCTCAGGCCTTTAGAAGGCCTTTAGAAGAACTGTCTTCAATTAGCCCTTGGATGGCATCTGGGAACTTGGCACTTGAACCTAATTAATAAAGGTGCCTAGATGGTTTGTACAATCCATGTCTTTTATGGTTAACCTGCTTTTCCTCTGAGTCTGGAATTTTGGTACATGGTAAACAGAGCATGTCTATGTGGATAGTGCTCAGTGAAAACCTTAGATTCTGAGTTTGTAATACACTTCCCTGAGCAGAAGCTTTGGACATGTTACTGTATTTTTTTTGTTTCTGGAGAAAGAAGCATGCATTGTGTGGCCCCTCACAGAAGGGAGAGAACATAAGAGGCCTGTACATGGATTTTTCCAGACTGTGCCTGTCTTTTTCCCTTGCTGATTTTGTCATGTATCATTTTGCTGTAATGTCACAGAAACAGCTATATGCCGAATCCTGTGAATCCTTTTAGCAAATCATTGGAAGTATGGGTAGTCTTGAGGAATTCTGAAACAATAAATACCAAAGGTGGAAAGTAAAATGATTTTTTTGAAAGTAAAATTCCAAAATTACTCAAAGCAAACTGAAGGTAGGGAAAAGTTACTTTTATTAAATACTAATGATAAAAGGTTAATATTCTTACTGCATAAAGAGTCCATAAAAATTAATAATAAGAAAATTCTGCCTAAGCAATATGGGGCAAACAAAATAATTTATAAGAGAATTTATAAGAATAATTTATAAGGGAAGATGTGAAACAAGAGCAGTTACGAAAAACTCTTCACTTTCAGAAGTCATTAAATAAATGCAAATTAAAATGACAATGACATGCACATTTTTAATTTTCAAATTTGCAACAAGTAAATAAAAATCCTACAAAGCCAAGAGATCATATTCAGTGTTATGGAAGATGGCGGAGAACACTATTTTCATACACTGCTGGTGCCAGCATATATTAGTACTACCTTTCTCATGGACAATTTGATAATTGGTATTAACAGTACTAAAGAGTTTGTATCATGAACACAGCTAGGCCACCATAAGGCCTGCCTCTGTATTTGGAAGCATGGTCTTTGTTTTCCTTTAAGTATCAACTTATATGCAAGATATTGTTTACAAGTTATTTAGGAGTTAGACCGCTACTAAAGATTCGTATGTGGAAGGCTGGAAAGCTACCAATTTATAGACTTTATAAATCAATCTAGAGTTAAAGACTTTATAACCAAAAGTTTTTATCACTTAAATACATTTTATAATATGAACTAAAGTGAGAGTTAAGATCTGGGATGTGTGAGGAATATGCTTTTCTTTAGCCTAGTGGGGAGAATGGTTATCATGAAAGAAGGCTTATTCACTGGCTAATCAACTTTAGGCAAGAATACATATGGAAGTTGAGGGGCGCCTGGGTGGCTTAGTTGGTTAAGTATCTGACTTCAGCTCAGGTCATGATCTTGCGGTTCTTGGGTTCGAGCCACGTGTCTGGCTCTGTGCTGACAGCTTGGATCCTGGAGACTGCTTTGGATTCTGTGTCTCCCTGTCCTCTTTGCTCCTCTCTATCTCTCTGTGTGTCTCTTTCTCTCTGTCTCTGTCTCTCAAAAATGAATAAACATTTAAAAAATTAAAAAAATGTATGTATGGAAGTTGAAAACCTGGAAATTGATTTTTTAAAAATGATTCATGTATCTCTTAAGAAAGTTTTCACACATCTCAGTTTGAAGACTGCTGCTAAAGGGACAGTAAAACAATCTACCCCTGAAATGGACTTATCACTTGTTAGCTTTCTTGCCGTGAAATTGCTTAGAGGCTACCATTTTTCTTCCTTCAATGCTTGGCATCTCAAGTGGTCAGGATAGGCTTGGTTGTGCTGCAGCACAAATTAGCCCACCATCTCATTGGCTTTAATACAATAAAAACATCTTTCTTGCACGTCTGTCTTCACTATGTGAAATTTGCAGCCTCCAGGGTTGCTGCAGTAGAAGAGAAACCTGGAGGATTTCATGGGATTAAAAAAAATTATTTATTTATTTTGAGAGAGAGCGAGAGTGTGTGTGTGCACATGCATGAACCGGGGAAGGGCAGAGACAGAGGGAGACCAAAGATCCCAAGCAGGTTCCATGCTGTCAGCGCAGAGCCTGATGCTGGACTCTATCTCACAAACCGTGAGATCATGACCTGAGCTGAAATCAAGAGTTGGTCGCTTAGCCGACTAAGCCACCCAGGTGCTCCTTCATGGGATGTTTTTAAGGGTCTGTACTGAATTGGCTTAAGTTACTTCCATCTATCCATTTCATTGGCCAGACCCCAGGCATTTGAGCCCAATCTCACTGCAAGAGAAAGCTGGAAGTGTGGAGGAGCAGAGGGATTTGGAATTAGCACTGACGTGTATTTTGGTTGTGGCACGCTTTACTCATGATTCAGAAGCCCTCTTTCTGATCAGAGGCCATCGTTCTTCCTATAAACTTCTCTTTTCATTAAAATAGTGGCATCCGGCAGTTATAAAACCTGTTTGATTGCAAATCCCACAGTAATAATAGCTGCATTCTTATAGGTGAAGGGCAGTTGGTAAGAAACTGGTGTCAATAGGAGGTAGATTATAAATTATTCTAAGTTATTTTTTTAAATTTTTTAAGGTTTATTTATTTTTTGAAAGAGAGAGAGGGAGGGAGGGAGGGGCAGAAAGAGAGGGAGACACAGAATCCAAAGCAGGTTCCAGGCTCTGAGCTGTCAGCACAGAGCCCGATGCGGGGCCCAAACTCATGAACTGTGAGATCATGACCTGAGCCGAAGTCAGATGCTTTAACTGACTGAGCCACCCAGGCACCCCAATTATTCTAAGTTATTACCCATCTATTTTCTGGTTGTCTCTAAGTGGTATGGTTGGCTCATAACTTGAGTATCACTCCCACACTACCTTTTTACAACTCAGAAATTCTACTTTCCCTGGAATGTCTTCCGGTGGATAGTAATTTTTGAAGTACTCTAAACTCCTAAAATTACCTGTCAAACTATATCATTAGTAACAGAGATTTTTTCAAGACTTCTAACACATGCCAGAAAGAAAACATCATGCTAACTATTTTAAATAAAGCTTCAGCAGATTAAGAGAACATGCTTTGAAAAAAATGTCCATCTTCTGCTTTCTCACTCCTAAGTTCTGGTAGTTAAGTTCTCTGTAAAATATCAAATTAAAAAAATCCTTTTAATGTATATTACATGTTCTATTTGATCAGTTTGTTTTATGACTTCGCCTTTTTTTTTTTTTTTTCTTAAATGTTGGCTAGTACGGTGGGGAGGGATGCCATGATTGCTGTCACACAGATGAGCCACTTAGCTGGGTATCTGTCAATTATGTCTACTCTCATGCTGCTCAAGTTTATTTGTGTCCTGGAAACCTTAGGGCCACATACCAGGGGAGTCTTAGAAACAGCTCTAGCAAGCAGGGAATTGATGGCTCCTTCATTACAATTATACTTCTTTGCATGATTGCTTGGCTGTATTCTTATAATAGCTTTCCATCCTAGAGGCTAAATAAATAGAGCGATATACAAACTGCTTGATATATCACAGAAAATTAACAACTGTTGCCCTTTCCAACTGTTTTTCCTCCTATAATCACCCTTTACTCCCATCCAACTTATTCTTGTCTTTCACAAACTGCCAAAATGTGGATGTAGATATCCTTAAGTATAGAGTGTTGAGAGTCATATTTTTTTCTGTACCTTAAAATAATTGTGTTTTTCTTTTCTTATTTTCCAATCTAGAATAAGTTATTTACTTTAATAGGTGGTGTGACTGTGTAATACATATATGATAGTGATAATAATGACAAAAGTAAACTTTTAGTAAGCCTTTACTATATGCCAAGAAGTTTGCTGAGCACTTTACACACAACATTTCATGTAATATTGCAAACTCTATGATTTAGGTGTTTCACATGAGGAAACTGAAGCTCAGAGACGTGAAGTTACCTTGAAGGTCATAAGGTAGCAAGTACTGGAGCAGGGAATTGAATCCAGTCAGTCTCCAAAGTTCATGCTCTTTACTATTGAAAGCTCATTTATTAATTTTGACTTCAGTGTGTTCCAGAAGTCCTTTCTGGGTGTCTTCTCAGACAATACAAAATTCTGTTGCCTAATATGAAATGAATTCAGTTTAAAAGTTTTTGTGGTTTATATATACAATGGAATACTACTTGGCAATGAGAAAGAATGAAATCTTGCCATTTGCAACAATGTGGATGGAACTGGAAGGTATTATGCTGAATGAAGTAAGTCAGTCAGAGAAGGACACATATCATATGTTTTCACTCATATGTGGAATTTGAGAAACTTAACAGAAGACCATGGGGAAGGGAAAGGGAAAAAATTGTTTCAAAGAGAGAGGGAGGCAAACCATAAGAGACTCTTAAATACAGAGGACAAACTGAGGGTTGATGGGGGTGGGGTGGGGGAGAGGGGAAAATGGATGATGGGCATTGAGGAGGGCACTTGTTGGGATGAGCACAGGGTATTGTATGTAAGCGATGAATCACGGGAATCTACCCCCGAAGCCATTGATATACTGTATGTTAGCTAACTTGACAATAAATTATATTAAAAAAAAAAAGTTTTTGCTTCATTGAAGTGCCTGGGTGGCTCAGTTGGTTAAGTGTCTGACTCTTGATTTCGGGTCAGGTCATGATCTCACGTTTCAGGGGTTTGATCCCCATGTTGGGCTCTGCGCTGACAGTGCAAAGCCTTGCTTGGGATTCTCTGTCTCCCTCTCTGCCTTTCCCTCATACACACACACACACACACACACACTCTGTCTCTCTCTCTCTCTCTCTCTCTCTCAAATAAATAAAAATTAAAAATAAATAAAAGTTTTTGCTTCATTAAACAAAATTTACTAATTTTTATGGCTGTGAGATGACATTGTAGTGAAATATAGACTTCTCTTAATAGATTTGTAATGAAACGAGATTTATGGGATGAAGAGATTCCTAAACGTATCTTATGCATCATTTGAAATAAAACAGGGGCCCTAAAAAGAGATTTGAGAACCCAAGACCAGTATTTTTGGAGACATTTATAACAAAGAGAATTACTTGTCCATTCATTCCTAATGATGTCAAACTATCCTCTCATATTTGAGGTCTTTTTCTATGTTTTTATTCTTGAAAATGTTTTTCCAATGTTTTTGTTTATTCTGTATGTTTTTTCTTTTTTTTTTTTTTTTTTGCTGATTAGAAACATAATCAAAATTAAACAAAATTACAGAAAAATAAAACTTAGCTGGTAAAAGTTCTCCATAACTTCTTTTCCCAAGATTTAATCCCTGATAAAATTTCATGAATGCTTCTACAACTACCAACATATATTATTAATGCTATTATGTATATTTATAAAATAGGATAATATGCATTTTATTCTATAACTTGATTTTATTTTTTAACTAGAAATATATCTTGGTTGTGGCACCTGGCTCAGTGACTGAGTGGGTCAATCGGTTAAGCATCCAATTCTTGATTTGACTCAGGTCATGATCTTACGGTTGGTGAGGTCAAGCCCTGTGTCAGGCTCTGTGCTGACAGTGCAAAACTTGCTTGGGATTCTCTCTCTCCCTCTCTTGTCTTTGCCCCTCCCCCACATCCTGCTCATGTGCACGTTCTCTCTCTCAAGATAAATTAACTTAAAAAAAAAAGAAATATATATACTGGTCCACTTTTCGTGTTAGGATATGTAAGTCTGTTTCATTTTTTTTTCTTTTTTTTTAAATTAAAAAAAGTTTGTTTGTTTATTTATTTATTTATTTATCTATTTAGATCACGAGTGGGGAAGGGGCAGAAAGAGAGGGAGAGTGAGAGAATCCCAAACAGGCTCTGTGCTGTGTGTGCAGAGTCTGGTGTCGGGCTTGAACTCATGAAATGTGAAATCATGACCTGATCTGAAATTAAGAGTCACACGCCCAACCAACTGAGCCACTCAGGCTCCCTTTAAATTTTCTTTAATGTTTATTTATTTTTGAGAGAGAGAGAGAGAGAGAGACAGACAGACAGACAGTGTGTGAGTCGGGAAGGGGTAGAGAGAGAGGGAGACACACAATCTGAAGCAGGCTCCAGGCTCTGAGCTGTCGGCACAGAGTCCAGTCAGGACTCGAACCTACGAACTGTGAGATCATGACCTGAGCCAAAGTTGGATGCTTAACCAACTGAGCCACTCAGGCACCCTTGTTTCATTTTTAAAAATATCTATATGAGAATCTGTTGTATGAATGTGCCAGTGCTTATTTAACATTTCACCTGTTGGTGGATTTTTGCATTGTTTTGAATATTTTGCTTCAGTATTTTCATTTCTTTAAAATTTTAGTAAGAGTGTGTGAGCAGGGGAGAGGCACAGCGAAAGAGAGAGAGAGAGAGAGAGAGAGAGAGAGAGAGAGAGAATGTTAAGCAGGCTCCTCACCCAGTGACTGGAGAGCTTGACCCTGAGATCATGACCTGAGCTGAAATCAAGATTCAGTCGCTCAGCCAAGTGAGCCATCCAGGTGCCCCTATTTTGCTTCACTATTAAACATAGTGGGGCAGTTCATAAGAAGATGTATGAATGGCCAATTATTACACGAAAAGATGTGCGATATCATTATTCATCAGGGAAATGCAAATTAAAACCACAACAAGAAATATCTACTCATTAGAATGACTAACTTTGGAAATAACAGCAATTTCCAGTGTTGCGAGGATGTGAAGCATCTAGAACTCACATGCACTGTTTTACAACCACTTGGAAGATCTGTTTGGCTGTTTCTTAGAAAGTTAAAGATACACTTAGCATATTACCCAGCCGTTTCACTAGGTATTTACCCAAGAAAAATTAAAACATGTTCATACAAAGACTTGTACATCAATGTTCATAGCAGTTTGATTCATTGTAGCCTAAAACTGGAACCAACTCAATGTCCATCAACAGCTGAATGCATAACAAATGTGGTATATCCATATAGTAGAATACTACTCACTTATAAAAATGCAACAACATGAATGAATCTCAAAATTATAATGCTTTATGAAAGAAGCCAGACATGCAAGAGTCTCTATTAAGTGATTTCATTTACATAAAATTCTAGAAAATGCAAACTACATTTTAGTAACAGAAAGCAGATCATTGGTTGCCTAAGGCTGAGAGTGGAGGGAGAGGTAGTTTGCAAAGGAAGAATCTTCTTTCACAGGAAGAAACTTTCAGGGGATGGAGAGTTCTATTGATTGTGGAGGTGACTGCACAAGTATATATATCTGTCAAAACTTAATTAATTGTATAATTTATTATATGTAAATTATTTTTAACAATGTTGATTGAAAAACATTTGAAGTACAGCTGAAAATCAAAACAAAAAGGTTCTGCAATGAACATTTTTTTTTACCCATGTCTAGGCATACTTGTGGAATTGTTTTGTGAATTAAATGCCAACAACAGGAAAACCTAGTATGAGGATATTAACATTTAAAAAAATTTTTAATGTTTTTATTTATTTTTTGAGAGAGAGAGAGAGAGAAAGAGACAGAGTGTGAGTGGGGGAGGGACAGAGAGAGAGAGGGAGACACAGAATCTGAAACAGGTTCTGCAGGCTCTGAAATGTCATGACAGCACAGAGCTTGATGTAGGACTCGAACTTGCAGACCACGAGATCATGATCTAAGCTGAAGTTGGATGCTTAACCGACTGAGCCAACCAGGTGCCCCTAACATTTAAAATTTTTATGCCCTACAAAGTTGTTAGTGATTTATGTGTATGAATGTGCCCATTTCATCACCCCCTTGCCAATATTGGGTATTATAAATATTTGCCAATCTGGTGAGAAAAATATTATTATTATTATAACTTTCATCTTTTCATTGTAGATGAAATTGCTATGAATGTCTTTTGTTACGCATACTAGAAATTTTTATTTATCTGTGAATTAACTGTGTATATTTCCAATTTTTCCTTTCTTTCTTTCTTACTGATTTCTAACAGTATTTTATATGTAATAAAAACCTTTGTCTTTTATTTTTATTGCAAATATTTCCATTCTTCCAGTATGTTATTTATCTTTTAAGTTTAATCATGGTATCTTTCATTGTACTGAGTTTAAAATTTTATGTAGTCAGAACTGTCAACTTTGATGATGTTTTAATTTCAAAAATTTTTTTTAGATAGAGAAGAACTTTTCTCAAAGTTTCTCAAACATTCTTGCTTTAATGGTTTTATTTACTTTAAATTTTATTTGTATTTAGATCTTAGAACTTAAGTGTAGATCACACGTCTTCTTTTCTATATGGATAGTCAATTTTCCTAACACTGTTTCTTAAATAATTTATCATTTTCCCACTGATTTGAGATTTCTTCTTTGTTGTGTAATAATTTTTCATTTCTATGTGTGGCTGTTTCTTTGTTCATATGTTAATATCTTATTTTAAAAATTATACTTTTATTTTTACCTTGTAGGCTAAATATTCTTCTCCCCACAAAAATTTTTTTCTAGGCTATTCTTGATCATATACTCATCAAGATGAATTTTAGAATCAATTTATCAAATCTTCTTTACCTTTTCTTCCCCTGTGGCCCACCCTTCCAAACTGTGTTTTGATGATGGCACTCAGGTTTGTTTGAAAGCTTCCCAAGGCTGGTCAGGGCTTTCTGGTTGAGGTAGTGCTGATCTTTCTCTTGCCTCTTTTATACAGTTAATTCTCGTTATTAGAAGTAGTTTTGTTCTATAAACTGAACACCAAATTAGTGAATACTGAACCATTGCTCCTGGGAGAAATATAGGATTAAGTTCCTGCAAGTCTTTGGTCACACATTTTTGTCTACCAGTTAATACACATAATGTTGTATTATGGGTGTTTCTGTTTAAAGTCACCTTATTTAATATATATTGTTGATTCATTAACATTGAATCCATGGCCAGAGCATTATAACTTATATAGTTATAGTCATGCCTGAACAAAGCTTATCTAACACATATTTTCTCTATAGGGCTCATCATGGTCTTCTTGCACTTAAGAACACCAGACAGCACTTCAGCACTACTCTTGGGGCCATTTTATTTATTTATTTATTAAAAAAAATTTTTTTTTCTTTATTTTTGAGAGAGAGAGAGAGACAGAGTACGAGCTGGGGAGGGGCAGAAAGAGAGGGAGACACAGAATCAGAAGCAGGCTCCAGGCTCTGAGCTATCAGCACAGAGCCCAACACGGGGCTCGAACCCACAAACCATGAGATCATGACTTGAGCCGAAGTCGGATGCTCAGTCGACTTGAGCCACCCAGGCGACTTAGACTTGGGGGCTATTTTAAATGGTGAAATCACCAACAAAACAGCACAGAAACGTGAAAATGTGACACTAAGTACACCACACTAAGGACACTTGTTTACAGTATGAGACCTGAGACAAGAAGGCCTAACAAGGCAAAACAAGAAGAGTGTTGCTGGGAACATGTACATCAAGTGACTGAAATTTTTCTGCATTCTGTGCATGGCCTGAAATGACTGCAAAAGCACTGAAAATGTTGATTTTGGAGTTAGTGAGTAGTTGAATCCTCAAATACAGAATCTGCGAATGATGACAATAGACTATAATTTCCCCTTGAAGCTGCTGCAGTTTGTGTAAATAATTAAATGGAAAGCCTCAGAGTGCAATATTTATCAAAACATTGCAGGGGGCAGTACAGCAAAATGATTCCTCAACTGTCGCTCATGAATTTAACATAACTTATAGTTTATTTTTTAATTTTTAAAATCAATATTTTATATATACTTCACATCTATATGGTTAACTACGAAAAATAGTAACCTCTGATGCCTCTGCCCCTTTTTCCCAGAGACAACAAATGTCAATTCTTTTAGCTGTTTCTTTTAGCTTTTACCTTCAAATTTCTAAGTAATGTAATTATAATGCTACTTCTTGCTTTTGTTTTTAGGAATTATCTGTAGTGAGAAAGACTAGCTCTCTTTCACCACCATGCCAACAACTACACATACACTTTCTATCTTATCAAATCATACATTTTGCTAGATCAGAATTCAAGTATTTGCATCGTTATGATTATACAATTATTCTTCAGATTTGGATGACATTGCTGCTCTTGCACACCTTTTTGTTTTTCCTTGTGTTAATATTTGTATGGCTTCTTTATTTACTTTCTCAATATATGTCCTTAATTCACCCCCAACTGAACCATGAAGATATTTCAGCTATTGTGTTAGTATTTTCTTTACTTTCATTCTGAAGATTCCTTTCATCTTTCTCCTTTAGATCCCTCATTTTCTGGATCCCTTATCTTCTTATTTCTTTAAAAAAAAATTTTTTTTTTAACATTTATTCATTTTTGAGAGGCAGAGAGAGACAGCATGAGCAGGGAAGGGGCAGAGAAAGGGAGACACAGAATCCGAAGCAGGTCCAGGCTCTGAGCTGTCAGCACAGAGCCCAACGTGGGGCTCGAACTCAGGAACTGCGAGATCATGACCTGAGCCGAAGTGGGATGCTCAACCGACTGAGCCACCCAGGTGCCCCTCTTCTTATTTCTTTTTAAAAAGTGTTTATTTATTTATTTTGAGATGGAGAGCAAGAGAGAGTGCACTTGCTTGCATGAGTGGGGGAGGGGCAGAGGGAGAGAGAGAATCCTAAGCGGGACCCCACTCTGTCAGCACAGAGCCCAACATGGGGCTCGAACTCACGATGCTGGGATCCTGACTGGAGCTAAAATCAAGAGTTGGTCACTCAACCGACTGAGCCATCCAGGTGCCCCTCTTTCTTTTTCTGTTTTTGGTGGACCATATCCTCTAGAAATAATTTTCCCAAGAAGGGATGGGAAGGTAAAATTTTTCTGATTAAAAAGTTTCTTTTTTCTACCCTCACACAAGACTCATGGCTTGACTGGGTTTAGAATTTAAAAGAGAAATACATATTCCTTTCAAAAATTTTAAGGTTTTTGTTCCATTTTTATGTTTTAGCTTCCAGTACTGTTGAGAAGTTCAATGAGATTCTGTTAGCCAATCCTTTATATATGCTTGTTTCCTCCTTAGAGATTTTTCAGATCTTCTTTTGGCAGAGACAAAAAATCTTAGTGTTCCAAATTCTTACACTGATGTGCTTTGGTGTATGTTTTTAATTTATTTATTTGTTTTTAAATTTCTAGCACTTTGTCACCTTTTAAAATTTTTATTGTGGTTGAGACACAATGTTACATTAGTTGCAGGTATCTAATATTGTGATTTGACCACTTTAATATATGCTATATTCACCACAAGTGTAGCTACCGTCTGTCACTGTACAATGCTATTACAACACCATTTATCATTTTTCCTATCCTGTACCTTTTTTTTTTAAGTTTATGTATTTATTTTGAGAGAGAGAGAGATTGAAAGAGAGAGCACAGGAGTGGAGCAGAGAGAGAGAGGGGAGAGAGAGAATCCCAAGCAGGCTCTGCACTGACAGTGAGATCATGACCTGAGCTGAAATCAAGAGTTGGATGTTTAACTGACTGAGCCACTCAGGCACCCCTCCTATGCTGTACCTTTCATTCCCATGACTTATTCATTTTTGGTGTGTGTCTTTATTGTTATTAATTTAATTTGACTTAATTAATTTGTAAAAATTTGAGTATATTTGACACGTTACATTGGTTTCAGGTATACAGTATAGTGATTTGACAAATCTGTATGTTAATACTACCCTCACCACAAATGTAGCTATAATCTGTCACCATGCAATGCTATTACCATATTGTTAACTAGAGTCCTTATGCTTTGCCTGTTATCCCCATGACTTACTCATTCCATAACTGGAAGCCTGTATCTCTAACTCCCTGTCAACCATTTTGCCCATCCTCCTACCCCCTCTCCTCTCTGGCAACCATCAGTTTGTATTTATAGGTCTGATTCTGCTTTTTGTTTGTTTATTCATTTATTTTGTTTTTTAGATTTCATCTCTGAGTGAAATCATGTGATGTTTGTCTTTCTGTCTGACTTACTTCACTTAGCATAATACCCTCTAAGTTCATCCGTGTTGTTGCAAATGGCAAGATCTCATCTTTTTTAAGGCTGAGTAATATTCCACTCTGTGTGTGTGTGTGTGTGTGTGTGTGTGTGTGTGTGTGTGTGTATCATATCTTCTTTATCCATTCATCTATTGATGAACACTTGGGCTGCTTTCATATATTGGCTATTGTAAATAATGCTGAAATAAACATAAGGGTGCATGTATCTTTTCAAAATGGGGTGTGTCTTTTTAAAGTCTAGGCAGGGCATGCAGAGCCCCCCTCCTTTTTTTTTGAGATATAGAGGGGAGGGGCAGAGAGGGAGAGAGAGTATCTCGAGCAGGCTCCATGCTCAGCACGGAGCCCTATGAGGGACCTGATCTCATGACCCTGAGATCAAGACCCTGAGATCACGACCTGAGCTGAAACCAAGAGTTGGAAGCTTAACCGACTACAGCACCCAAGTGCTGCAAGGGCCCTTTCAGTCTGCAAAATCATATCCTTCAATTCTGTGATCTTGATCTGAATTATTTATTAATGTTCTCTCTTCTGTTTTTGCTGTTCACTCTTTGAGAAACCTGTATTATTGGAATTCCTAGGCTGATTCTTTTTTTCCCCCTCTCCTCCATTTTTCACTTTTATCATTTCTTTTTGTTCTACTGTCTGAGTGATTTTATTTTTTCTTTTTTTTAATTTTGTTAATGTTTATTTATTTTTGAAAGACAGAGTGTGAGTGGGGGAGGGGCAGAGAGAGAGAGGGAGACACAGAATCTGAAGCAGGCTCCAGGCTCCAAGCCATCAGCATAGAGCCCGACGCGGGGCTTGAACCCACAAGCTGTGAGATTGTCACCTGAGTCAAAGTTGGACACTTAGCCAACTGAGCCACCCAGGCGCCCCTGGGTAATTTTCTTATCTTTATCTTTCTGCCTTTCTCTTACATTTTCGTTCTTCTGTCATTTTTTAAAGTTCCAAGATCATATTTTCATTCTCTAAATACTTTTTACAAGTGTCCTTTTCTGTTTTATAGGTGCAAGTTCTTCATTTTTCTGATAATATTGATAATTTTTTATGGACATAAAACTTGCGTACAGTAAAATTCTTTTTGGCGTGTAGTCCTGTGAATTTGGGCAAACATATAGAGTCATGTAACCATCACCATAATTACGATATAGAACACTTCCCTCACCTCTCAAAACTTGCAGTCATTCTCTCTTCATTCCCAGCCTCTCCCAACTCTTACCTATTTTCTATCTATATCCTTTGTCTTTTCAAGAATGTCATATTGATGGAATTGTAATGTAGTTTACCTGTCTTATATCTGTTTGCTCTTTCTTTTTCATGTTTGCCTTGGTCTCTTTCTTTCCTGATATAGGTTTTCCCTATATCTTGCTGATTTTTTGACTGTTCTTTTATACAATAGGGGATGGACATTTAAAAAGCTGATTAGAGGGGTGCCTGGTTGGCTCACTTGGTTAGTGTCTGACTTTGGCTCGGGTCATGATCTCGCAGTTCGTGAGTTCAAGCCCCGTGTCTGACTCTGTGCTGACAGCTCAGAGCCTGGAGCCTGCTTCAGATTCTGTGTCTCCCTCTCTCTCTGCCCCTCTCCCTTTCATGCTCTATCTCTCTCAAAAATAAATAAACATTAGAAAAAAATTAAAAAAAAATAAAAAGCTGATTAGAAACTGTATGCATGGGTCGAGCTTTGTTATGGGCTGAATTTGTCCCCCTCAATTTATACATTGAAGTCCTAATCCCCCACATCTCAGACTGTTTTTGGAGATAGTTCCCTTAAAGAGATACTTACATTAAAATGAGGCTATTTGGGTGGGTCTTTACTGGTTGGTGTCTTTATAAGAAGAGGTTAGAACATAGAGATATCAGGGATGTAGTGCAAAGAGGGATGACCCTGTGAAGAGGCAGCAAGAAAGTGGCCATCTGCAAATGAAGGAGAGAGGTTTCAGGAGAAACTAAACTTGCTGATACCTTGATCTTGGACTTCTAGTCTCTAGAACTATGAAAAAATAATTCCTATTGTTGAAGGCACTCAGGCTATGGTATTTTGTTACGGCAGCTCCAGAACACTACAATAAGGTTTCTTGATTGACAAGTTTCAATGTCGGGTGATATGATATGGCTGGACTTTTATGTGTCAATGACTACTATCAGTATTTTTAGTTATTTTCTCTTGGATTGATAAAATTCTTTTCCAAAGAGGAATTTTCAAGTAAAGCTATTTGACATGGCAGCTAGAGAAGAAAGGGATTTGGAGACTTATGGAGTGGAGAAGATTTGCAATAGCTGTTTTGGGAAGAGGTGGGTTGAGCAATAGGTTGTTGGGTAACAATGAATTTGAAGTTAGGCAACTTGATTTTATAGGGGGCAAAACTCAATAGCCTCTCTTCATCAGCTTGATGTTTATGTTGCAGTGTAAGTGACAAGGATGGTAAGGGTGCTTGAAGCAATGTTGTGTAGGCTCCTTAAGGAACTGAATTAAACATGGGCACAAGTTTCAAGTAGATGTTTATGTATTTTTAAAACATTTATTTATTTACTTATTTGTGGGGGAGGGAGCATGAGTGGGGGAGGGGGAGAGAGGGGGAATCCCATGCAGGTTCTGCACATTCAGCACAGAGCCCAGCTTGGGGCTTGATCTCACAAACCTCAAGATCATGACTGGAGCCCAAATCAAGAGTCTGATGCTCAACTGACTGAGCTACCCAGATGCCCCACAAGCAGATGTTTACTAGAAGAGGTATGATAATGGCCAATAAACATATGAAAATGTGCTCAATGTCACTTGTCATCACAGCAATACAAATTGAAACCACTATGAGTGTATTACCCAGTGTCCAAGATGGCTGCAATGATCCTTACCTCCTCATACACCCTTGTGTATGGAGTACTCCCTAATACTGCACCAGAGTTGGCCTATGTGACTAATAGCATATGGTAGCTGTGATAATATGTCACATATGAGATTAGGTTATAAACACTGCAGCATCCATCTTGGCACCAAGAAACCCCACCTGTAATATTGCTGCAATGGGACTGTAGTTTTTTCACTGTGTTCCATTATGGCAATCTATTAATGCATTGTGGCAAAATGAGGATTTTTTTTTTTCTCCTCATCTTTCTGTCCTTTCTTTCCCTCCACAAACATTTTTTAAATGGTATTTTTAAAGTTTACTTATTTTGAGAGGGAGGGAGGGGCAGAGTGAGGGGAAGAGAGAGAGACTCCCAAGCAGGCTCCGTGGTGTCAGTGCAGAGCCCAACACAGGGCTTGAACCCACTGTGAGACCATGACTTGAGCCAAAATCAAGAGTTGGAGGCTTAACCGACTGGACCATCCAGGTGCCCCTTTAATGTTTTTTTTTTTTTTTTTTTAATGTTTATTTTTGAGAGAGAGAGAGAGGGGCAGAGAGAGAGAGGGGGACAGAGGATCCAAAGTGGGCTCTGAGCTGACAGCAGATAGCTTGATGCAGGGCTCAAACTCACGAACTGTGAGATCATGACCTGAGCCGAAGTCTGATGCTTAACTGACTGAACCACCCAGGAGCTCCAGCAATTTCTTATTTTAAAAGAATGAATGGGTTGATTTCAAGGAGCAAGTGCCCACTATATGGAATTTCAATGTTCCTTACCAGAACATTGAGGTAATGTCCTCTTAGCTGAGGACACTCCTAGCTAAGAATTGTTGTGTCTCTTGTGATCCTTCTCAAGACTATAATGATATGTGTGTAAATGTGTGGTATATGTGTAAATCTGTAACTCTTATTCTTAATCCACTGGTGATGGAGATGCATTAAGATTTTTAAAAAAATGTATTGACATGAGGAACTCCCAATCATTGCTGGTGGGAATGCAAAACGGTACAGCTACTTTGGAAGGTGGGGTGGAAAACGAAACATACTCTTAGCACACTTTTCAGTAATCAGCACTTCTTGAGAATTACCCAAATGAATTGAAAATTTAATGTCCACAGAAAAACCTGCACACAATGTTTTAGCAGCTTTCTTTGTAACCACCAAACCTGGGAAGCAACCAAGGTGCCCTTTAGTAGGTGAATGGATAAATAAACTGGTCTATCAAGGTATTGGAATATCATTCAGCACTGAAAAGAAATGATCTGTCAAGCCACAGAGGAAACTTAAATGAATATTATTGAGTGAAAGAAGACAATCTAAAAAGGCTACTACTGTATGATTCCAACCATATGACATTCTGGAAAAGGCAAACTGTGGATACAGTAAAAAGATTGGATTACAGGAGTTTGAGGTGGGGAGGAAGGGATGAATAGGCAGAGCAGAGAGGATTTTTAGGGCAGTGAAAGTATTCTGTGTATTATAATGTTTGATACACGCCATTATGCATTTGTCTAAACCCATAAAATGTACGAGAGCAAGAGTGAATTCTAAAGTATGCGATAGTGATGTGTCAGGGTAACTTTGTCAGTTGTGAAAAATGTGTCACTCTGGTGAGGGATGTTCAAAATGGGCGATGTTGGGCACATGTGGGGAAAAGAAGTACATGAGAATTCTTTGTAATTTCTGCTCAGTTTTGCTGTGAATCTAAAAACTTCTCTAAAAAAGTCTATTTAAAAAATGTATTGAACCAGTAGTTCATCATTTTCCCCCATAAATTCAGCTTGATCTCAGTCATCATGATCTAAACTTTGTAAGCCATTTGGCTAGAATTTGACTTTGTGATTTAGTGTTGATGTTAAATATTTTTAGTGAATTAATGATACAATTATTGACCTATCTGCTAATTTTTATAGCTGGTGGGTGAAGAGAAGAAGTAAATACACATATATTTTATATGTAAATATTTTTTGTAAATAAATTATTTAATAAACTTTAAAAATTCATATTTTCTCCCTGTTTGAAGTGTAGAATAAATACGTGGAGGTCTTTGTTGTTCTTTTTTAGTTGTTAGTAATTTTTTGTTGTTTAGTTCACTTTTTATTATTTTTTTTATGACTTTATTTTTTTTATAGCTGTTTCAGGTTTACAGCAAAATTGAGAGGAAGGTACAGAGATTTCCCATATACCCCTTGCCTACACACACCTCCATTATCCATATCCCTCCGCCAGAGTATAATTTGTTACAAACTATATTGACAGTGCCCTAAAAATCCTTATTTTTCATTAGACAAATTATCTTAGGTGTAACTGTGGACTTTATTAATAGGGTATTAGAGGTTGTAATTTTTACAGATTGACTTAACTGGATCAGGTCAAAAGTTTCTGTGTTACATATAAAGCAGAAATATAGTAAAGGAAAAAATATAGTTTTGGTAGTAATAGAGATTACTTAAAACAGAATATTAACAATTTTGCACTTTTCCTTCTGAAAATTCGTCATCAATGCTCTTAAAATATTTTCTGTGTTTTGCCAGATACTGACAATATGAAGCCACTGGAGGGTGTAAAAATTCTGGATCTAACAAGGTTTGTATTGGTTTATCTATGTTTTGGTGATTGAATTTTCCCTTCTTTCAAAAAAACATTCATTCATTTTTGGGTTTTAATGCTTACTATTAAAATTTTAGAAAAGAAAATAAAAAAATGGTATAATTTCATCATTCTAACAGATAATTAGTATAATATTTGCATTTTTTTCAATCTGCATATTTATATATTATTTTTAAAGACAAAAATTAGAACCATACTGAAATTATAGTTTTTACCCACATGTAAAAGATAATATTATATTCTGAGTATTTTTCCATGTCATTAAAAATTCAACAAAAATGTAAGATGATATTTTATTATATGGTTGTCACATAATTACTCATCCCCCAAGATTTCACTATTGTAAATTAGGCTTCCTTCCTGATGTACAATTCCTTGTTCATCAATCTTTGCCTCAGGAAATCTTAGGATTTCTTCCTCAGGATAGAATGCTGAAAGTGGAATTACTGCATCAGTATACTTTTTAAAGCTTTTAATACATAAGGTCAAATTGCAATTCTGAACAGTTTTAACAATTTTAAATCTTGCTAGCATTATATGAGCTTGTCTGTGTTAATGGATTATTAAGAAAAGAATTAATATAAACATCTTCAAGGTGGTGATTACTTGTCATTGTTAATATTGTAGAGTACTGGCGGGACCTTTTGCTACTATGAATTTAGGAGATCTTGGAGCAGAAGTTATAAAAGTGGAAAGACCAGGTAAAGCTATTACTCCCTTTAAAACATAGAAACAGACTAATACAGTTTTTTTTTAAGATTTTGTTTATTATTATTATTTTTTAAAGTTTATTCATTTTTGACCGAGAGAAGGAGAGAGAGAGAGAGAGAGAGAGAGAGAGAGAGAGAGAGACAGAGCTTGAGCAGGGGAGGGGCAGAGAGGGAGAAACAATCTGTAGCAGGCTCCTGGCTTTGAGCTGTCAGCACAGAGCTATGAGATCATGACCTGAGCGGAAGTCGGATGCTTAACTAAATGAGCCACCCAGGCGCCCCTAGGATTTTATTTTTAAGTAACCTCTATATCTAGCATGGGGCTTGTACTCACGACCCTGAGATCAAGCGTCTCATGCTCTTTTGACTGAGCAAGCCAGGCACTGCAAACTAATGTTTTTTTTTGTTGTTGTTGTTTGTTTTTAAGTGTATTTATTTATTTTGAGAGAGCTCAAGCAGGGGAGGGGCAGAGAGAGAGACAGAGAGAGAGATAATCCCAAGCTGGCTCTGTGCTGTCAGAATGGAGCCCAACTCGGGAGCTGGATGCTTAACCAACTGAGCCACCCAAGCGCTCTAATAACAGTTTTTAACTGGTTTTTGAAATATCCATGTACCTATATGTGGAATGAGGAGAGAATTGACTGAAATGTTTATTTTTTTTCCTCCATTCCTTACTTTCCTCTGAACCTATACTAATGATTTCCTTTCACTTTTTTAAAGTGTTTTTTAAATTTTATTTTTGAAAGAGAGAGAGAGCGTGCGAGCTTGTGCCCATGTGCACATGACCAGGGGGTGGGGGGGTGGAGAGAAGGGCAGAGAGAGGGAGACAGGGTCCGAACCAGGCTCCGCACTATCAGCACAGAGCCTGAAATGGGGCTGGAACCCACGAACTGCGAGATCATGTCGTGAGCCGAAGACAGGCACCCCTCTTTTTGCTTTTTATAAGTGCCAAGGGCTAAAGCTTAAGTCAGGTCCTTCACACACACCTGAAAGCCTCTGGTAGAAACTGAGATGCAGCTCGTAGTAACAGATGCTAACACTTGTCAGAGTACCATATACAGTTCTAAGCACTTTGCCTATATTAATTTATTTAATCTCTACAACAGCCTTATGGGTTGCTGTTATTATTCCTCGATTAAAAATGAAAAGACAGGGGTCCTGGGTAGCTCAGTTGGTTGAGTGACTCTTGGTTTTGGCTCAGGTCATGATCTTATAGTTCGTGGGATGGAGCACTGAGTCAGGCTCTGTGCTGACAGCACGGAGTCTGTTTGGGATTCTTTCTCTCCCTCTCTCTCTGCCCATCTCTGGTGCCTGCTTTCTCTCTTTCTCTCTCTCTCTCTCAAAATAAATTTTAAAAAAGTTAAAAAAATAAATGAAAAGACAGAGACAAAGGGAGATAAAGCAGTTTGTCCAAAGTCACACAGGTAATAAGGAATATCCAGGCGCTCAGGTCTGGTCCTGGCCCTCCCTAGCCCCATACAAACCTTACTGTTGATGGGGCACCTGGGTGGCTCAGTCGGTTGGGCGGCCGACTTCGGCTCAGGTCAGGATCTCGCGGTCCGTGAGTTCGAGCCCCGCATCGGGCTCTGTGCTGACAGCTCAGAGCCTGGAGCCTGTTTCAGATTCTGTGTCTCCCTCTCTCTGACCCTCCCCCGTTCATGCTCTGTCTCTCTCTGTCTCAAAAATAAATAAACGTTAAAAAAAATTTTTTTTAAAACCTTACTGTTGAGACTGAATTTAGAGTCGACCCCGCCACATTCCCTCGCTGTGGGATGAAGGGAACGCGAGGAGGAGGGAGGGTAAAAGGGTCTTCCCTTTTAGCACACACAAGAAGGAGAGAGGGAAAGGAATCCAAGTCCTTCCGAAAGGAACTCAGATACTCCAATCCAAGTCATTCTTTTCTCTTTCTAGTAAAAGAAACATTTTCTCATTATATGATTTTCAAGATTTTGAGCAAGAAACACCGAAGCTGAGATCAATTCTTTGTATTTGTTTTTTATCTGACATCTTTCCTATTTTTTCTTTCCCCTGTGTCCACCAGATAAACCTATTCTGTGTACATAATTCTCACTTCCGTTTGGTGCTTTCTCAGTATTTTGGTATTGAGCTCATGCTGGTATTGAAAGTGTCATGTTGTATGCTCTTTCTCTCCTGCAAGCACTTGAAGGGCACAGTCCATATTCTCCATATCCTCTACATCATTCTATTGTTTTGGAAGGTTTTAAAAGTTAGCATTATTATTTGTTCTTCAAGATCGGATCCATATGGATCTGGAACAGAATTACTAAATCAGTGAAAATGGTCTACCCTTGAATAGTGTGAGTATATCTGTAAGACCATAAGAGTCGAGTTTATTACATCACCTTATTAATTTCCCATAAGTGATTAAATGCCATAAAGTAGAATACTTGGTGTGGAAGATTCATCTTCCTGATAAATAGATTTCTTAGGAGGCTGAAGCAAATTACCATAAGATTCTCTGATCAGCATGGGGAATATTACATATTATTCTGTTGTATAATCGGACCCTGTGTTTATCAGGCTCCAGGTGGTAGCTCCTGCTTTCAGGGATAATGCTTCAATTATCTAGATAGTGTTGTTCACCACTTTTGGTCATTGCTGGCTACATGCTGTCTACATGTTTACTTTCTAGCTGAATATCTGTTTTTTCTTTTCCACATTTCATAAAACTTTAATTTCCACACTGTTACGCAATTTCAACACGACAGCACTTTGAAATTTTAGCTGTTAGGTCTTCTAATCCTAGGTAGAGCATCTGATCTTCTCTCTCTTGCTATTTCAGTTGATCACTGGTCTACATATTTGTATTTATATTAATTTTAGAGATCATTATCCCCTGTTTACGTGGGCCTTATTTCTCCTTTGTACTTTTTCGGTTTTTCAGTGGGGGGCACCTTCCTTGTGTAGGCATTCCACAGTCCTACACTTGGTAGCAAGCTTTGCTGCTAGCAGGTAGGTGTTCATTGCTTTTTGCCTGACTGATTACTCTCTTTCCCTTAACCCTTCTGCCCAATGCATTTTATTGTTCATATTGTGTATTTAGCAGTTTTGGGTTTTTGAGATAGTTGTTCAACCCAGATCTGAGGCGAAGTGGCTTGGCAGAGTTATCAAAGTTCAGTAGAGAACTAGTCTTTTCTCATGTCTGCTTCTCCTGTTCTTTAATTACATAGAATTGGTTACAGTTTTGGGAATTGGGACTTGGACTATTCTTATTTTTATAATCAAAGAGCAAATAAATTTTCTTCTCCTTCTTTCTGTAGAGTTACCTTAGTCTGTAACCTAGCTGAGTGAAGTGGACAGTGTAGGGCAGCAGATGATGTGACTGGGGTTCCTGGATTATCCCCTGTAGGCAGGGATATGAAGGCAGGGGTGTTGATCTTTTGGTCACTGCTGTGTCTGCTCTGCATAGAGCAGTGTCTGTGACATAGTAGGTACCCAATAAATACTTGCTGAGTGTCTTGAATGTGTTGAAATATCATTTAAGAAAGGCAGTGTGAAATTTTATATGAGATCTCCAGATTTTGAAATCATGGCAGCTAGTTAAAAACTTTAAATTATGTGTGGGTCAAATAAGACATCTCTCAAACTGCCAGTTTTCCCAGTTTGTAAACTTTAGCCCTTATATCCTGTCATGTGCCATCAGTGCTGATTCTTTTTTTTTTTTTTAAATGTTTACTTATTTTTGAGAGAGAGAACGTGAAAGCAGGGGAGGGGCAGAGAGAAGGGGAGACACAGAATCCAGAGTAGGCTCCCAACCGTGAGATCATGACCTGAGCGGAAGTCGGATGTTTAACCAACTAAGCCACCCGGCCCTCCCATCAGCACTGATTCTTTAGAGAGGCCATTGATCCTCTCCAAAGCCCTGGATACTTCCCAAAGACAGATGGGGCAGGAAAGCCCTGTAGGCCTTCAATTTAGATTCCTGACAATATCTCCACCTGAGATGAATGTAAACATTTAAAATTATTTAATTTTAGCCTTATGTTGGCATTGCTTTATTAAAAAAAATTAATATATTGGGAGCCTTAAAAAAATGGAAGTGGCTGGATTTTCTCTTGACTCTGTGAGGTCCTGTCTGATCCTGAAGGTCCAGATTCACACATACCTTTTCCATGAAGCCTCTAATTGGTTTTTTACTAGAAGATTGCCTTTCTCGGATCTTGTAGTTTTATTTTTCCCCTGGTGTTTTGAGCATGCCATTCCTTTTGATACTTACCACTGATTGCTTTGTGTTGTTATTGGTTCATCTCCAGTTAGAACTAATGCTTCTTTTCTCCTCTGGCTTGTTGTCCTCTCTCTTATGAGGTTTGTCTTCCTTCCTTCCTTCCTTCCTTCCTTCCTTCCTTCCTTCCTTCCTTCACAAGTCTGTTCTTTGGCCTCTGTTTTGTTTTCCAAAAGGCTGTATTTGCTTTTCTTGATTAGTTTCAGTGGGTAAAGTCTACTGGGCCAATAGATTAATTATATCATTTAGATGAGATCAGAATTTAAACTTTAATTCATTCTCAAGTTCTCTCTTCTTGGGGGCTAGAGATAAATACTTTAACTGTAATTACCTATATAATGATTAGTTTCTAATATCAATATTTAATCAGACTTTATAAAATTCTTAAGTGATACTATTTTGTGCCACTTAATCCTTGATTCATTTTCTGAGCTCTGTCTACGTTGTCAGTGGCTTTTTGTGCAAAGGAAACTTTTTTTCTGTAACTCTATAGTGTTGTCTTTGAATCTAACACAAACATATGACTTGAAGTAGATGTTCAGAAGAAAACACCCTATATTTTGATGGTTTTAAACTTTTACTTTGTAGCAAGACCTAGATGAGTAAAATTTTATTCTAGAATAGTATTTTAAATTAAATAAATATGCTATTCATTTACTTATTTTGCCTTTTTTGATTGTTTATAACACATTTTTTTTTTTTAAGTAGGCTCCACACCAAGTGTGGAGCCCAACGTGGGGCTTGAACTCAGGACCCTGAGATCAGATCAAGAGTTGAACTCAGGACGCTGAGCTAAGATCAAGAGTTGGACACTTAAATGACTTATCCACCCAGGTGCCCATATAACACAAATTTTTTTCCCAATTGTATTGAGAAATAATTAGCACACATCACTGTGTAAGTATAAGGCACAGAACATGATGGTTTAATTTATATACTTAGTTATCGTGTTATTACCACAATAAGTTCAGCTTACATCCCTCTTCTCTTGTAGACATGATAAGAAAAGAAAAAAGAAAAAAATTTTCTTCTTGTGATGAGAGCTATTAGGATTTACTCTCTCAATTTTTTTTTTTTTTTTTTTTTTAGCATTTATTTTTTGGGAGAGTGCAAGCAGGGGAGAGGCAAAGAGAGGGGGACAGAGGATCTGAAGCAGGCTCTGCACTGATAGGCTGACAGCAGTGAGCCCGATGTGGGGCTCGAACTCACGAACCTTGAGATTATGACCTGAGCCAAGGTCGGACACTCAACTGACTGAGCCACCCAGATGCCCCTAGGATTTACTCTCTTAACAAATTTCCTGTATATCATACAGCAGTGTTAACTATAGTCATGATGCTGTACGTTACATCCCTCATACTTACTTGACCTTATGCCTGGCAGTTTGTACCTTTTGACCACCTTCCTCCAATCTCCCCTGCCCCCACCCTCCACCTCTGGTAACCACAGGTCAGATCTCTTATTCTATGAATTTGTTTTTTTTTTTTTTTTTAATTTTTTTTTTAATGTTTATTTATTTTTGAGACAGAGAGAGACAGAGCATGAATGGGAGAGGGTCAGAGAGAGAGGGAGACACAGAATCCGAAGCAGGCTCCAGGCTCTGAGCTGTCAGCACAGAGCCCGTCGCGGGGCTCAAACTCACGGACCCGTGAGATCATGACCTGAGCCGAAGTCGGATGTTTAACTGACTGAGCCACCCAGGCGCCCCTGAATTTGGTTTTTTATTTTCTAAAATTCCACATATAAATGAGATCATACAATATTTGTCTTTATCGGAGTTATCTCATTTAGCATGATGCTTTCAAGTCCATCCATGTTGTCACAAATGGAGGATTTCCTCATTTTTTATGGCTTAATATTCCATTGTGTGTATGTGTGTGTGTGTGTGTGTGTGTGTATACATACAGTTGTGTATATACTCCCTCTCTCTCTCTCTCTCTCTCTCTCTATATATATATACACATATATATATACGTATATATGTATACATATATACATATATATACGTATATATACACATATATATACGTATATATGTATACATATATACATATATATACACATATATATACGTATATATATGTATACATATATATACGTATATATACGTATATATATGTATACATATATACGTATATATACGTAGTATACATATATATACGTATATATACGTATATATGTATATGTATATGTGTATGTATACATATATGTATATATGTATATATATGTGTGTGTGTATGTGTGTGTATATATATATATATATATATATATATATATATATATTGCAACTTTATCCATGCATCCATCAATGGACACAGGTGTTTTCATGTCTTGGCTATTGTAAATAATGCTGCTATGAACATAGGATGCATATCTTTTTGAGTTAGTGTTTTTGTTTCCTTTGGATATATTCCAGGAAGTGGAATTGCTGGATCATATTGTAGTTCTATTTTTAATTTTTTGAGGATATTTCATACTGTTTTCCATAGTGGCTGTACTGATTTACATTCCTACAAACAGTGCACAAGGGTTCCCTTTTATCTACATTCTTGCCAGCATTTGTTGTCTCTTGTCTTTTTGACGGTGGCCATTCTAACAGGTGTGAGGTTGTGGTTTTATTTTGCATTCTTGCAATGAATAGTGATGTTGAGCTTCTTTTTATGTACCTGTTGGTCTTTTGTCTATCTTTAGAAAAATGTCTTTTTGGGTCCTTTGCCCATTTAAAAAAATGTGTTTGTTTATGTATTTATTCATTTATTTTTGAGAGAGAGAGAGAGGGTGCATGTGAGCAAGGAGCAGAGAGAGAGGGAGAGAGAGAGGTAGAGAGAGAGAGAAGTGGGACTCACCTGAAGTGGGGCTCAAGCTCACCCAACACGGGGCTTGAACTCAGGAACTGTGAGATCATGACCTGAGTTGAAGTCTGACACTTAACTGACTGAGCTACCCAGGTGCCCCCTTTTGCCCATTTTTTAATTGGGTTATTTGTTTTTTAGCTGTTGACTTGTGTGAGTTCTTTAGATGTTTGGGTATTAACCTGTTATGAGCTATATGATTTGCAAATATTTTTTCCCCATTCTGTAAGTTGTCTTTTCACTTCAACAAAGTGAAATGGTTTCTTTTGCTGTGCAGAAGCTTTTCAGTTTGATGCAGTCTCACTTGTTTATTTTATATTTTATTGCTTGGTACTTTGGTGTCAAATCCAAAAAAAATCATTAACTAAGACCCATGTCAAGGAACTTTGTTCCCATGTTTTTTCTAGGAGTTTCATGCTTTTAGGTCTTAAAGTTGTCTTTAACTCATTTAACTCAGTTAACTCATTTTGAGTTAATTTAAAACATTGTTTTAAGGTTTGTTTATTTTTCAGAGAGAGAGAGAGAGAGAGAGAGTAAGAGAGTCAGAGCATGAGTGGGGGAGGGGTTGAGAGAGAAGGGACTCAGAATCTGAAGCAGGCTCCAGGCTCCAGGCTCTGAGCTGTCAGCACAAAGCCTGACACAGGGCTTGAACTAACGAACCATGAGATCATGACCTGAGTTGAAGTCAGACACTTAATCAACTGATCCACCCAGGCGCCCCTTTTTTGAGTTTATTTTTGTGAATGATGTGTGGTGTAAGATATAGGTTCAGTTTCATTATTTTACATGTGACTATCCAGTTATCCCAGCACCATTTGTTGAAAAGACTATCTTTTCTTCATTGAGTGTTCTTGGCTCTCTTGTCAAACTGAAGCTTAGTTTGATTTTTCTAAATTTTTCTCCATTGTTGTTTCCCTGCTCTACTTTTCTGCAATGGTCTACCCTCACTTTGGACCCAATTCTCATTGTCTTCATTTTCAGACCATTCTTTTTATCTTCTCTTCAGTGGTAGGTTGATTTTATTTAAGTCATTAAATATTAGTTGACCATATATGCTTGGTTTATTTCTGGAATTTCACAAAAATTTATAGATTTATTTATTTATCATTGTTCTTAAGATGCCGTTTTATTATAAAATCTCACTTACCATTATTCTGGTTTAAATAATATTTAACAAAAATCTTTTGCAGACTCAGCATTTCTTTGTACATTTAATGCTGAGAAACACCCAAAGAGCTGACCAACTTGCTTGCCAAAAATTGAGAGTGATTCTTTTAGATTTGCCATTTATTAATTTTTTTTTTTCAGATTTGCTATTTATTAAATCTAAAGATTGCTAGTAGGGCATTTCTTTCTGGATTTTGACTTTTAGGGATGGCTTCTAGTGAAAGATGATTTGGAAGGATTTCATTATTAACATGAGCAGGTTGAGTTTGGACAGTTCCAGCAAGTTCTTATGGCCCCTCTAGATTGCCAATTCCACTGAATTGAGCTGATTTTGTTTAGGCATCTGTGAATGTATATGATGGGTTGGTTTGAATGTCTTATGATGTTTCAGAGATAAAGATTAATAGCTCATACTGTTATTTTCAGGAGCTGGTGATGATACACGAACTTGGGGGCCACCTTTTGTGGGGACAGAAAGTACTTATTTTCTCAGTGTTAATCGAAATAAAAAAGTAAGAATATTTCTTTCTTTGATTTTTGTGTAATTTTCTTGTAATAATAAAACTTTAGGTATTACCTTGGTTCATTCATTTCTACCCTTTTTTTTTGTATATATAAATAATATTTCAAATAAGATGAAATTTTATTCATTCACTAGTTACCAAATAGAAACAATAGAGTTTTTTTGAAACTAATATTCCTTCTCTACTAACTTAAAAATTTCATGAGAATTTATAATGGTTTATAATGGGAATAATTTTATTAGAGGAAGAAATCATTTGATTCTCTACATTTCATTCTTTTGGAGATTGCTAATTGCCTAACACTTGATATTATAGTTTGAAAAATTTTTTGTATAATCCTTGCTTGTGGGGAATAAGCTTAGGACTTCCCTGAGCTTTCATCAATGGGTTAACTAGACATAAAGAATTAGAAAGCCATAGGATGTACACACCCAAGTTTGGGTAAACAAGATTAGGTGAATAAGATTAGGTAAACAGGGCAAAGGCCCCCAGTGTAGGACAAAGGTATAGGAATAGGGAATTTTAGGATGAAAACATCCAAGATTAGGTATTCAGGGTGGAAACACCCCCCCCCCCCCCAACTTAGTACAATAGCAGAAAGCTGCTTTCACAGAAGGAAGGACCAAATTAGGTAAACAGGTAAATAGAGGTGTAGACCCCTATGGGCCAGCGAAGTGGCTAACTAGCAAAAGAAAGATACTTTGTTGACCCTGAGATAGCATGCTCTTGTCCCCTAGGCCAGTTTAGGCAAACAGAGGTGGGGCCTCATGTCTGCTGTAAACAACCTTCTGCCGGGAGCCAGGATTTTGTTTTGTATTGACCCAAACCCCTAACACCACATATCTTCAAAATCCCCTTTCTCTCATGTCCATGAGGTAATATTCACGATTCATCGTCTCTTTGTGCATATCCATCACCACATTTTTAAGCCTTCTGATCCTAAGAAAAACAGAGCAAGGACCCTTCCTCAGGCTTTTGTCTCCTCCTGCACATTAGCCTCACTTGCATTTTTAATCCTGTGTCCCAGTTTCTTGCTGGACAAGAGAGAACTCCAGACCCAGAGTCTATGACACTTGCTCTCATCCTAACATATCTACATTGCAAATAAAATCAGTAAAGATAATTTAAATGTTTCTTCATGAGGAAAATACATTTGCTTTAAGAAGAGAATCTATGGTATGGATGGCTCCCTTATTGAACTGTTAGTACTATGAAAAACATTTATGATACTATTTTAAGATATATATATTTTAATTTTTAGAGTATAGCTGTTAATATCAAGGATCCAAGAGGGGTGAAAATCATCAAAGAGGTACAGTATGCTCTATGGAAGGCATCTTGTCACTTGGGTTGTAATTGGGGATTTGAGCATCAGAGTAAAAGTGTTTTAAAAATTTATTTCATTGGCAGTCTCTAATTTTGCTATGAATGCCATTTGGGAATTTAACTTTACATTTATCGTAAGTAAAATATGCTTTATAATTTCTCATATGTTGTGTATAATGTTTCTCTACAGTGTGTAAGTGTTCAGTTAATACTAGCTACTATTGACTGAATCCCTACTCTACATCAGATCTTAGGCTTGGGCACTTACAGTATATCTCCTCAAATCCTCAGAATTTTATTTGTAAATGAAGTATTAGGATCCTCATTTTCATGGGAGGGAAATGAGCCTCATGGGGCTCAAGTGTTGCTCCAAAGATCACATAGCTAGTAAAGGGAAGAGCTGGAATTTCAACCCAGGTCACATCACTGGAGAGCTCAAGCTTTTTCTAACCCTTATTCAGATGGCTAATATATCCAGACCTAATCTGAGCATCTTTTCTTGAGAGGCAAGATTGTGTGATGGTTTGGTGCACACCTTAGTGTTCCAGTGCTGAGATTCAATTCCTGCCTTCTCTACTTACTAGCTATGTGACTGCAGGTAGGTTACTTAAGTTTATTTTTTGATCGTTACTTAACATTTTTTTTACATGTTTGTTTATTTAGAGAGAATGAGCAGGGGAGGGGCAGAGAGAGAGGGTAAGAGAGAGAGAATCCCAAGTAGGCTTTATGCTCAGCATGAAGCCCGACGTGGGGGCTCGATCTCACAGCCGTGAGATCATAACTTAAACTGAAATCAAGAGTTGGAAGATTGAGCCACCCAGGCGCCCCTTAGTTAACATCTTTATGCCCTTCATTCCTTACCAGTAAAATAGGGATAATAATAGTACCTGCATCTGAAACTTGTTAGAATTGAGTTGATATGTGTAAAATATATAGAAGAGTGTTTGCCATAGTTAGTACTCATTAAGTATTAGCTATTATTGTTGTTCTTTTTTTTATTAAAAAAAATTTTTTTTAATGTTTATTTTTGAGACAGGGAGAGACAGAGCATGAACGGGGGAGGGGCACAGAGAGAGGGAGACACAGAATCTGAAGCAGGCTCCAGGCTCTGAGCTGTCAGCACAGAGCCCGACGCAGAGCTCGAACTCACGGACCGTGAGATCATGACCTGAGCCAAAGTCGGATGCTTAACCGACTGAGACACCCAGGCGCCCCTATTATTGTTGTTCTTGATGCACATGAAATTGGATTCATCATGTGAGATAGAACTTGCTTGCTGTCTTTGTTAAAGTTTAAAATCTACCCTAGTGGATGTACTTGATTAGAGAACCAAATCCCCAAATTTGTTTCATATCAAAGCGTCAACTTTGACATCATTGCTCTGTTGGCTACTTTCCTTATCCATCTGGCTGATTGAAAGATAATTTCTTTTAATCATTAGGATTAGAATCAGTGACCATCCGCTTTGGATCTCATGGGTCATTCCAACAAATTTAGAATTTTTGTTTACTAGATATATTTTGAACACAAGGCGTGGTAATTGTCCTGATCTTAGTGCCTTATTTCCACATATCTTTTCTACAGTATAACTTACATTTTTTGTTTGTTTGTTTGTTTTCTTTTTCAATTGAACCTTAGTTTGATTTTTCTAAATTTTTCTCCATTGTTGTTGCCCTGCTCTATTTTTTCTGCAATGGCCTACCCTCACTTTGAACCCAATTCCCATTGTCTGCATTCTCAGACCATTCTTTTTATTTTCTCCTCAGTGGTTAGTTGATTTTATTTAATTTTGTTTTAGGCAATTGTTCTTGCCTCAATTCTTCTTTATGTCCTGTCTCTCAGTTTCATCTTTAGTGTTCATAGCTCCTGCTTCTTTGCTTCGATTTCAGGGCATTCTGATATTTTATCCTCAAAAGTCAAGGTTTCAGATTTGATTAAACCCATACTTTGCAATTTCATTAGAGCTTCTCAATGAGGCAGTATTTGGGTGGAGTTCATAACTCTTGCTACTAAGACATAAATGTACATTTGAGTATTTTGGACCTGCTTGTGTAGTTCAGACCAAAGTAAATGAATCTCCAGGACTTGCTTCTAATTCTCCTTGGATCTTGCCAGTTTTCTACTATACTGTAACAACTTTAAATAAATTTCATCATGGGCTTGATTTCTCTTCATGTCTGATTGATAACAATAAAGTACATTTCAACTCATATTAAACTTAAATAGATTGTATGGGGACATTATTCATATCCATTGCTGGTTGTACCATTCATGTTATGTATCTTATTGCCTAGGGGAAAAATTATCTTTTGCTTAGTCTTTTTAATCTTTCTGGCATGGATTTCTCTTTTAGCTTAAGAGTAGTAAAACAACCTCTGTATACAGACCGTGGTGGCTATGATTGCTAACATAATGAGTTTAGTTTATAGAAATAGTTCCAAAGTAGCTTACAAACCAATCAGCTGGATACATGAGAGCTCCAAAAAATATGACTCCTTTGTACAAGGCTAACCAAAAACAGCTTGTGCAAAAAACAAAACTCTGCTTTGAAAATCTATGTAGAGCCTGGTAGTTTCATGGCAATATGATTTGATAACTTTCTAATATGTCGTTTATATTTCAAATAATTCTCTATGTTAGTCAATAGTCACAATATCCATATTGTGTGCACATATTATGGTCCATAGAGCAATGTCATGGATTTTATTTTCTTCCAACATTTTATTATGAAAAATTCAAACGTACAGAAAAGTTGAAAGAATAGTATAATGAACTTTCAATAACCCTATCCTACATGTAATAATTTTAATATTTTGCTATATTTGCATATTTACATATGTATACCTATCTCTGTGTGTGTGTGTGTGTGTGTGTGTGTGTGTGTGTGTGTGTGTGTTTGAACTATTTTAAAGTGGGAGATATCATGAAACTTTGCACTTAAATCTTTTAGAATACATTTCTTACCAGTAAGCACATTATTTGATACAACATTTAAAAAATTACTGTACTGGGGCGCCTGGGTGGCTCAGTTGGTTAAGTAACTGACTTCGGCCCAGGTCATGACCTCGCAGTTTGTAAGTTCGAGCCCCGCATCAGGCTCTGTGCTGACAGCTCAGAGCCTGGAGCCTACTTCAGATTCTATGTCTCCCCCTCTCTCTACCCCTCCCCTGCTCATGCTCTGTGTCTCTCTGTCTCTCAATAATAAACATTGAAAAATTAAAAAAAAAAATTACTGTACTATTTCTGATCTCTAGTCTGTTCTTAAATTACATCTAATAAAGATAACTCAGAATTAGATACTCTATATTTCAAATGAATTTTAGTTCTTATTTACTCTGTGACTAGAGGGAAGAATTTTTTTTATCTCCTTTCAGAAAGAAAAAAGATAGTAGGTTCTCTAAGTCATACAAAATTGTGCTTGCTTTTTATTCTGGGCCAGATTCTAGAATAGATTTTTTCAATGATTTGTAAGCACTTAGATGAGGAAGAGGATATAATACCAGTAAAACTGGGAACTAGTTTTCTTCTCTCCCTTTATTTCCTGGTAGATCATTGTATCAGGGAAATGCAGTAAACATTTGGTCTCTACTGAGGTAACTATCACATATAATACTTGTAGTTAGTGTGGAGATCAATTTCTCATGGCTCTGAGTTTTGCACTATTTTCTTAGAATACTTCTGAATGATTAGCTAAAGCTGTAGGGAATAGATATAATCTTTTTTTTTTTATTTTTTTTATTTTTTATTTTTTATTTTTTAAACGTTTTTATTTATTTTTGAGACAGAGAGAGACAGAGCATGAACGGGGGAGGTTCAGAGAGAGGGAGACACAGAATCTGAAACAGGCTCCAGGCTCTGAGCTGTCAGCACAGGGCCCGACGCGGGGCTCGAACTCACGGACTGCAAGATCATGACCTGAGCCGAAGTCGGCCGCTTAACCGACTGAGCCACCCAGGCGCCCCAAGGGAATAGATATAATCTTGAAATGGGTGAATATCCTAAAACAGAGAGGGAGAGAGAATATGGTCAATGACAGACCAGCTTGGAATCAATATCTAGTAAGTGGCTAGTACATATCTAAAATAAATATTTGTAAAATGGAGAAAGGAATAATTTCTGCCCTATAAACTTTTTTGGGGTATTTCTTAATAAATAAATATCAAAATGCATACATGTTGATTTCTTGGGTAATCATAAAAAAACTACTGTGCATCTTTATTAGTAGAAATATGTAGCTCTTAAACTCAACTTTTCTGTATTTTTCTTGTAATGTTGTAGAGCCAGACTACATGGTACTCTGAGCACAGCTCTTTTTAGTTACCATTTTTTTTTCATGTTACCCAAGAAATAATACAAGTTCATGCAAAGACATTAATATTTTAGTATATCATATCCAATCTCTTTATGTCCTTGTATACTTATTTTTCCCGAAAACGTGAGATAATACCATGTATATTGTTTTTTAATCTGCTTTTTTTGGTTACTTGAAATATTTTTATACTTTTATATTAATATAAATTACTCATTATATTTATTTCCTTCTGTTATTGAAATAGTGCATTTGTTTGTGGTTCATCTATATACTTTATGTAGATTGAGATGTGACTTAGGATTCCTTAGAAGTCTAAAAATACAAATACCTTACATAGTTAAAAAATTTTTTGTTGTGGTAAAATATATAGAGCATAAAAATTTCCATTTTAACCATTTTTAAGTACACAGTTCAGTGGCATTAATATATTCCTAATACTGTACAATCAGCACTGCTATTTTTTTTAAATGTTTTATTTATTTTGAGACAAAGAGATAGAGAGTGAGCAGGGGAGGGGCAGAGAGAGTGAGGGAGACAGAGAATCCCAAGCCGGCTCTGCAACTGTCAGTACAGAGCCCGATGTGGGGCTTGAACTCACGAACCATGAGATTATGATCTGACCAGAAACCCAAGAGTTGGACGCTTAACCGACTGAGCCACCCAGGTGGCCCACTACTATCTATTTCTAAAATGTTGCATCACCCCAGACAGAAACTGTATTCATTAAGCAATAATTCCACTTCCCACTCACTCCAGCCCCTGATAATCTCTCATCTACTTTGTGTCTCTATGGGTTTGCCTATTGTGAGTATTTTATATAAGTGAAATTATACAATATTTGTATTTTTGTGTCTGATTAATGTCATTTAGTATAATATTAAAAAAAAATTTTTTTCAACGTTTATTCGCCCCTGAGACAGAGAGAGACAGAGGATGAATGGGGGAGGGTCAGAGAGAGAGGGAGACACAGAATCTGAAACAGGCTCCAGGCTCTGAGCTGTCAGCACAGAGCCCAACGTGGGGCTTGAACTCACGGACCGCGAGATCATGACCTGAGCCGAAGTCAGACGCCCTTCCGACTGAGCCACCCAGGAGCCCATTTAGTATAATATTTTAAAGGTTTGTGTATGTTCTAGCATGTATCAGAACTTCATTCTCTTTTTACAACTGAGTAATATTCCACTTTATGGATGGATACATTTGTCTGCTGATGGACACTTGGATTATTTCCACCTTTTGGCTATTGCAAATAATACTGCTGCCTTGAACATTGGCATACAAGTATCTGTTCGGGTCCCTGATTTTAGTTCTTTTGAGTATATACCTAGGAGAGGCATTGCTGGGTCATATGGTAATTCTATGTTTAACTTCTTGGGGAACCCACACAGAGTTTTTAAAAATTAAATAATTCATTAAATGTCATTTGCATAAGGTGCTATATAGTGCGCCATGCAGAATATATGCAGCAAGAGATGACCAGTGTAGAAGTCTAGATGTGTTTGATGTAGTTTGTTTTCTTTACAGCCCACAGGAGTGCCTTGTCAATAGTAAATAGAGGCTCAGAAGAATTTGTGGAATAAATTAAAGTGTACCATTTTGTTTTATTTAAAATAAACACTTGGCCTTCCTCCAAATCCCTAAGCAAGCAGTACTTGGTAGAATCATTAACAATAAATAAGTAAATGCATTTTTATTGGGACTCTCCCTGTATGGAGTTGCTTACAAACAGCTCAAATGTTAATTGGTACCTGAAATTTGGAAAGACACCTATATGGCTTGAGATTTGGAGTGCATACTTCAACCTTTCTATCTCTGTCCTATGTCTTAATATATTTATCATTTCTCTCTAGAGAAGTGTTTACCTGGCTCCTGGTGCCACTGTTTCAGGAGCTCTGGAGGATGACAGCTTATTTCCTTGAGATGTTTCCTGAGATCCCCTCCCTCCAAATTTTGTTAAATCTGACAATTCCATATATATATTCCAAACTCAGTGACACAGTAACATATAGGCATTCAGTTTATTTACATGTTTCCATCTAAAGTTGATGCTAATTCGGTCTTTTTAATCTAGAGCAGAGGTTTGTAGATAATGTGGGTCATATCAGGTTTGTTTCTGTATGGTCCTTGGACTAAGAATCGATTTTACATTTTTAAAGATTGCTGAAGGAAAATAAAGAAGAGTATCTGACAGGGAATGTATGTGGCCTTCAAAGGCTGAAATATTTACTATTTGACCTTTTATGGAAAAAGTTTGCCCATCTTTTATCTAGAGTCTTACTCTATTACATTAGTTTGTATGCGTGGATATATTTAAGTCTATGTCACCATGGCAATTAAAAAAATTGTTGAATAGTTATTAGGCACTTGAATATGTTCAAGAATTACTGTAATGGGGGCACCTGGCTGGTGGAGTATGTGATTCTTGATCTTGGGATTGTAGGTTCGAGTCCCACGTTGGGTATAGAGATTACTTAAAAATAAATTCTTTAAAAAAAAGGATTACTGTAATGAATTTCTCTGGGTGAAATAGTATAATTTTTGGATGACTTTAAAACATACCTTAAAAGGTGTGTAGTCACAACTGAAATTTTGAAAATTTAAGGTTAAGGTTTACAGTGGTTCATTGTCCTCTAATTCGGATTGCAGTGATCTGGGAATCAAAATCTGGGTCTTGTTTCTGACTTACTGATTCACTGAGCTATGGTTTAATATACATATTTATATATATTATATATATGTATATATGTATATATATTATATTAATATGAATATATATATTTAAATGACTCATTAAATACATTTAGAACTCTTTGGAAAGGAAGCATCTGAAAAGTATGAAGACATTTCTGAATCATGTTTACATGTATTAAACACCTATATGTTCAGGTTGTAATGAGGAACAAACATTGCATAGTGACCATGATGAATAGCAAAAAACATCATATTTAGTTTTTTATAAAGAGTTTAGAAGATGTTTTTCATATATTTTTATACATATATTTTACCTTTCCTACTGAAACTTCTGAGAATATGTTGGGACCATGTAACCTAGATATTTCTTACATTTAACATAAGCAGAATCCACTTAACGCCATAGTAGTTACCGAATATTTTAATGGCCATTGTTTTATTGGCAGTAATATCTCAAGTAGTTGACCAGAGCCTTTGTGTTTATTTAATTCTACTTTGTAATTCTACTTTTCTTGTTGTTTTTCTGGACTATTACAAAGTGAAGATCAACTGTGTTTACTGAAATTAGAATTGTGTCATGTGGGGGCTTGTTGAAAGTCTGGAAGGTCCCTGAAGAAGTCTGACTCATCTTCACCTCTTTCCTCAGCTTGCAGCTGTTTGTGATGTGTTTGTGGAAAACTATGTCCCTGGCAAACTGTCTGAAATGGGCCTAGGATATGAAGATATAGACAAGATTGCTCCTCACATCATCTATTGTTCCATCACAGGTATCTGTACCCCACACCCTCCCCAGTGAGTAGACTTTTCAGTTATTGGGTTTCTTTATGTACGTAAGAAACCTCTTGCTAGTGTTGGCTTTCCTGAAGTGATTCCGTTCTCCCTTGCCCTCACCCCCAACTCATCGTTAAAGAACATTAACCTAAATGAAGATTTCCATGCTTTGATTGGCTGTTTGTATTTCTTCTTGTATTGTATGTCTGTAGTTTTTTGCCCATTTTTCTACTGATATTCTACAAACATTTACGAAGTACTGTTATTAATTAATACATAGAAATATAGGTGAAATATTAGTTGGCTTTAAGATAGCACAGGGTCTCGGGGTGCCTGGGTGGCTCAGTTGGTTGAGTGTCTGACTTCAGCTCAGGTCATGATCTCACACTCTGTGAGTTAGAGCCCCGTGTCGGGCTGTGTGCTGACAGCTCAGAGCCTGGAGCCTGCTTCAGATTCTGTGTCTCCGCCTCCCCTGTTCATGCTCTGTCTCTCTCTGTCTCAAAATAAAAATAAAAACATTAAAAAAAAAAGATAGCACAGGATCCCAACATATCCCTTTAATATATTCAAAAGCGTTAAGCCAGGTGAAGGAAAAGAGTGCTTTATATATAGTCTTCCAGATTGTTGAGCCGGTGAACATTGTGTGTGTGTGTGTGTGTGTGTGTGTGTGTGTGTGTGTGTGCGCGTGTGTGTGCGTGTGTGTCTTTAGGTCCAAAAGAAAAAAGTCATTATATTAGTTAAGTTTTCTATTTTATAAGCAATTGTGTATTAATTAGGGATGCAATATAGAGAGGTGGCTCTGAAAATTCCAAGTTACATTGATAGTTTTTGTCAGAAAACTTTCTTAATATTTTCAGTCTTTATTCATTCATCTTCTAAATATTTACTGCAGGCCTATGATCTGCCAGGCAGTATTCTAAGGTCCTGGGATGTAGCACTGAATAACACATATTTATACTTTCATTGAGGTTTGCATTATAGGTTAGGGAGATAGATAGTAAATACAGAAACAAAAACATTCTTTTGTTTTTGTCTTTTATAATTGAACCCAGTAGTGATAAGGGCAAAAGAGAAATAAAGTACGGCGAGGGGGATGAGGTAAGGAGGAGCTATTTTATGCTTGGAAGTAAGAGAAGTTTCCCTTGATAAGGTGACATTTGAGCAGAGACCTGGATGAAGTAAAGGAGTGAATCATGTAGATATTGGCAAAGATGGTTTCAGGAAAGAAAAACAGCAAGTGCAGGGGCACCTGGTTGGCTCAGTGGGTTGAGCGACCGACTTTGGCTCAGGTCATGATCTCACAGTTTGTGAGCTGTGCTGACAGCTCAGAGCCTGGAGCCTGCTTCAGATTCTGTGTCTCCCTCTCTCTCTCTGCCCCTCTCCCACTCATGCTCTGTCTCTCTCTGTCTCAGAAATAAATAAACATAAAAAAAATAAAAATAAAACAGCAAGTGCAAAGGACCTGAGGCAGGAATGTGCTGGGCATGTTTGAGGACCAGCAAGGCAGAGTGAGCCAAGAGGAATGTCATAGGAAGAAAATCAGGGAGATGTTGGTTAGCAAGATCATGAAGAGTTCAGGGTGACTCTTACTGAAGGAGTTTGACTTTTATTTTGAATAAGTGTATAAGCCAATGGAGTGTTTTGAGCAGAAGAATGATATGATGTGACATTTTTTTTTTTAAAGGATGAGTTTAGCTACCGTGTTGAGAAAAAGATTGTAGAAGACAAGGGTAGAAGTGGAAGAACAATTGTGAAGCTATTGAACTAGTCCAGGCTAGAGATGTTGGTGGCCTGAATTAGAGTAGTCATGGTAGAGGTAGTTGAAGAGTGATAGGATTAAAGATATCTGTTAGTCATAAAGTAATAACCAAAATACTTCTGTTTCTATGCATTCGGGTTACTTGGGATACAATAATACTTTGACTATGACATATTGCTTTAGTAAAAATAGTGCTTTTCATGGTATAGTTTTGTGGTGCTATTTTCATATAAATTAGGCTATAACTGCAATATTTGATATTATTTTAGAGAGGATGAAGGGCCCAATGATCATTAACTTCTCTACTGAATCAGCATGAGAGACAGAGTCTGTACATAGTAGATGACTCTTTGCCTCTAGATCTGAGTCTTTCTTAGATGTGCTATTTTATAGACCTGTAATCACACTTTTGTTTTTGTATCTGTATGACAATATTTATATGTGTCAGAGAGAGGGAAATATTTTTCCCTAAAATATCACAGTCCAATGGAAATGTTGAAGTCTGAATTATTAAAATAGGTAAAATATTATCTTCTGAATTATCCTGTTATCATAAAAATGCTATGTAATTGGCAAATGCAAAATCTCATATGACAGTAAGTCTTTATTTCTCATTCTCATGAATTTGGGTGGGCTGCGATTTGGCTGATCTATGACTGGTTAGATTGGGCTCCAAGTTTTATGTTGGGCGCCTGGCCTGTTCTCCATGTCTCTTATACTCCTTGGATCAGTGGCTACCAAATGCATCTTCTCATAGTGAAAGGCAAGCGTACAGAGAACAAGCCCAAATTCACAAGCACATTTAAAGCATGTGCTCGCATCTGATTTGCTTACTTTACTTTGGTCAAGGAAAGTCATATGGCCAAAGGCCACTACCAATGTGTGGTCGAAATATATTCTACTCTACGTGGCAGGAACTACGGAGTCACATGGCAAGGTGTGGATTTCAAGAGGGGTAAAGTTTGGGAATAATAATGTATTTTATCATATCCCCCAGCCTAATAAAATGCTAATAATCCACATGGGGAGCCTCACAGTTCTCAAAGTTCCACATACTATAACTAAATGTTTAGAGCCAAGAGTTCTTCTGGGCCTTGGCTTGTGATTAGAGAATCTCTGTGTTTTCTTCCAGTTCTCAGATCCCGTATTAACATTTTGGTGTGGCAAAGGGCCTTGGAGATAGACTATATAATTCAGAAATTCTCAGCTATGGGGAGAATGGGGATTTCATATTCTTTTCAGTGTTACAGATGGGGAAATAAAGAAGTGATGGGGAAAAGCATTTGTAGTCTGGAAAAATACCTTCCATAATTCTGTAATCCTTTACATCCCCATCTCCTGACAATCATTAGAATAACATCCATACAGTGCATTCTCCTTTATTTCCTGATAAGGAAACAGGTCCAGAACATCTAAGGGACCTCTGGTCATACAGATATTTAATGGTAGATGGGTTTAAAACTCAGGCCTCTTGACTAAATATTAAGTGCCCTATGCTTTCCAAACTTAGACATATATCATTGTTAAGTAATGACACGGACTTTGCGACCATAAGACACCGAACAGCTTGACTTGAGAATAACATATCCTTGCTCTTCTCTTTCATTTGTTGTTAATCATATTTTCAGTGGTGGAAGTCATGAACAAGTTTGCTCATCAGGGAGTTTAAATTTCAACAGATTCTTTTGGAAGCAAAGGTCATTTATGAGTCATGAATTTGTGTATATAAAGTAAGGGCCATCTCTTTTTTAAAAGTTTGATATTCTTGGTAATCAGTGTTTGTTTTTGATATTTTTTAATAAGACTGATTAGATCAGTCTAAAGTTGCACATGTTATGATTGGGATCCTAGACTTTCCTGATGTTTCCCAGTGGCATTGCTGTTCTGTCAGTGCTGTCCAAGCCCAAATAGTCTGTTCTCACTCACATGTTGGCCTTATTGCTGATGAGAGTAATCTTAGAATGGTTGAGAGATTTACTTTAATGCACTCTGACAGTTGTGTGGTTGAGATTGCCTCAGTATGTGAAATCTGGTCTGCAGGACAAAAATGCTAGACTGATCACAGGGGAGGAAGGACCAGATTATTTTTGTTAGCGAGGTCCTCTTATCATTTCAGAGTGTGAACATTAGGGGGCAGTGTTTAAAAAGCTATAAGCCACTAGGAATTACTTTAAAAAAAAATTTTTTTTTAATCTTTATTTTTGAGAGAGAGAGAGAGACAGAGAGAGAGAGAGAGACAGAGAGACAGAGTGCAAGTGGGGGAGGGGCAGGGACAGAAGGAAGCACAGAATCCGAAACAGGCTTCAGGCTCTGAGCTGTCAGCACAAAGCCCGACGCGGGGCTGAAACTCACGCACTGCAAGATCTTGACCTGAGCCAAAATCGAACACTTAACCACCTGAGCCACCCAGGTGCCCCAGGAATTACTTTTTGAGAAAACTAGTGTTTCCTTTGTACCAGTGGGTAGAGAAAAATCTCTTAAAGTACATTATTTATATTTTTTAAGTTTTTTGTTTTAAGTGACCATTCTCTACTTCTGTATACTTGTAGAAGTGTAATACTTCCCTTAACACTTTAATTTTAATGTTTTTTTTTTTTTTTAATTTGTTTTTGAAGGAGAGAGGGAGACAGAGCATGAGCGGGGGAGGAACAGAGAGAGAGGGAGACACAGAATCCGAAGCAGGCTCCAGGCTCTGAGCTGTCAGCACAGAGCCTGATGTGGGGCTCAAACCCACAAACTGTGAGATCATGACCTGAGCCAAAGTCGGACACTTAACCGGCTGAGCCACCCAGACGCCCCATTAACACTTTAATTTTAGGTTGTACCTGTTTTCCTTTGCATCTTCTGAGCGTGTTATTAATTATAAAAATTTAGTATTAAAAATCCTCTCTACCACATTTTATTTTATTTTATTTTATTTTATTTTATTTTATTTTATTATTTTTTTTCAGAGCTAGGATTTATTTTGTTTATTTATTTTTAATTTTTTTAAATGTTTTATTTATTATTGAGAGAGAGAGTATGAGCTGGGGAGGGGCAGAGAGAGAGGGAGACACAGAATCCGAAGCAGGTTCCAGGCTCTGAGCTGTCAGTGAAGCCCAATGCGGGGCTCGAACTCGTGAACTGCGAGATCATGACCTGAGCCGAAGTCAGACTCTTACCTGACTGAGCCACCCAGGCACCCCTGTTTTATTTTATTTTTTTATTTTATTTATTTTTTAAATTTACATTCAAGTTAGTTAGCATATGGTGCAACAATGATTTCAAGAGTAGATTTCTTAATGTGCCTTACTCATTTAGCCCATCTCCCCCTTCCCACAACCCCTCTAGTAACCCTCTGTTTATGCTCTATATTTAAGAGTCTCTTAGTTTTGCCCCCCTCCCTGTTTTTTTTTATTATTTTTGCTTCCCTTCCCTTATGTTTATCTGTTTTGTCTCTTAAAGTCCTCATATGAGTGAAGTCATATGATATTTGTCTTTCTCTGACTGACTAATTTCGCTTAGCATAATACCCTCTTGTTCCATCCATGTAGTTGCAAATGGCAAGATTTCATTCTTTTTGATTGCTGAATAATACTCCATTGTATATATATACCACATCTTCTTTATCCATTTATCTATCGATGGCCATTTGGGTTCTTTCCATACTTTGGCTATGGTTGATAGTGCTGCTACAAATATTGGGGTGCATGTGTCCCTTTGAAACAGCATACCTGTATCCCTTGGATAAATACCTAGTAGTGCAATTGCTGGGTCGTAGGGTAGTTCTATTTTTAGTTTTTTGAGGAACCTCCATACTGTTTTCCAGAGTGGCTGCACCCCCTTGCAGTCCCACCAACAATGCAAGAGATCCTCTTTCTCTGCATCCTCACCAACATCTGTTGTTGCCTGAGTTGTTAATGTTGGCCATTCTGACAGGTGTGAGGTGGTATCTCATTGTGGTTTCGATTTGTATTTCCCTGATGATGAATGATCTGGAGCATTTTTTCATGTGTTGGTTGGCCATCTGGATGTCTTCTTTGGAGAAGTGTCTATTCATGTCTTTTGCCCATTTCTTCACTGGCTTACTTGTTTTTTGGGTGTTGAGTTTGATAAGTTCTTTATAGATTTTGGATACTAACCCTTTATCTGATGTGTCATTTGCAAATATCTTCTTCCATTCTGTCAGTTGCCTTTTAGTTTTGTTGATTTTTTCCTTCGCTGTGCAGTAGCTTTTAATTTTGATGAGGTCCCAATAGTTCATTTTTGCTTTTGTTTCCCTTGCCTCCAGAGATGTGTTGAGTAAGAAGTTGCTGCGGCCAAGGTCAAAGAGGTTTTTGCCTGCTTTCTCCTCGAGGATTTTGATGGCTTCCTGTCTTACATTGAGGTCTTTCATCCATTTGGAGCTTATTTTTGTATATGATGCAAGAAAGTGGTCCAGGTTCATTTTTCTGTATGTCGGTGTCCAGTTTTCCCAGTACCACTTGCTGAAGAGACTGTCTTCATTCCATTGGATATTCTTTCCTGCTTTGTCAAAGATTAGTTGGCCATACCTCTCTACCACATTTTAAAATATTTACTTTTTTTATTATCAACTTCATTATTTTTTCTTCCTAGAAGGATAAACATTACATTATATTATTGACTAGACTAATTTTGTGGTAGGAACACTGTTTGCCCTTTAATAAATCATTATTATTATTATTATTATTATTATTATTATTATTAGGAAAGCGGTTTGCAAAGTACCCTTTTGATTTTTGTGAATTCCCCAATGGCATCTTCTTATTTTTTTCTTAAAAATTTTATTTTTAAGTAATCTCTACACCCATCATGAGGCTTTAACTCGCAACCCCAAGATCAAGAGTTGCAAGCTCTACTGACTGAGTTAGCCAGGCACCACCCCCCAACTCCCATGGCATTTTCTTAATCTCTGTCCTTGTATGGACAGATTACAGGATTTCTCTTGGGGATAGGTACTCAGGAGGGACCTCAGGACTCATATCAAAGAGAATATTTTAGAGAATTAGACCCATTTTAAAATTTTAAATAGAAAAAGTCTGAGGGCTCTACTTAAGAGCTAAGAATAGTTAAGGCAGTTTTAAGGAAGAACCTGGTAGGCAGATTTGCCCTTTTAGATATAAAGACATGCAACCCATAATATTAGTACAAGGATAAAGAAATACATCAATGGAACAGAATAGAGAGCTCAGAAACATGTGGGCATATATATGGAAACATGTTTTTTTAGGGCTTATACTATAAATCATTAAAGAATAGAGTAAACAATAATTGATGGTTGAACATTAATTATCCTTATGGGGAAAGATAAAAATTGAATAAACTTTAGTTTATTCTATATAATAAAATAATGTTCGAGGTCAATTTATGCCCTAAATATAAAAAGCAAAACTTTAAAACTTATAGAAAATAATATAGGAAAGCATCTTTATGACCTTAGGGCAGGGAAGAATTTTGTAGACAACATACGAAAAGTATAAACTACAAAGAAAAGATTGATAAACTTCACTACTTATTCAAATGAAAAACTTTTGTGCATCAGAAGCCACCATATAAAAGCAAGAAGATGAATCACAGACCCTTAGAAGGTAACGGACCAAAGATTAATAACCAGAATATATTAAAAATTCCTTAAAATCAAATAGAAAAAAGAAACAATTCAGCAGAAAAATAGGCAATCTCCAGAAAAGGAAACCTGACTGGCTATAAAAAGTTACTCAGGCTCAGTTGTTTTTAGACCAATGCAAATTAAAACAGAAATAATATTCCATTTCACACTGAAGAGATTGTAAGACATTTAAGAGTCTGACACTACTAAGTGTGGATAAAGCAAAGAAATCCATGAACATTGCTGGAGGACTGATATCCATGTTGGAAAATGATACCCGTGTTGGAGAGCAATTTGGCAAGCTCTTTGAGATTGTACATGAGTCTACCCTATGATCTCCAGTTTCACCTTTAGGCATGTCCCTATAGAAAGTCTTGAACATGTGCATGAGGGGACATGGAAAATGTTCACAGCAGCATTGTTTTTAATAGCCAAAAGGTGAAAATATGAGATGAAGTGTATTTCAATATGAAAATGGATAAGTGTGTAATATAATGGGATACTATTAAGCAGTGGAAAGAATAAGCTAGAACAACGTGAAATGAATTCGATGCATTTTCCAAACATAAAATTCAGTGAAGAAAGCAAGTTACAAAAACTGATATGCAGGATGATGCTATTTATGCAGAGTTAAAATAATAAAAATCATGTATATTTTTTAGTAATTCACTTAAATGTGGTTAAAATATAAAGACCTGCATGGTAGTGAGAAATACTAAATTTAAGAGAATGCTTACCCCTGGGGAGTGGAAAGGGAGGGATATGGGACATGGAAGGGACACAAGACACAAGACTTCAACTTGCTTGCCAAATAAGCATGTGTATTTGTTATATTATTCTTGTATACCCTTTTACATTTGACATAACAAAAGATCCAGAAATGCCCAAATAATTCCCTCCCTTACTTTCTTCTGTCTTCCTCCTCCCACTCCAATGCATATTGCTTTTAAAAAATTTAGTTTAAATTTGGAGAGGGAAGGAGGGAGGGAGGGAGAGAGAGAGAGAGAGAGAGAGAGAGTGAGTCTCAAGCAGACTCCACACCCAGCATGGAGCCAGATGTGGGGCTCAATCCCACAGCCCTGGGATTATAACCCAAGCTGAAATCAAGAGTTGGCTGCTCAACTGACTGAGCTACCCAGCCACCCCTCCAATGCATGTTTCTTGAGCTTCTGTATTGCCTGGCTGTGTTGAGTGTACAGGTTGAACAATGCAGACATGATTTCTGCCTTTTGAGAGCTTACAGCCTAGCGTTAGAGACATTTTATAAAGAAGTTAAAAAAATACTATGGCATGTATTAATAAATTGTGTTATTATGAAAGAATCAAATAAGGTACTGTGACAGAGATTAATAGAGGAGGGGATGCATAGTGTAAATGGGATGGTCAGCAAAGGCTTTTCTGGGGAGTTATCATTTAGACCTAAAATATGAGTAAGAGCCAGCCATTCAAGGATCAAGGGGAAGAGCAGTTCAGGCAGTGAGAACACCGTGTGCAAAGGCCCTGAGGTAGGAAGGACCTAGATACCTTAAAAAGCCTAAGAGAATACCACTGTGACTGAAATACCAAAAACAACCAGGATGCTTGACAAGACACTATATAAGGGTGCAAGGGCCATGGCATACTGGGAAAGATTTAAGCAGTAGAGGGATACGATCCAAATTACATTAAAAACAATCTTTAAAATAAGTAGGAATCAAATACTGATTAAGTCATCAAAGAACTTCATTATAAATATTGAACACTGAATTGCACAACCATAAAAAAGGATGAGCTCTGCCATTTGTGATATCATGGATGGACCTCGAGTATTATGCTAAGTGAAATAAAATCAGAGAAAGACAAACACCATATGATTTCACTCATATGTGGAATCTAAAATACAAAACAAATGAATAAAGAAACAAAAGCAGAATTAGGCCTAGAAATGCAGAGGACAAACTGATGGTTGCCGGGGGTGGGGAAAGGGTGGGCAAAATACGTGAAGGGGAGTGGGAGATACACACTTCCAGTTATGGAATGAGTAAGTCATGGGAATAAAAGGCACAGCGTAGGGAATATAATCAACAATATTGTAATAGCATTGCATGGTGACAGAAAGTAGCTACACTTGTGGTGAGCATAATGTATAGAGAAGTTCAATCACTATGTGGTACACCTGAAGCTAAAGTAACACTGTGTGTCAACTATACTCAAAAAAACAAAAACAAAAACAAAAACAAAACACAACTGATAAACTTCTAGTCATACTGACCAAGATAAAAAGAGAGAAGATACAAAGTTATCAGGAATACAAAGTATCAGGAATGAAAGAAGGGCCATCACTCCTGACAGCAAAGGCATTGAAAGGATATCAACAGAATATTACAAATAACTCTATGCCCACGAATTAAAAAATTGAGATAAAATAAAATAGAATAATTCCTTAAAAGACACAAAGTACCAAAACTCAGTCAAGAGGAACTAATGTGAATCGTGCTATATCTATTAGAGACATTATATTTTTAGTTAAATACCCTTTAGAAAAGAAAACTTCAGGCCCAGATGGTTTCATGGTGAATTTTACCAACACTGAGTAAGAAATGCTGTCAGTTCTACACAACCTCTTCCAGAAATTAGAAACGCAGGAAATACTTCCAAACTCATTTCGTGAGGCCAGCATTACACTGATTCCAAACTAAAGACATTTCAAGAAAAGAAAACCAAAGACCAATGTCCCTCATGAACAAGGAAGCAAAAATTCTCCACAAAATATGAACAAATTGAATCCAGCAGTGTATAAAATGACAATACATCACAATCGAGTGGGATTCATCCCAGGAATGCAGGACAGGTCAATGTTCAAAATCTATGGTAACCATATTAGCGCACACAAGAAGGACATAGGAGAAAAGCGGCATGAGGTTTGGCTTTGACTGTGACTTGAGACATATGATAAAGAGCGCGATCCACTCGGCTGTCAAAAGGAGTGTAGTATTGACTCATACTACAGTATGGGTAAACCTCAGAAAACATCAAGCTACATGAAAAAGGCCAGATGCAAAAGACTAGGTATTGTCTGATTCCGTTTACGTGAAATGTCTAGGAAAAGACAAATTTATAAGCTGGAAAGCAGATCAGTGGTTGCCTAAAGCTGGAGATGGGAGCAGGGGATTAACTGCAAATGAGCATGAGGAGACTTTTTAGATTGTGGCGATGGTTGTAAAACTCTGTCTATTGATTTATGTACTTATGGTGGGTGGATTTAATGCTGTATAAATTATATTTTCATGAAGCCATTCAGAAAAGTGAAAAAAAATTGGACGTTGAAATACAGTTCATGTTACAGAGAGTAGTTATTAAAATGAAATTTCTGTAGATTACTAAAGAAATCACCATGCCTCCATAGTGCTTCAGAGTTGATAGCCGAGAGGGGTGAGCCCAAATGGATATGGCAAATCATGTAGCAACTGCATCCAACATTCATATCATGGCAACGGCAATACAAAACAAAACAGTGCTGCGGTTGGATTCTTCCGGAGTGAGTTAGTCTGTGTGTGTGTATATATATATTCTCATCATTTTCTGCATATTCACCGCATAACCACATCTCTTAGAAAAGAATAATTAGAAGTCTGCCTGCACTGTAAATCCATCAAAATTTTGAAGGAGAGAAAAAGAAGGAAGGAAAGAAAGGAGGGAGGAATGGATGGAGGAGGATGGCAGAAAGAAGGGAAGGAAGGAAAGAAGAGAAAGACTCAGAGTTAAGTCAAATGGAATAACAATGGGCAAGTTTGGTTTTTGTTTTTGTTTTTCTTTCTTTCTTTCTTTCTTTTTTTTTTTTTTTTTTTTTTTCACCTCTAAAATTTGTAGTCCAGTTTAGTTCATGTGGGATTCACATGGCAATAAGCATCATTTCTAGATTGGGTCAATAATCAATATGGATATGACATTAAAAGTGTCCTTATAGTCAAAATAATTGGAAACTACTGGTCTAAATTATGAATGTCTTGGTTGCACCCTGTCTTCTCAGGAAGTGTTTTTTTCTCCAGAAATTCAGAGTATTGTGGCCATCTGTCCAACTTTATAGTCAGTGATCCCCAGCAAAAGTGTGGTTTGACATATTTACCATTTCATACCAAACTCGTTATTTAAACAAATAATGACACCATCTCTGCAGGGGAAGAGAAACTTAGCACATAAATACAAGATTTCAAAACACAGCCCATAAAGCTGAGGACTGAGATTATATTTTGTCTGTAGACATGGACTGGCTCCAGAAAGTGACTTTATGCCTTTATTTTATTCCCGAAGGGAATAACCTTTTTATCTTCAAATACTTCTTTTTACCCTCACACATATAACAGATGTGTTGTTCGAGTTGGACTCAGTGGAGAATAGGCAGAAACTTTATTCTCCCCCACCCTACCTCTGCAACCTGCAGTCTTGACTCATTTTCATTGCTCATGGATGAAATCCCAGGCAAGTCCTATCAATATTTTTCCTGCTGTTTCATGTAAAGTATTAAAAAGTCCAGCTCAATCTAAAATCATAACTTCAGACTCTTGTGGAATTTATGACTTTTCTCTTTCCCCAACTTGGGCCTGTCTTTTTGGAAACCTGGAGTGAGAGAGAGAGGGAGAGAGAGAGAGAGTTGGGAGGTGATATTTTCTTCATTCTTCCATGATTCTCTTCCATACTGCTAGCTGCTGTAATTCCTTCAGAGTCAGGTCCTCTTAGGGAAAGGGAACTGAGTTGGTGAGCCCACAAAAAGCCTTCAGTTGACTGGTGTAATTGGAGCCCTGTGCTGGAGACTTCTGTTCCCCTGAATCTCAGGTGGTGGCTCTTTGTCTTGCGGGGAGCTTTGTAGGATCCTGAGACCTCAGACTGTAGTTCTTCCCCTCTAGTCTCTGTCTCATTGTGGTCCTCTGTACATAGAGACTATCCATTCAGGTCACATGGTCCTATAGGCAGCCCTCATGGATAGAATTCCTTATACTTTTTTTTTTGACAGGAAGGGAGAGAGAGAGAGAGAGAGAGAGAGAGAGAGAGAGAATGAGAACGAACATGAGCGGGGAGGGGCAGAGAAAGAGGGAGACAGAGAATCATAAGCAGGCTCTGCACTGTTAGTGCAGAGCCCGACCCTGGTTTTGAACCCATGAACTGTGAGATCATGACCTGAGCTGAAGTCTTGCTGAGCCACCCAGATGCCCCATAGAATTCCTTTTATATGAGCTAGTTGTGCTCTGCTGATGGTCTACTTGGCTCATAAGGAAAACTCCTCCTTTCTCTTCATCATTGGCAGGAGTGCAGTTTACTCCCAAACCTGTTACTTTTGCTGCTTTTACCTGATTTAACCATAACTTCTTGCTTTTGGTATGTTTTTAGGCCACGTGTCAAGTCCTTACATAATTTCCAGTTCTCAGAACAGGGCCAAGATCTCAGATACTCTTTTTGAAGAGTCCCTCAAGTGGCTTGAAGGAAAGGGGAGGCAGTTTGGTGGGGTGAAATGCATGGCCTGCTGACA